>NW_020837947.1:47002104-47278900 GCF_003676395.1 Aethalodelphis obliquidens | reverse complement strand
TGAGAGTCCGCCTGCCGATGCAGGGGACATGGGTTCGTGCCCCGGTCCGGGAAGATCCCACAAGCTGCGGAGCGGCTGGACCCGTGAGCCATGGCCGCTGAGCCTGCGCGTCCGGAGCCTGTGCTCCGCAATGGGAGAGGCCACAACAGTGAGAGGCCCGCGTACCGCCAAAAAAAAAAATCAAAAACAAAACAAAAAAAAAAAAAGAGAGAAGAGACGGCAAAAGAACATTCCAGGCAAGGGGGAAAACACTGGAGCAGTGCAGAGCATGCTTGCGAAGTTGTGGGCAGTTCAGCAGCCAGGATCCAGGGCGGGGGTGATGGTAGGTAGAGGGGACAGGAGAGATGAGGCTGGCAAACAGTGGAGCTGGACTGCAGGGGCCTAAACTCCCTGGAATTAGCTCCAGTGACAAAACGGTGTCTGCAGGGGTTTGAGGAATCTCATAGAAATGGTGCTCAGGAAGCAGAGTTGGACCTGCAGATACAGGTGCTGGACAGCAGCTGTTCCCCAGCACTCTTTCTCTGGTGGCCCATGGTCTCCAGCCACTGATTCTCTCTGCAGACTGCATCCTCTGCTCCCCCATGGGGCCATCTCTGGTCCTGACTCAACTTAACCTGTAGGCCAAGCATCTGTCACCACAGCCTCTTAATTCTTGGTCCCAACTTAAAGGAGACAACTTCATTAGCTAGCGGCCAGTCAGTGGACTGGTTTCCCCGTCAGGCATCTGACCTGGTATCATCAGATGTTCTGGTGTCGGGGAGGGTCATATGGTAAAAACCTGACCTTCAGTAGAGAGTGTAGTGCTGTGGGGTAGGGAGTTTAAAGAAAGGGGTGTGGACTGGGCAGCCCCTCCAAACGTGTCCCCTTCCACCAGTGGGGGTCAGTGGGAACCATTATATATATATATTTTTTGCAGTACGCGGGCCTCTCACTGTTGTGGCCTCTCCCGTTGCAGAGCACAGGCTCCAGACGCGTAGGCTCAGCGGCCATGGCTCACGGGCCCAGCCGCTCCGCAGCATGCGGTATCCTCCTGGACCAGGGCACAAACCCGCATCCCCTGCATCGGCAGGCGGACTCTCAACCACTGCGCCACCAGGGAAGCCCAGCCATTATATTTTTAAAATAGGAGAACAACACAATCACAGCTGAGATTTTAGGTTACTCTCCACCACGTGAAGGATAGACTGAAGATGAAGGGGAGGTGCCCACACAGATCAAACGCCTTCCACGTACCAAGCACTACGCTAGATGCTGTGTGCATATTCCCTTATTTCATTTTGACAAGAGTCCATTTCACTCGTGAGGAGACAGAAGCGAAGAGGCTTGGAGATGTGAAGAAGTAGCTGGCCCAAAGTCATACAGTTAGTAATGGAAGAATTGTGATTTGAACCTAAAACTGGGCAAGACTTGAAATCATGCCTTCCCACCACACCAAGCAGGAAATCAGCGAGGACAGCCTCTCATGGATGCCTGCAGGCACCTCACGTGCCTGAGTCCATACCGAGTCCACCAGCTCCCGCCTACTCTCAGTTCCTCCTCCTGGGACTTTCATCTCCGTTAATGCTCTCACCATTTACTCAGTCATCTAGCCCCAATCTCTCTAAATCTCAGTTTCCTTCTCTGTAAAGCAGAGATTATAACAGTATGTTCCAAAGGTTGTTGTGAGAACTAAATAAGACGGTTCTCATGGAGTGCTCAGAGCTGAGATTGGAGCTTGGCACATGTGTCCGCAGAATGGACAGAGCGACTGATTGGATGTGGGGACAACAGGATTCTGACTTGGAGTTTTATTTATCTAATGCAGGAGCTGGCAAACATTTTCTGTGAAAAACCAGGTAGTAAATATTTTCAGCTCTTGGGTTATACAGTCTCTTTTGCAACTGCTGAAATTTGCCACTGTAGGGAAACATCAGCTGTAGCCAAGACAGAAGTGAATGGGCGTGGCTGTGTTCCAAGAAAACAAAATGAGCAGGGGGCTGATTTTGCCTGAGGGTAGTAGTTTGCTGTCTCCTGGTCTTTTGCCTTGGCTCCTTCCACGAGGGTGGAGCCATGTCTGTTTAGTTCATCGATTGTCCTCCAGGTCTAGCACAATGCCTGGCACGTGGTAAATCTGCCATAAATATTTGCCAAAGGAATGATTAAATGAGGGAAAGCAAGCAAGCAGGAACAAAAGTGGCTGAGAAGGGGCAGCATGTTAAGGATCACCTGGGTGTCAGTTGCAGGGTTCAATGCAGGAAATAGTAACCACGCTAGGGATTTTAGGCAAAAAGGTGGAATTACAAACTCGCTGGAAGGGCTGGAAGAGAGGGCTCTATGCTGGATTTCCGGGAATGACTCCCAGAATGTGGCAGAACTGACCTGCCAGGAGGGCAGCCACCTTTCCCACATTCAGGGAGGTGGGACTCAGGAGGCTGCCACTGGCACTGTTGACCTCATGAACATTGTAGCTGCAGTACAATGGTCAGAATGTGGTCAGAAAGCTGGGAACATCTGCCTGCATGTTGGGATGTCGAGCTTAGCCACTGCCACCTCCTCAGCTGACTCTTGACACCTATGAAGCTGGAGATTGGCCCTCAGTGGCCCCATGACCTTGCTTTCCAGGAGAAAACAGACAAGATCTGCAGGAAATTGGCTTCTGCTTCACTCTGCCTTCCCACCTCTGCGTTAATATGTCTCACTGGTATGGCCTGATGGACACTCATAATCCTCATGGTAAGGGAGTCTGGGAAATGTAGTTTTCTTTGCTTCCTTGATTCCACAGCACCAGGAGGCATCACAGAAAGATGTGGGAATGGATTCGCACCACGTTCAGCCCCACCTGTACATTCTGGTGATCTACTGCTGCAGAACAATCCATCCCAGACTTCAGTGGCTTAAAACCAGTCATTTATTTTTCTCAGAAATTTGAAATTTGGGCAGGGCTTGGCGGGGGCAACTTGTCTCTGCTCCATGAGGCGTCAACTGGTGGTTTAGCATGGGCTCCACGGTGTCAACAAGCCCTCAGAGCCACCTGGGAGCGCAAACGGAGAGGACCCAAAGCCCTCGGCAAGAGCCCCAGCCGGGCTCCTGGGCAGCAGCCAGCATCAACTCATCAGCCGTGTGGACGCGCGTAAACCGTTGGGAAGGTGGGTCTTTCAGTCTCAAGGGGCTGCCCCCGCTGAGGCCGCATGGAGCAGAGATGTCCCTGATGAGTGTTGTCCAAGTCGCAGACTCATGAGCAAAATAAATGACTATTTCTATTTCTGCCGCTAAGTTTTGGGGTAGTTTGTTTTGCGGCAAAAGATCATCAGAACGTGCAGGTTGTGCTGAATGTGAAGGAGGGAGGGGAACAGATGGGGCGATCAACAAGAACCGAAGCAGCCGACGCCAGGGAGGGGGAATGGTTGACCTAAACATAAGCCAAGTTCACTTTCCTCCTGCACCCACAGCATTGAGACTTACCAGCTTTCTAACTGATGCTTCCTGAAAATCAACCCAATGTGGTTTGGGCTATATCTGCCCAGCCAGCAGGCCAAATCTTGGGCTGAATCAAGAGCCCTTTATTCTTGTAAGAACTGCTCCCTGGGGGCTCTTTGTCTCTTCCAGAAATTGCCTCTCAGCAATTTTTGATCATGGTCGAAAAGATTTAGATTTTGAAATTGCCAACTGTCATAAAAAGGCAAGACTGATCTGCTGTGTTCTTACTTTTACAACCAGCTTCCTGGATAACTCAGGTGATTTCCAAGTACAGGGTTGTCACATACAGTTGTGCCAGTTGTATACTGCACAATTCTAGGGGGCACCATTTGCATTCTAGTCATGATCTCTTGGCATATTTATTACAATAGTTTTCTGGCAGGTGGCAGCAAAGTGTCTTGAGGTAGAGTAGCTTTTTCTAATTTGCAGAAAGGCAATTTATAGTTAGTGGCAAGAGGCATAGGGACAAAACTAGTGTCTAATAAATCTTTGGCCAGTGGCAGGGGTTAGTAGGAGAAAAGGAAGAAGTGGGGAGGAGTAGTAGGATTGCGGGGGGGGGGCCCTTTGCTCATCCAAAACAGGCACCCAAGAGAAAGAAGTGCTGAGATTTGTGGGGTTCAAGATTCAGCTTCTTGGGGCCAGCAGGGTTTTAGAGGAGGCAGGATTTGGCCAACAAAAGAAGAGTACTCAGGAGAAGCAGAGAGAATCAGCTGCACACTTGCCCTGAAAAGTTGAGATTTAAGGGCTCACTGGAATAAGTAAATATGACCCTCTGTGGAGAAATGGGGATGAAGAGAATGAGTGAATATCTGAATAAAATTTCTATGGTTCTGGTGGGGGTGGGGAGCAGAGGGAGGGGAAGGAAAAAGGACAGTGATTGCCATGGGAACGCACTGTTTAAGTGGAGGGTACCCAGTCCACTGCCGGAATTCCACACCACCTCTGACCACTCTGGTTCTGGAAACCTCTATTAGTCAGGAACCAGTATCATAACTCATAGCAATAGCACAGCTTCTGAATGTCAAGGTGGATTACATGATGCCTTTCTAGTTCAGATATTATAGACTGCAAAATCTTTGCAGTTGAAACAATGTTCTCCATTTTGCATTTGATTCTGAAAGAGAGTCCCAGCCAAGCACAGCTTTTTGTTTTACCTATGCATCTTCCAAGGTCTCCTTTGGCTGTGCACTGTTGCTTTTGTTCTTGGCTCGCTGTTTTAAGTACAGCTTTGCTACATTTCCATTTTCCCTAGAATTCAAAAACTAGTACTTATTTGAATGAAAGCAGAAAAATACTGAATAGAACGAAGCATTGCTTTCCCCCTCTCAAACGTGGTGAAGTCATGGTTTAGTGATAGCAGGGACAATGATGAATGCCTTGCACTTTCACTTAGAGACCTTCAGGAACGTATAAACAAATATTTTCCAAAAGGCACAGGTGAGGGAGGAGGTGAAGTGGTTCACACAGAATTGGGCTGATTACGGTCTGATTCCTCTTTCCCTTCCCAATTATCTCACAAATTATGCTTTGGTGAACAGGACTGGAGTTGTGCATATTTTAAATCAAACTAAAGTCCACTGAAGTAGGAAAATTATGCATTTTACGTAAATGATGTGGGCAAATTATTATTCAATTTTTAACAGGGTTTTTCCATCACTTTGCTGTGCACAATGTAATATGGTTAATTTACCAGAAAGCACTGTTATTCATTCCCTAACTCTCTATGCAACTGCTGCCATTTGCTTACCATTTCCTCATTGCTCTCTGGGAACTGACAGACCTTCAGGCTCCATTTAGGGTGGTTTGTGCTCCAGGGCAATCTCTAGGGGCTCCGCTCACCCCTTGGGAGGAGTCTGAAAATGAAAGGATTCACACACCTGCATTTAGTTTCTGAGGGGCTTTAAATGAATCCTTTTGTACACACACACACACACACACACACACACACACACACTAAAATCTCTTGCTATTTACTAATATTTCCCCACAGTGTTACACGTACGTCTTCTGTTAAAAACACTATCTGAATAATACCCATTTCATTCTCTTACTGCCAATTAGCTGCTCATTGATTATTACATAGCAAGCACTTGAAAATTAACCAAAGGGAAAAGAATTCCAAAACAAAACAAACAGAATACCTTGCAACAGCTAGTATATACCTTCTTTCATGAGTTTACATATTGCTGGATGATTCAAGCAAACTAGCCTCATAAATGGGAAAGAATGAAATGGGGTCATCAATGGGAGAAAACCCCCTACTAACTGTTATTAAGAGAGGAAGTGAGGCGTTATTATAAGCCCCTTTCCAGGCAATTCTCTTATTCTCGTACTCTATATAGTCCAAACCACATCCCCAAACCCTGCCTGAAACCTTACTCTCTGTCCTTTTATGGTATTATCTCCCATCCCTCCAGGTAGCAGTGCACTAATCAGAACAAATGATGCACCTACGTACCTTTTAATGTCTGCGTTTGTGGGGAGGAGGGAGAAGAAGAGATTTAGATTTTTCTTTGCTTCGTTTTGGTTTCTCTTCATTTAGATGCATTTGCTGAGCACCTTCTATATTTAAAGCATGAGCTGGACCCTAATGGGGTTGGGGATCAGAAGGAAACACATCCAAAGGCAAAAAACACTGAGCTTACCATTAAGCATTACATAATCCACCTTGCTTGTCCTTTAGGAACACCTCCTCTAGGAAGTCTCCCATGCACTCCCCATTCCGGGCCATCTGGCACTCCTTTGCTGCCACCCGTCTTTCCTCCCAACGGAGAGCTTATTGCAACTATCTCTTATGGGTCTCCATCCTCACTGGACTGGGGATACTAATTGTCTCTTTGGCTTTCTAGTGCTAAGCACAGGGTCTAACCCATAATAAGTACTCAACAAACGTTTGCAGAAGAAATGAATGGTGGAGTCCTTGCACATACCCAAAGTCACCTCTCTGGTCATCCCATTGCCTTGAAGAGCCCTGGCAAAGGGCTTCTTTCATCCCAGTTCTGGTTTCTTCCTCCTTGACCAACATCTCCACCCCGTCTACTCCCATTTGCTGCCGTCTTGTACCAGCAGGCTGACCTGACCAAACCTTCACTTCCAGGCAGCTCTGGACGGTTTTCCTCTTCCCATTATCAAACCCTCCCATCTTCTGTCCCAGTCTCAGTCAGGGGGCTAGTTTTTGCTGGGTGAAAAAGGGAATCAAATAAAGAGACTCCATATTGATGGCGGTTAATGTTACCTCTCCCGACTACAATATTTTCATGTTGGCAGTACTATTTTACGGACAACATCTTCATGCGGTATGGTTCTCAAGCGGGGCACATGCACTCCCTGGGTCATGCAGAGGTTTGCCAGGGATACTACAAGCCACAGGCTGGTTAACAAGGCACAACCTGAAGGATGGGAAAAGTATTTTATATGAAGATGAAAAATGGATATCTTAGGAAAAATACCAATTTTTCATAAAATGACTAAGTTAGAATGAGACTCTGAAGGCCCCAGGTCCCAGGGGCTACAGGTTTATTCCCATTGATGTTGGGACGAGTTCTGGGGCAAGGTTCGGGAAGCACTAACGGTGTTCATTTCAGACCACAGACTGGGGCTTCAAATCATGTATGGACACTGGTGAGCCCACATTCACAATGGCAGTGCTAGTGCCTTGGGCAGCTCACAGCAAATCCCGGGATGCTCAGCAGGCCCTCAGGTGTGTTATTCTCAGGTCTACCTTTCACTCCACAGGACGGCATCACCCATCTAGCCATCCACCCACTCATCCAACATCGACCATCAGCTCATCACTGCCCTTGGCGCAGAAGACTGGTGAACAATAAGGCAGTTTCTGTTCTCAAGGAGCTCACAATCTGGTGGGGAAAATGCATTAAGAGAAGAGTCATATTATTAAACACATTATTAGAAGAGCAGTAAGTATTCTGGAAAGGAGCATAGGGTCCTGGCTGCTGGGGGGAGCAGTCATTTGTCACTGATCACATTCTCCTTAGAATAGTCCCTGTCATACTGGAAAACCACTTATTTTTCTTTCCAGTCATCAGAAGTAATTTAAAAAATAAGGTATATCTCCATCCCCCCAATGGAATTCTGAATATTTTGCATGTTTGGAAAGAATGAGGTATGATTTAGGAAAAATTTCTGAGAATGTAGGTATACATAAATTATGAAATTTCATTTGATATTGCAAAGATATTAGAGATACTAATTTTCATCCTGTTGAAAAGTAATCAGTATTTCATGAAATACTAATTTCATTCTTCTCTGTGGTTACAATCCATATTTGAGAAATAAAATATATATACTATTAGTACCCGCCTTAGTAAATCTGTACCCCACAATATCATTTTTAGGATAAGAATTTGTTTGAGCTTCCTTTCTTCTCGCTCTCCCTTTTGCCCTTCCGGAATTATTTCCTCCCTCACTCCCTTCCTTACCTCCTTCCCCCTTATTCTCTCCCTCCCTCCCTCCCTCCCAGAAAATTTTTTGGAGGGCCTAATTGAATTCCAACAGTTTAATATATAGTGGTAAGAAAGCCAACAAAACTTATCTAAACCTATTAAAATACCTTTCGGCAATGAATCGACCAAACGCCATTTTATCCCAGTGCAACTTGTTAGGAAATGCCTATTATGTCAAGTGAGGTTCTCTTGTCCGGAGCCATGACAAAGGAGCAGATGACATGCCTCATGCAGCGGGCTTCAGTGCCATCCTCCTCTGCATTCTGCTGAAAACCTTACCTTCTTCAGGACTCATGAAAGAACTATTCCAATTAATACAGTATACATTCTTAAAGTCCCATAGGAAATTTCAGATAAAAATTTTGCAGCTCCAATACAACTAGAAAAGTCCTCTGGTGCCAAGAGTTAACCACAGGAGGATTCCTGTCTTTCTCGAGGCAGGTAAACACCCTCTGGCGCTTGTCAGGGAATCTTCAGTTGTGTGGCTGTATTTGAAGGACTATGAATACATTTAACTTATCTTGTGGAAATGTCTGGTTCCTTACACACCTTTGTTCGCCATGCACGAGGTAGAGCGGAATACATCATTGGCTTCAGTCTACAACTTGATGCCCTAACACGGGGGAGGCCCTGCATCTACTGGTCCTCTCTCTGGTCCTCCCGGCCCTCAGTATGCTGTGAACAAAGTGGACTCGGAGGACAGTGTGAGGAGTGAGCACGGGTGAACAGAAATCATTTTGTTTCATTTACAACATCTGAGCTTTGGCAAGTTGTCTTCTCCAGTAGGCTTATTATTTGATTTTAAGAAAGTAAAAAGATGAATTGGGAGATTGGGATTGACATATATACACCAATATGTATAAAATAGATAACTAATCAGAACCTGCTGTATAGCACAGGGGACTCTCCCTCACTTCGCTGTACGGCAGAAACTAACACAACACTGTAAAACACCTATACCCCAATTAAAAAAAAAAAGAAAGTAGAAAGAACTAGATTATTAGGAAGCCTCCGTATGAAGCAGAGCAATGCCAGGTGCCAGCTCTCCTCAGGGAACAGAGCCGGTCCTTACTCACTGCCAGGTTACGAAAGACAAACAAATATTTCACCATCACTTGCCGCTAAGGCACCTTTCAAGATACAAGAGAACTTTTTGGTTAGTGCATTTAGTTTCCAAACCCCAAACTTCTAAAACTTTCGAGGGAGGGAGGCTTCTTGGGAGGTGTTGGGACTCCCTGGAGGTGGTGTTTCATTTGTCTGGACTGGTCTGCCTCGGCAAGGTCTCTTGGCATCACATAAGTTTCTTGGAAGAAAAAACCTGAAATGTCTCTGATTTCTTCATATTTATAGCTACTCTTTTCCCTTTAGTCTGCAACCCTACTCTGTTTCAGAATGGTTCCAGCGAGCTGTATTTCATAAGTGTGTCCTCAAGTTAACCCAAGTCTTGAGTTTTGCTTCATGTGAGAGAATCCACAGTTAACTCAATTGATGAATTGAAGGCTATACTTTGAAGAGACTGCTTTCCTTTAAAAATCTGTTTAAAACAGGCTGTTATGACTTTTTCAGATCTTTTTGAATGACCAAGTCAAAAACAAACACAAAAATCCCCCAGAGAGTACTTGAAAATTATCCGACCTACTGGGAAGTGAAGATGAAAAACAAAGTATTATCTTTAAAAATATCTAGAATGTGTTAATAAATTGCCCAATATTGTGATAATCGTATGTAACAAGATCTTTGAAATTTTATCAATTTAGCAATTGTATTAATACCAAAACCAACACCACGAAAACTTGGTTAGCCAGAAAATCCCTGTTTCACTTAAAAAATGTCAGAAACTTTCTAAATATAAAGGCTATTTCAGCAAGAAAACTGTCCTCTTTGTGTAATTCTACACGTCATCAGTGATCTTAGAATCCCAGGATCTCAGATGTAGGAGCCTACAGCAAATCTCATCCAACCCCCTCATTTCTACAGACAGGACCTGAAAGGGCGAGATTCCAGGTGGCTGTTGAATGCGTGCAGCTGAATGAGTGCGGAGCCAGGCCCCGCCTGTTGGCCCAGTCCACCTACTGCCCCTTCTGCAACACCAGGCTGTTCCCCTGCTGAGCGACTTCATTACAGGGGTGGAGGAACACTGGGAAACATATGTATTGACTCCAGGACAAGAAAGATTCTTCTTGCAATTGTCTCTTTCTCCTACAAGTGGGACACAGAAAATTTTAGTTAGCAAAAATGCCTGATAAATTAAAATGTTAAGGTATGCCTAGTCTTCCTTTAACAATCCTCTGAATTAACTAGACAATAGCCCAGCCTTTCTTGGGGCGGGGGGAACCCCACTCCAGGTGTTGTGAATGTTTCTGCCATTTGGAAATCATTGCACAATGGTTAAATTCTCCAGGTGACTCCTTACCACTTGGTATGGGACAGATATGTCACTCCTAAAGTACCTTCCATGATTTAAACAAATGAACAAAAAAAAATTCAAATGTAAAATGCTGTCTTTTTAATTACTAAGAAAGTTAAACAATTTAAAAATGTAAACTCACAAAGAAATCATAACAAAAAAGGAATTAAGACTTCAGAGTTGCCACTCAGTATTAAAAACTCAATAGAAATAGGGTTTTTGACTTGTTAAACATATGTAATTCAAAGTTGGTACAAACAGCAACTAAGAATGTAATACTTTTTTTTGTGCTTCCCCATGAGATGTAAAGTAGTGCATAGTTATTTCACTGGAGGACCCTTGGACATAGAGAAAGTCATTTCATTAGCAGTACAGGACATTCAAACACTTATTTTACAATGGGAAATGTACGACCTCCCACCCTCACCTTCCCATAAGGGTTAGTTGAATGAGAAAGTTTAGCAGGTTGCCACGACTACAGTGCTATGGGTTTTAGACCATTTAAATGTCGTTACAAGGTTTATTAAATTAAAAAAGTTGGAAACATTTCAGCATTCATGTTTTATACAAGAAGTTTGTGTGGTATCCATCTTCTAGTTCCCCTGGTAGTATTGGCCACTTGCTTGCTTTAAAGAGGCTCACTTTTAAGTTTCAAGATCGTAGTAAGTCGAAGCAAATACTGGAAACAGAACTTGTGACTTCAGCTGGGGGGCGGGGTGCTGCTGAAAAGAGTCAAAGTAACAGCCATCTACAGGCACAGTCATGAACCAAAAAAGTGCAATCCAAATTAAAAAAAAAAAAAATCAAATCATGTTTTGCAAAAGCCAAAGAACGAGGCCACTGGTTTTCAGAATAACACCGGTGCTTTTATGTTGATTTTCCAGTCAAATCCTCACTCTGAGTCCCGAAGCTCTGTGGCCCACGTCGGCCACGGTCTCCACGTTAGCACCCACATGGTGTATGTACAGGGATGTATATATTATATATATTCATATTTAGAAAAAAGAAAAAAAAACAAACACCTGTCCCAGTTGGTTTTTGTTAAAACATGAAAAAAAATTTTATTGTTTTAGACAAAGAGGCCACTTTTGGAAAATAATACTTTTTTTTTAGTTGAATCAGGTGAAGACAGAGTTAAAATCACATAGGATTCGCATTTTAAAAAAAGGAAAGCACTAGGATCGTTGGCACTGGAATAACTATTTACACTGAACAGAGGTTTGGCCTGTTACATAACATCGATACAACGCATTTTCCAAAGTCTGAGAAATAACAAGGTTCTGTCTCGTATGCTTCACAGAGGAGGTTCGGATTTGGGGACAAGTGTCATTAATGAGGGCCATGGAAGTTCGTCAGCTTCAGAGTCACATGCAATCTGATCCTGGACAGTTCTCACTGCTCTGCTCGGAGCAGCTGGCTACGGAATTGAAAGCTAATGGGGAGGGGGCGGGGAAGCCTCTTGGACCAGGCCTCTCTCTGCAGACCCAGGTCTTACAGGTTTTCACCAGGCTGATACTGGGGCTCTGTGGCGGTGAAGTAGTCTTCCAGGAAGCCCTGCAAGTACTCGAAAGTGGGCCGCTCTTCGGGGTCCTTTTTCCAGCAGTGGATCATGAGCTCATGGAGGGAGATGGGGCAGTCCTGCGGACACGGCATCCTGTAGCCGCGCTCCACTTGCTCCAGCACCTCCCGGTTGTTCATGCCTGCAAAGACAAGGGCCATGAGAGCGGGTGCGCCGGGCTGCCCGGCCACGGCCACCGCCCCCTGCACCTCCTCTTTCTTCTACGTGGAGCCTGCGGGTGGTTAAAACATGTTGAGGGCTGTCTTAAATTAGACCCTGTCTTTAATGGGCTATCACACCACTCAGAAATAAAAAAAGGACCCCACTACTGACACACGCAAAGCCCCAGAGGATGAATCTCAAAAGCATTATAAGTGAAAGAAGCCAGACACAAAAGGCAACATACTGTGTGATTTCATTTATATGAAATTCTAGAAAAGGTAAAACTACAGTGATAGAAAGCAGGTCAGTGGTTGCCAGGGGGGAGGGGGAGGGGAATCCTGCAGAGGGGCCGCAGGGAACACCAAGGAGTGATGGAAACATTCTGTATCAGCAAACCATCCCCCTAAAGGCCAGATGGTAAAGATTTTAGGCGCTGTGGGTTGCATACGGTCTCTGTCGCATATTCTTCAACTTATTTATTTTTCTACAACTCTAAAAAGGTACAAAACAAAAACAGGGTGGGAGCCGGATTTGGCCCACGGGCTGTAGTCTGCCAACACATGTGCTATATCCTGTATGTGGAGGTGTGACTATTTATGTTTGACAAAACTCACTGAATTCTTAAAATTGTTGAATTCTATTGTATGTAAATTACACTTCCATTAAACTGAGAAAAATATGAATGAAGCAGATAAGAACAAATCCACGGAATGAAAAATAAACCGTCCTTTGTTCACAGGACCCGTGAGCTCCATTGATGAACTTCATAAATTGGCCGTCCTCGTGCCTGGGCAAGCTCTTGGTGCCCCGCTGTCTGAGATCTGACATCACGCCACCACGCTGGGCACCATCCAGCCCAGCGACCCCTAGGTGCCCTGAGGTTTGATGACTGTGATGGGGAGACAGGGCGTCTGTGTTTACTGATGACCTTGGACAGGCCATCTATCATTGGAGACCTTTGCGACCCGCCGGGGGAGCTGCCTGATAGTGAAACATCAGGATGCCTGGAGCTAACAGGAGACATTCTGGGAGATTGCTAACCCTCAGGAGAATGCAACCTCCCTGCACGTTGGCCTTCTTGACAGAACAGGAAATACCACACTTGGGGTGAGCCGAATGCCCTGACCCCTTTCCCAATCACTGCCAGGCTCTCTCCTCTGGTTTTCCTTCCCTTTTCTGCCATATCATGTTCTGCCATTGCCTGCCAAGCCCTTGTATGTTTTGGCTGCTCCTTGGCCCTGAGCCTATAATCCTCTCCCAACTTCTGACCCAGTTAATTTACAAAAGCAAGAGCCCGAGTTCCAGCCATTCAGAAACCCAGATTTCTTCCCCCAGCTCTCAGGGATGTCATCAGCAGGACACAGCGCATACACGTAGCAGTTCCCTTTAACGCTGGAGGAGGTGGCAACCTGCTGGCTAGAACCCTGTAAGCCTGGCCAGAGCAGCTGGGCCCAGGTCACAGTCCTGTCTCCCTGAGTGGGGGACACTCAGACTTGGGGATCTGTTATCAGTTCTCTTTGTTGTTGCTTTTGGAGCTGGGTTGATCCCGGCTCCCGTGGCCGTCCAGCACAGCCCTGTCAGTCACATGCTTATCCAAACCCTTTCAGGATGCTTTCTTATTCTCTGCCACTGTAATTCCTTGAGGGGATAAAATCCGTGTGTTATTCCTGCTGTGTTGAAGTAGGCCTGCGATTTAATTATTCTAATATAACCTTGGTCACATTTCGGGGGTGACCCTTATTTTAGCGAGAGAGGCTCGGTGAGTGAATCTGGGTCCCCTGCCTCTGCACCATGCCTGTCTTTACAGGGGCCCACTTCAGTTGGACGTTCAGTCAGCTCTGAGGCTTATTACCTTAAATCCTCCTCCCACTACTGAAAACTCATTTTGACAACTTGGGATGGAACGGGGGAGCTGGAAGCAAGGGGAGACACTGGAGTGTCCTGCAGAGCTCTGGACAAACCAGGGCACGGGACAGGGACCAGCATGTCCTTATCCACGATCCCCAAATCCAACAAGCTCTGCAAAGCAAAAGTTCTGGAAACTCACTTGGCAGCAAAATTGATCCAAACTCACCTCATTCGGCCGTAAAGCCTGACCTGGTGTGAGGCTATCGTCTGTTTCTCTTCATTCATACATATCGCTATAGAAGTAAGAATGTGTTTGAACACAGAGTGCAGCCCAGACTCTCCTAGGGTGTTATATAAATTATGGTCTAAGCACTGTATGGACTTTCTAAAAAAAACCAAAAACAAACGAGTCAGACCCTGAGGCACATCCAGTCCCAAGGGTTTTGGCTGGGACGCTCCGGCATCAGGAGTGGCAGTAGCCACCACATTCCAGCCACCCCGAAAGGGTCAGGAGGAGAGCATAAGCACGGATCGGGCCTTCTCCAAAGCGCCTGCTTTGTATTTCAGTACAGACCTTGGTTTCATGATACCAGTATCTCAGAAGCCACAGGTGGAAGGTCTAAAACCTCGGAAGGTGTGACAGGCCCTTCTGGAGGTGGCACAACCCACCCCCAAATGCCTTCTAATGCTTTATTCTGGCACTGAGACCACCCAAAACCACACCACGGAGTATAACTAATCATTCTCCTATTGCTCCGCGGCCCTTGTCAGTAAACGTTGCATGTCCTTGAAAAACAAACTGCTCAAATGCAAGGATTGCATGTATGTTTTAGAAACTCTTGATTCAGTCTCCACCAATGGAAAGTTTAATTGGCCGCTTGGGTCAAGCCTGATTTTCTAGTGCTCTGCCTGAGCCTGGGACACAGCGGATGTGGCAGCTTGACCCTCAGCATGTAGCGTCTCCCAAGGCAGCCTGCTTCCCAGGCAGCTGTGACCAGGGACGGAGCTGGACCTCGGCCCACGTGGGACAGGGCACCAGCAGCCTCGCCGCCAGCTCCTGGGCACACTCTCCACCTCCGTTCTGCCTGCACCCTCTACTCACTTCTCCTCTTTCCCCTCTCATGCCTCTACCCAGGCTCCCCAGGCATGGGGAGCACACAAAACCGATTCCACGCACCAGGCCAAAGGGAAACATACCAACGTCAGCTTTGGTGGAAAAGTGGGATATAAGACAACGCACTTGGCTGACAATGACAATGTGAATGGGGCTGGCTCTTTTCCAGCCAGCCATAAGCCAGAAGTGGACCTGACACCTTCACGATGGGCCTCGGCAGCAGTAACCGCGCAACCAGGAGATGCCCACTCGGCAAGGCTTGGGTCAGTTCTTATTTCACAAACAACACCCTGAATAAGTGGGTTGTGTTCCTATTTTTTTAAAAATAGTACTCTTGGCTCTAAGAACTTTGAAAAATCATATTTAAGAATTTCTTTTTAGCAAAAATGGATTTTCCTCTTTGTACTACTATTTCATGTTTCCTTTTTAGATGGCTTCATATTTTTGTTACAAAGAAAACTGTTATCTCCCCTCTTTTTAGCCACTTTTCCCAAGACATTGGTTTTATCCAACACCTGGGAGGTGAGGGCCAGGGACTGGGAAGGGAACACACACAAGACTGAGTGCCAGGGTGGTCAGCAGAGTCCCGAGGGACACGGGAACACTGGAAGAGATGAATCTTCGTATCTTGCTTCCAATTGAGGAAGCAGACGGGGGGGGGGGGGGGGATGGGGGTGGAGGAGGGTGCCTGGGAATGTTCTGCCCTTTTCTTCCTTCTTCAGTGGGGAGAAGGCCAGGGGAGAAACAGAAAAGATAGAAACTTTAAAATATGGTGTATGTTTTAGGGAAACTTTGTCACCAACAGTTCTCAGTGGAAGCTGCAGTAGAGACTGTTTTTCAATAGGAGGGTGGTCTCTACCAGCCGGTGGTGTCTCACCGTGGGAAGTGTCATGGCCACAAAGTCCCCCAGGGTGTGTTGTCTGGTCCCCAACCTCTGCGTCAGAGAAGGGGCGCAGGGCTTGGCGGCCAGCGAGCAGACGCGCTCTCTGTTTTCACTCCAGCCTGCCCTCCTTTGCTCCCACCTCAGCAGTTCCTTACCTTCCTGCTCTCCCTGGCGTCAGTCAGGAAAACGGGCCATTTCCACTGGTCACTCTCACAGGGCACAACCCAGTGGGCCTCAGTTCACAGAGAATCCGTGTAGCCTGCTGTGCTGGGGTCTGCTTTTCAAATTGCTCTTCTCTGCATCTTCCATGAGGGCCTCCTGCCACCCTGCACTTCAGGCTCTCAAACGTCGCCACTAGTAGCATCCTTTCCAGTTGGTCTGCCCCAAATCCTGCAGCTGAGATTCTCTGGCCGAGTGGACTGCATTCGCTTCCTGCCATTATGACCATATTATCCTTCCAATTCACGCTGCTGGCTTCCTCGAGGTTCCCGAATTAAGGTCCAGTTTCCAACTCTCACTTTGCAACCCTGACTACGTATGGTTGCCGACAATGTCTTCTTTCCCGTGTGTGTGTTTTCCTTCCCTCTCTCCTTTTTTTCCCCTTCCTCCTTTTCTTTTACACTTTCCTATTCCTCTTCCTTGAGCTAGATATTAACTCGGTGGAGTCTCCTCGCTTTTCTTTTGGGTTCTTTAGGGAAGAAAACAGTTCATTTTCATTGTCAGAGCCACTTCACTACTTCGACTCTGTGTCTCTCAGCAGGTGACTCGACTTCCCCTGGCCTCAGTTTCTCCACTTGTCAAGAGAATACCTCCACATTCACTGTGCTTTTAGCTCTTTGAAAAAAAAATGTCTTCTATGAACGGAAGGTGTTGGGCTTTACAGCTCTCCGTTTGTGTAGCTTCCTAACGTGGATCTCCGAGGGGCCATCTCTCTACAATAGGGGATCTTCACTGTTACCCGTTCAGGTTTGCATCTGGGTTGGACTAGGGGTTGCGAGAACCTGGATTTTTGTGCCATGTTTATAATTAAGCACTTTGACAATGGGAATCATGCTCAGGTTCCCAGATATCCAGCTTACTTGAGCAAACCGAGCTTTCCGTTGAAACGAAATTAGACCCTATTGTGCATAAGGGTTTCTGTCAGAGGCTCCCCTGGCTTCTCTACGTAAACCCTGGAAAAAGCCCTTCTGTGTACTTGTCTGCTGAGCATTTCTGGGAGTGCCGGGAGGGCAGAAGGAAGGAGGGCGCAGGTAATGGTGCCTGCCCAGCCCGAGAGCGTGCTATCAGATCACCGCGTGCTCTAGTTATCTTACCGGGCTACAACTGGGACGCTTCAAGTTAGGTTTTGGTTATGAGATCAAAGTACAGATTTTGGGCAGATAGATGTTGCCCCACGAGTATAGTTGAAAATAAAGGAGTGACCTTGAGAAGGCACAAGGATGACTAGTTTTGTTTCTCTTTCCACATCTTAACCAGATAAGCTCAGGACAGCTGTTTTGATTAAGCCCACTCTGTTAATAAATACAGAAATGACGGCTACTCAGGTGCCATAACACACAAAGGTTGTTTAAAGTTGACAATACAGTATCACGGACAGCTCCTTTGTCCCAGAAACGTGAAAAAGGGACAGTGAGGGTAAGGGTGCCCACCGGGAAGGACGCGGAAACGCACAGATAGGGAAGAACTGCCCTCTCCTCCCGCCCTCTCGCCTTCACCTGCCACACCGGCCAAGAGGAACTTTGTGGGGGGAGGTGACAACACGACTCCTGGGCATTCCAGGAAGGATTCCCTCTGGAGGGAACACCAGGAGCTGAAAGAAAAAGCCTGCAGACTGTGGGTGGGGGCAGGGAGGACAAAGCACCCCTGGCTGAGATTCGAAGGTTCATCCCACCTCCCATTCTCCTGGCGGCAGAGCCCTAACTTCTTCCCACCCCAAGAGAAACCTGCTCCTGTCATCACGCTGGGCCCAGTGGGGATAAGGGTGCAGGCGACAGTGATGGGCTGCTGAACACAGAGGAATTTGTCTACAGTTCAGGCTCTGTCTGAGGCATCTGAGTGGGGCAGAGGGAGGACAAAGGTGGAGACTTCTAATTCTTTAAGGAAAATGCTATACATTCCCTAGTTATCTTCCTCTTCAAGTCATTATCAAGTGACTAGACGCATTCATGGAAGTCAGGCAGCTGTCAGTTGTTAAAGGAGCTGAAAGTGCTTCAAATGGATGAATAAATGTGATACACTTAAGAGAATGTTCCTGCTTTGTCAGATCCTGCCAAATTCCCAAAGCAGGTGTTCAGCTGAGAGCCGGGGCACTGAATGGCCGGGACATTCTGCCTAGAACGGTGCTGGGACATGGTGTCTGAACTGATCACGGGGTCAATTTCTCAGAACAACGTTGAGGACAGAGGCTACTTTGTGGCTGGGAAAAAACATGCTATATTTATTTGTGGAGATGACGAAATAGAGCTGAAAGGCTTTGCAGGCTATGGGCAAAGTCTTGTTTTAAAAGCCTCATAGGCATAATCTTTTCTCCCCCTGCCTATAGCCATCCATCCATGCGTCCATGCATTCACTTAGACGTCCTGAGTGTACTATGGGGCAGACACTGTGCTGGGCATGGGGAACACATATAAGGAGCCCCCTTCTCAGAGTTCAGAGCTACTGGGAAATGGAGACACAAAGACAAGGCTTTCAGCAGAGATGTACCCAGTGGCATGGAAGCAAGCAGAAGGTGCAACCCAGGAAGAGACATGAAGGAGGCTACACAAAGGAGGGGGTGGGCGTTTGGGCCGGGCTTTGAAGGATTCGGAGGCAGGGAGTGGAGCTGAGAAGAGAGACTTGCGTGTTTGAGAGAGATCTCTTGGTGCGAAGTGTCGGCAAGCGGCGAGCAAGAGATCACGTCTGGTCATGTCGCCCGCTCAAAACCCATCAGTCACTCATCGCACTAACAGTAGAAGCAAAAGTCGTAACCGTGACCCAGGAAGACCCTACCGATCTGCCTGGGGCCTCTTGGCCCTCTGGCTCCCTCTGCCCCAGACACACGGGCCTCGCGGCGGTTCTTCAGGGCCTCTGTGCTCCGGTTGCCTCTGAAGGGAGGCTCCTCCCCCAGGTATCGACCCTGAGCCTCGCTTCCTCAGATGTCATCTTCCTGGGGAGGTCCTCCCTTGCTACCCTCTATCCCCGTCCCCGTTTTACTCTTCTCCTTACCCATTACCACCAGCCAGTGCTGAATACATTTTGCTTGTGTTATTGTCTGTCTCCTCTAACGCATGAAAAGTTCAGGAGGACAGTTTTTGTCTTTTGGTCCACAGCTACACTCCTGGGGCCTAAACAGCACCTGGCATATAGTAAGTATTCAATAAATACTTGTGGAATGACTGAAAGGAAGAGGTATGAAGGACAATGCAAACAAAGGCTTCTGGAGTTTATCTGGAAGGCAAGGGGGAGCCATGGACTTGTTAACTAGTAGAGTAGGATAAGCGGGTCTGTGTTTTCCAGGATAACTCTGGTGGTGACAGTGATAGAATGGTGGGGGAGGGGAAAGGGGGAGAGACCAGAAGCGGGAAATTCTATGAAAGGGGGTCACTGCACCAGAGGATGACAGCCCACCATGGGGCAGTGGGGAAGTCAGTTTCCCTTACCCCTTGACCCCCATCCTCACCATCAGCCGAAGTAACTTTCCTGTGTGTGAAGGTGACAGAAAGCCACTCTCAGGTATGAAAGAGTTCAGAAAAGTGTATCTCCACCTACTGCTCTTGAAACAAGAATTACTTGAAAATACACTCTAGCCACCTGAGAAATAACTGCATTGAGAAGTCAGGATGGAAATCACGGTGGAAGGGGACTAGGGGTCTGTCCTGGGTGCTGTCCACAGGCACGAGGACTCAGGGCAGCGGAGAAGCAGCCCCTCGGCACATACTGCCCACGCGGTCGCACCAACAGACGGCGAGGACGCGGACAGGCAGGGCCTTCCTTCCATGGCGACAATGGGTGAAGCTGAATGACTGTTCCCTAGCGGTTGTTCTTCTTCATTAAGGTAATCATCCTATAATTGGAATCCCTCTCTGTAAAAGGGATCCCTCAAGAAGAGTGTACTGTGAGATTCAGAAGTCCAATTAAATGTGATTACAGCTGTGTTAAAGAACAAAAACAAGCAGCGTCCACGGCGAGGGGCAGGTCAGGGCACAACTTTCCGTGGCTCCCATCACGCCCTCGCTGCCACGGCCCCCTGGCCACCACTGCAGACCGGCCAGGCCCCTCACGGTGGGCTCTGGCCAGGCTTTCCAGCTGCTGGTCCGGGTACCCCTGCCTCACGGCCTTCCCCGCAGACTAAGCCTGAGGCTCCTTGAGCGGGCGCCCTTCCGCATGCCCGTCCTTGTCTGGGACCCTCTTCCTCAACTTGAGGGGGAAACCCCACGTGCCTTCTTCTCCGTGAAGCTTCCCAGTCGTGGCCCCTTCTCTCTGCCGCCCTCGCAGAATCAGGGTGGCTATCAAAGCCCCCGGCACGTCAGCAGTTGCTCAGAGTATGTAGCTCCGCGCAGTAAAGCGGACTTGGTTCCCCTGTCCAACTCCTTCGCCATCCTCACGGGATTCTGAGTGAAAGGCCCTTCTCAGGACCTGCTGTATGCAGATACCTGAATCAGGGGCCCCTCCCCCATTATCAGAATTAAGATTGGGGGCCCACGGTGGGTGAGTTCAAGTACTCCATCCCTCGAAGATGATTTCCTCTAATGACAGAGAAGTAAGAAAAAAGGCTGATTTCTTCCTGGATCTGATGCACACTTTATCCATCTGACTTGCAAGCTCTATGAGTGCAGGGACTGGATTCATTCCTTTGCTCACTGTTCTAGCTCCAGCCACTAAAACAGCGTCTTGCTCGAGGACCGTTCTCATCAACGCTTGCTGAGAGTGTGAATGCCTTGTTTATATTTATTTCCCAGGTCGAGCAAAATGCCAGGCGCGGTCACACCTACTGACGCTACACCGAAATGAATGGAAATCCCAGCCTAAGTCGTAAAGTGAGGCCGCTTTCTTTATGCCCAAACCAAACGTGACAAAAGACTCTCCCTCAGAAACACACACCTGCCTTCCTTCTCCGAGGCTGCCGCCCCCCTCTCCCCTTTGTCTTGGTTTCTGCGTGTGACCCTGAGAAACAAAAAGCAGCTTTGTCTTCCTGGAAGGAAAGGCTTCACAGAAACGCAGAACGTTAACCTTCCCCCACAGCCGCATTTAACACCTCGGGTGGCTGGAAACTTGGGGGACTCAGGAAGAGATTCATTCAAAATTCAGACAATAAAAAAAGAGGTGCCTTCACATCTTCAAAATCCCGAGACCTGCACATTCTCCCCCTTGAGGAGCAATTCAACAATGCCCGTGCTGTGCTCCAGGCCCCTCCGGGGCGGCCCTTTCTGCCCTGCTAGTTGGCTATTCCCAGAGCAGCTGCCCACTTGGTGCGTGCCGGGGGCAGCAGTCGCCACAGCATCAATAAAACTGCCTTCCGCCCGCATTTCTAACCGCCCAGTGCTGGTGCTTCAGAGACAGGGAATTTGTCAATTTTGCCTCTGTGCCAACCTGGCTCTCCTAGGAGTCCTGAGGCTACGACCAACCCAGAAAGAGATCTTCTTTACTTCTCTGCATTCTCCCAAGATGACCAGAAACAATCATAAAAAGGGAACAAAGGGATTACAAATTAATCGGCCCTCGCCGGCTCCTCTGACTGCAAAGATACGATTACAAACTGAGGATTTGCAAGAGCCCTCAATTCCTCATTAATCTCCACTATCGTTTCTGTCGCTGCTTTTTTATTTTTAAAAGCTCCTTTCTTAGGCAGGGAATGATGGGGAGCTAGGTTCTTTCTGCACTCAACAGTAACTGAAAAATATGTCCTTAACATTTCAGAAAGCAGATCGTCCCTGCGCTATAACCACTAAAGCGTGGAGGTAAAATGGCACGATTATCCTTTATGTCACCATCTGTCTAAATTAATGAATTCAAGCGAGAATAACCTAAAACCCGTGGTTTCTTTGGAGAGCATGACTCTGATAATCCAGAAAAATTCCAGGGCT
Organism: Aethalodelphis obliquidens; assembly: GCF_003676395.1. Taxonomy (NCBI): domain Eukaryota; kingdom Metazoa; phylum Chordata; class Mammalia; order Artiodactyla; family Delphinidae; genus Aethalodelphis; species Aethalodelphis obliquidens. The sequence continues at coordinate 47,256,947 of NW_020837947.1, read as the reverse complement.
TAAGAGTCTCCAATGTCTTTACACTATACTTGCTTTTGTAGAGCATATTTTAACTGTTCAGAAATGTGCAGTGAGGGAGTTCCCTGGTGGCCTAATGGTTAGGATTCTGGGCTTTCAGTACAGTGGCCCGGGTTCAATTCCTGGTCTGGGAATTGAGATCCTGCAAGGCGCATGGCATGGCCAACCCCCCCCCCCCCCCCCCCCCAAAACCCCAACCAAACAAAAAACCCCACAAAAAACAAAACCAAGACACGTGCAGTGAGTGGCTTCTAAGTTGTGTTTCCCATGTGCCTCTGTTGTCTCTGGCCATCTGGAGCGGGGCCTGCAGAGGGGGCAGGTCCTGACATCTTCCTGCCAGGTTCACTCCATGGGTCAGTGCTACAGAGTAATCAGAAAGCCGTGAGGGCTTTTCTCCTCTTTCCCAGAAGTGTCTGCAAACTCCATTTGGGCAGAGGTTCTGCCAGTGACACTTCTGCCCTGGGAGCCAGGGACCCACACTCTTACTGAGAGGGGAGAGAACCCATGAACTGGGGCGGGCTGAAGCGTTCACCAGCTACTAATTGCATTAATCCTGGCACACGGCTCACGGTGGCTGCCTGTCTACCTACCACGGGGGCTCCCACTTCTGCCTTTCTCTGGCTAAATACCTGTCCATGTGCTTCAGACTCATGCTTGTCAGAAAGCTGAGGATGGGGTTTAGAAGGCAAACAGGGTGAAGGTTCCCCAAATGGTGCTGGGAGAGCATCCACCCAGGCGCATTTCTGCTGTGCCCTGCCCTTACCTGGGTACGGAACTCTTCCTTTGGTGACCAGCTCTGTAAGTAAGATTCCAAAAGACCACACGTCAGACTTGATTGTGAACCTCCCGTACAGGGCTGCTTCGGGGGCTGTCCACTTAATGGGGAACTTTGCACCTGCAGGAAGAACACCCGGTTACTTGTCAGGCAGAGAGCATGGCGCTGGGCGTGGGGCTGGGAAGGAAGAGCAAGTGGAAGTGCTTTCCTGGGATCAGGTTCAGAGAGGAGGATGGGAAGGAGGGGAGACAGGACACAGACTAGGACTGAGCAGCTGTGGGGTCTGCTTCTGGCTCTGCGGCCTTAAGCAAGTCCCATCAAAGGGCTGGGCTTCAAGGCCGCTTAAAGTTCTGGCCTTTAGAACTCGAATCTACAAACCTATTGTAAGACATAGGTTTGGTCTGGAGGTAGGGCTAACTTGTGATTTAGGAAACTATATATTTTTTCTTTTGCTTTCAGATAAAGTTATATTTTAATAAATACACATAGAATTAAATCACACTGCTACTCTCAAGAATCCTTTAGTATGTAAGACCATAGTCTGCTCTTACTGAGGCACATAAAAACCAGATCAAGCCACCACGCTTCTCCCAGGGTGGAGACAATTTGCTGCCGCCCAGGTGTCATGCTGAGATGGGCTGTATTTCCCCAACGCCTCCTACATCTGCAGCAGAGAAATGACTTTGCCTCTGTCTACTTCCCCTGTACACTCTCTTTCTTCCTTCCACCCTTTCCCCTGATAGTGGCCACCTTTAATTCTGGGATAGCTTTTTCTTCTGCACTGTATGATCCCTTGCTTACCTCCCTACCTTTCTCCCACCAGCCAGACAGGGTACTATCTAATGTTTGTTTTTAAACAGTGGTTTTATCTCAATGACTGTCTTATGAGTCTGATTTCTCAAGACCAAGAAGCAAATGTTGTGCCGAAGTGAGTAGAATCTTTTCTTTCAAATGTCTCCGATTAAAAGAATCCTTTCTCTAATCAAAAAGGAAGGGTGGGGTCCACCCTGCTTCTTCTGAAGCGAGATGTATACACGGGGAATTAAAATTGATTCAGCAGCCTGCACTCTCACACGTTAGGCTCAACAATGACAAAGCAGTTTCAGATATTTCATTGAACAAACTAAACAGGCAATTTTTATTAGTGATGTAAACAAAATTATATGTTTAAAGCATGTTAGTTTTACTTAGGAACTCCTAAAAAAAAAAAATCATACAAAGGCTGACAAAATGAGAAATTTTCACAGTCTCTTCTATGAAAAGCCATTATGTGTAAAACTGGCAAATGATTAAAATCTTTGAATTAGCAGTGTTTTAATAACCAGAGGTTAGGATAAATTACAGCAATTAGATTTTTGTTTTAAATACAGTACATGATAATATCTTCAGCAAATCTACCCTGGCATTTTCTGGCAATATAATTTTCCTCTCTATCTCTTCTATGCCCGTGAAATGAAATTAAAAAAAAAATCCTACTATTTTATTCCATTGCATCTCACATTAACACTGGAACAGAGAAGTTATTCTATAGTTTTTCTTCCTTTTATGCATCGAGTTATTTTTAATTAGCTACGTTTCTCAAGCATAATTACTTATATCTTTGCTTAAGTGTTGCAAGGTCTGGTATTCTCTGAACAGTCATTTTGTTTTTAAAGTTTCTTTCAAAGCATTCTTCTCACACTTCCTATCCTCCAGCATTCTGTTCACGCAGCTTTGGACTCTGAGCCTCTGGGATTAATGTGATAGATTTTCTTCAGTGTCGAGAGCCAACTTTGCCCTGGACCAAACCTCAGCTGGAATTCTCTTATTTCAGAGAATTAAAGGTATATTAAATTCATTCCTATTTAAACCATCTCTCGAGCCAAATGGCTTGGAAATCTATGTCTGTCTCTGAAGCAAATAGAACATTTTTCTCCACTGTGCAGACACAAATCCTGCAAATAAAATGACAAGCAAAAAAAGCCTTTCTTCCCTTCTTGGAATCACTCCACGTTGCTCAAGATGTGAGTGTTGCTGAAAGTAAACTATTTAAAATTGGGATAAAGTCATTTCGGATTTTCTGAGAGAAGATTTCATAATTTCAGATTAAAAAAAAAGCAATTATCAATATATCAGTCAGTTGTGCTAGTCTGCTTTCTTATTTTCTCACTGTATCATCTACAACAAGAACTATAATATATAAACCTTCAAAATATAAGTTGAAACAAAGGCTGTAATGGATCTCTGATAGCAAATCATTTGTAGATATGTGCTTTGACTTGCGAGCAGGAGCGTACTTACATAAATTTATTTTGCACTAGTTTTCTTTCTAAGATGAGCAATGTATTTATACCTAACACATTTTGGAGGGGAAAAAATGAAGAATGTCTTTGTCTGATTTCTCCTACTTTGTTTTGGGCCCAAAATAGCAGCCACTGTTGACAAAAGAAGGTTCTCTAAAGATAACTCACAGTTTCAAGGAAGACAAAATGTTCAATTAAAGCACTGATAAGCTATTAGTGATTAAGTGAGGTTTCAACTGAGAAGAACTAATCAGTGCTCACTCTTCTACTCATCTCATTACCTCAATTTCCCCTCATTTTCGTTTCCCCCCTCCTGAGGGTACAGATGCAGCTCCACATCAGGGAGAGTTCACCTGGGGCTTGGGCAGGGGTCTCTGCCAATGGCCATGCGGTTGCACACTGCAAATCCCGGTCTCTGAGAACAGCATCCCTAAGGTTGCCAAGGATACCACCCTGCTGGGGGCTGGATGGGCTCTCTCCTCGGGTAAAGTTAGGAAACCTCAGAAGCCTGGAAGGAAGGACCTCCTAGGTGTAAACATTGCCTTTTCCTTCAAAATAAAGTTCTCCTTCCTCAGATTTTTTCATAGATATCACAGCAGGCATAAAGCCAGGATCAAAGTTGTCTTCTAATTGGTATGGATTTGTAGAAAAAAGGGTACAACGTCAGGACACCTACACCACAATGAACTTGGTGTGGTCATGTAACTAGCTGATTTGCTCTTCCTGAAATTCTCTTGTTTGGGAACAGGATTAGATGCCAAAACAATTTCCTCTCCTCTGTACTTCACTGGAGGAAATAACAGCAGCCGATGCAGGTATGATGGTCTGTGCCACTGATACCACAGGCTATGAAGGACCTGGAAACTCTTAGTGTGCTCGTTCAATGTTTAGGTGAACTAAACAATACGGAAATTATCATCACTCTAGTTTTTATTTCTTACTGAATTAAACAGTTTAGGATTCTGTTAAGCCAACAGACAAAGGCCACAAATAATCTGTATGTATTTATGTATGGACTTGAAAGCATCTTTTCCACCAATGTTTTCCAGGCAGTGTCTGCAGGTTTTACCAACTTCCCAAGGTTAACTCATTGCTGAAAGCCTGACTTGGTGCTGTCATTGGGGCCCAGGTCCTGGAACCACTCTACAGGTAGACTATCTTTGTACTTTGGTCATTTACCTCCCAGAATAGCAAGAGGACCAGCTAGCCTCAGGCTAAATCATTTTCTGTGTCGAGTAAACATAGCAGTGTTTTAAATGATCATTTCTTATAGATACCTCACGCCTGCTTCTCTAAAGTCTCCGGAGATGTGAAACGAGTGGGCATCAGCGTTGTGACCAACAGGGAGATTCTACTCCCGTGGCTTCAACGACTACCCTGACTCCAGTGATGCCTGCATTTGTATCATCTGATAGGACCTCCCCTCCTGAGCTCCTGACCCGTAAAACCAATTCCCTCCTCAGAGCCTCCACTGGGACCTCACAGGGCCTCTCAAACACAATATCCACAATGTATCCTCCCCACGATTCTGCTGCTTTTTCAGTGTTTGCTGCCTTGGAAGCTGCCTAAGTGAGGACACCAGAATGCTGAGAATCTTCCTTCTGGATGCCGTGTCTACTGGTTCTCCACTGTGCGCTCAGGTAAGCAGCACGGAGCCTACCTAGACGAGCTCGACAGATCTTCATGGAGTCATCTTTGGCCTCTGCTGCTTTAGCGTCGTCCACATTGAGTCTACTTCGCACCCTTGAAGGTGTCTGTCCCTCTTCATCCTCACTACCTGCACTCCAGTCCTCACTTGCTCCCTGCCACCTGCCTCCTTCCTGCACTGCCTTCCACTTGGGCCCACATGCACACTCTGGTCCCTCCTTCCTACTCCCCAGCCTCCTCCTGTTATCCGGAGCCTCACCTCCTCTGTTGCCTCACTGGCCCCATGACCTCCTCTGACCGTCCTTCCTGCTGCAGGGCCTCCAGGCAGGCTGTTGGCTTTGCCGCAAGTCCCACCCTACTCCTGCCCCATGGTTGACTCCTGCTCTCCTTTGTTCCTGGCCTAAGTGCTTCTGGCACGGGAACCCTGGCCCGGGCACTAAGACTGGGGCAGTTTCCCTAGCTCTGCACTGCCAGAGTGTCTGGTTCTTTGCGGCTGTTACCATTTAAGTGCAGTAAGCGTGTGAGCTGTCAGAAGTGCGTTTTTCTCCATAGATACTGTCCTCGGGGGCCGGCGCGTGTCTTTCTGGATGGCCACCATGTCTCCAGTATTGAGCCCAGTGCCCCATGCACAAAAGGCACTAGGTAAGGGGGTGCTGAATGAATGAGTGACTGGACACTGGTAGGCCACCGGGCCTTCCCTTCCAGGCTGAACCACCTCGGTTCCTTACGGGGCTTATTATCAGTTCCCTGCTCTCTGGCGAGTCCTCGCCTTGTCCTCAGTGACCAGGGTCGCTGTCTCTAACCATCTGGATGCGCTTTCACGTGTTTGACAACTGTCAACTACAGTAGAAAAGCTTCTGTCACACACTAATGAAACTTAAAAACACCTGGAAAAACCCTGATTTTAGTGCCAGATGATGGGTGTTCAGAACCCCTTTGGGTCTGAGTGAACCTGTCTGAGGTGGTGGGAATCCTGGACTTGGCTCTCTGAGGGGTCTGGGGCTGAAGCTGGGGGGTAAGAGCCGCAGAAAGACAAGGTGGCCAGAGGCCTTGGAGCATTCACAGCCAAACGAAGTGGAAAATCCTTTTTTTTTTTAACCAGACTGGGATGGAAGCAGGTGACTGGATAGCAATCATTCCACCTCACTGGTCTTCTTTAGAGTAAGGTTAACAACCGTCCATGTTTTAAGTAAGAGAAAGGAGAGAGCTGCGGATTTATTCAGTTATCAAAGTTTGTCCACAAGACAACAAAAGATCCCACCCCTGCTGGACCGGTTTTGTTCTTTCTCTTCCTACCATAAGTATTTCTGGAGTTTCCTATGTGCCTGGCGTGGTCCTTAGTGCTGGGGCTACCATAGTGAATGCAACCTCCTGCTCTCAGGGGGCCTGCAGGCTAGCTTGGGAAGGAGATAAAATAAACGAATGGCCATTATATATGTCAGACAGCGACCAGTGCTATAAAGAAGAATAAGATGGGCTACAAGCACAGATTTTGTGGGTTCTTCAAGTCACACTAAGGACTCCGGATCCCACCTGGGTGTGGCGGGAAGCCACTGGGGCCTGTGAGCATCCTCTACCTCACCCTCTGCTTGTCTTTAAAACATGGAAATAACGCGTTATTACCTAGAGAATGATCTGTGATGAGCCAGAGCGTGAAAAGCATTTTGACTTTTCAAAACTCTTGAAAAGCATCATGACATTTCAAGGCCTGTGGGTGTCTATTAGCAATTAGGTAGATCAGCGGTCCCCAACATTTTTGGCACCAGGGACCAGTTTCGTGGAAGACAATTTTTCCACGGACTGGGGTGCGGGAGGGGGGATAGTTCAGGCGGCAACGCCAGCGATGGGGGAGCGGCAGGTGAAGCTTCGCTCGCTCGCCCGCTGCTCACCTCCTGCTGTGCGGTCCGGTTCCTAACAGGCCGCAGACTGATACCGGTCTGGGGGTTGGGGGCCCCTGGGGTAGATGATGTGCCTATTGTCACTTCTGTCATCATGTTTACTTAACTTGTGGCTCTAGTCACATTTGTGCTATTTATCACACTTTTCACATTTGGGTACAAATCATCTCAGAAACAAGGGAGTGAAACTTACCTAGCATACTCCAACACTCTGTAAAGCTCAAACATTTCTACGAGAAATGAATGATCTTTTCTGAGTTTATTCTTCCCTGATGCTTTTCCTTTCTTTCCAGCATTTCTCTTTGCTGTAGGCTTTTCCTCAGTCTCCCTCTCACTAATTCCAAGTGTGTTAGAGGCCTAAGTGCTGTAGACCCTTCTCTCTGCTGATTCCCTGGGGGAACGTGCCCGCTCTCACGACTAACCCTGCCCGGCATCTCTGTGTGAACTGGGCGGGAAACACTGGACAGACTCTGTCTTTCATCTGAAGTCTTGGTTCTCAATTTGCAAACGTCTAAGGGACAAAGCCTCTAGGATGTCCTGCCTTTATCTCAAAGGTGGCAACTACAAATCTGAATTTATTTTTCATTAAATCATTTTACTATGAATAAGACAGTTTGTTATAAAAGAAATTCTTGTAGGTGGAAAATTTTACTACATGACTGACAAAGTTGATTCTCACTTTAATATTCTAGGATGCAAATGGAGTTCCTTTCTACTATCCCTTTTCTGGGGGTCAGATTCCTACTTTGCCAGGCTTCAAGGTGAAAAACCTGAAAGCTGGTTGGGACTTCTCCCTCTCCTTAAACCCAATATCCAATCCAACAACAAGGCCTCTTGTTTCCCTCTTTGACGAGTCTCTCAAACTTTCCCTTTCCTGTTTAAGTTCTCTGCCAAAACCTGATTTGGGACCTCATCCCTCTGGTCCTCCAGCCAGGGTGCCCTGCCTTCAGCTCATTGTCTTTCCAATTAATCCTTTTAAACCTCAGCTTCCTAACGTCCACACCTGCCTCCCCGGCAACCATACAGTGCGTTCCCTACTGCATTAAGCCAAAATCCCCCACCCAGTTTTCTAGGACCCACATATCTATTCAACTCTGGTTCTTGCTGCCCCAAACACACAGTTACTCTAGCCTAGTTTGCTTTCCTGTAACCTGTACCCTGCACTCCGCATAACCGTGAACTTGCCTCTTCTACATTAACATACCCTAAATGTCATCTCTCCCTCCGCCTGCTTAGCTAAAGCCTGCTCAGCTCAAGTCCCACCTGCCTCATCAAGTCACCTGTGACTACTCCAGCCTTCATCGTTCTCACCAGTGCTCTTGGGAATCAGTGCTATAAACAACAGTTTAATGCTTGACAATAGTAGCTCCCACAATAGCTAAACATATATTGAGTGCTTGCTAAGTGTCAGGCGTCATGCTAAGTGCTTTACACATACGAGGCAGATACCAATAAGGTCCTGTTCTACAGATGAGAAAACTGAACAGAGGTAAAACGATATGCCAGAGGATGCATGTAAATGGTGGAACTGGGATTGGAGCCAAGGGAGTCTGGCTCCAGACCCCAAACACCCAACCACTACTGCCACGTCCGTGTTTCCAACACGTCTCTCTACTAGTTATTTCGTCTTTCCTTAAATAACTGTGGAACAAATAATTATTTTCACCCTTACAGTTACAGGAAGAAAATCCTTCTGACCACACTCCAGGACAGTCTAACTGAAGGCTTGGTTTTTAAGTGAAAACAGGGTGACCAGCTACATTCATTAGGTCAGCACGGCTCATCCCAACCCCCAGGTCCCAATCAAGTTAATGAAGGTCCTTTATCCCCAGGGGCCAGGCAATCTGCTTTCTTCTGCCTTAAACAGAAACAGTCTCACTTGATTCAGTTACTTACAGTACTTTATGCATCTTGGTGCATTAAGGCGACGGCAGCAGCATTTCAAATGCTCAAACGAAGGCTGCAGAGCCTTTCACTCTCAGGTCCGCCTCCTGGACTAAGCGTGTGGAAGTCAGCCAGGAAACGGGGAGCAAATATTCTTTGTGATAATGCAAAGACGTCAAATTGTGGGCTGGGCTGGCGTGGCCATTTGTGGGAGGCCAGGGCAGTCACCTAGGAGAGGGGCTCCAGCGGCAGGCAGACCTGGGTACGCACACTGGCTTTGTTGGGTGACCATTTAAAAGCCCCCTCAGTCTCAGTCTCCTTGTCTGTAAACTGGGGATGATGATAACCTCATGAGGTTGTGATGAGAATTTAAAGGGCTCGGCACAGTACCTGGCGCCTCATTATACCTAAATAAATGCCACCTATTATTTTATTTGGATCTTAATGCAAAGGCACTGAGTTGCATCAGGCCAGCCAAAGCTCTCCAAACTTCAAGGGAGGGAAGGAGGATGAGGAAAACCCAATGCACTCAGCAACCAATCACTGAGAACTTACTCAGCTTCCAGTGAGTCCCCAGCACAGTGGGAGTCACCTCCTGCCCTAGGACATTCCAGGCAGCTGTGGGACAGAGCTCACAGGCAAACCCAACAGAAAGCTTAAATTGTGGTGCCGGCTTTAGGAACAAGAGGACTCAGGAGAGAGGGGAAAGAGGAAGTACCCAGGGACTGGGGGCTTGGGTAGAGGCGGCCACATGAGAACGCTGCAATGTGACCCTTGGTTCTTCCTGGGGCTCCAGGAAGGGGCCAGGAGAGGCCTGGGGTGGGGGTGGGGGTGGGGGCGCGGGCGGTGGGTAGCTCACATCACTGGCTCTTCCTGGATTCCTGGACTGTCAAGCCTTTCTCTCTCTCTCTCTCTCTTTTTTTTCCATGGTGACCAGGCCAATTCCACAGCCCTGAAAATATCCCCTATGGCTAAAACCTGGGCCAAGGTGGAGAAGGCAAAGCCAGCAGAGCGTAAAAGCAGCCAAGTCCTCCCTACAGAGAACGGAAGCAGTACCCTCACAGCATCTGCAAGGAGGAAAGGCACTAACATCAACAACAGACACTGTTCTTCTGCACCACACATCCATCCAGAAGCCTCTTTAGTTATGAAGCCTCAAACTCTGCAAATTATTACATCCAGGATTAAATAATGTGAAGTACTTCAACTTTAAAGTTATCCTGGAGAATAAAAGAAACCATGAACTACGCCAATAACAGGAAGCTGATTATATTGGTGGGGGGGGGGAAAGGAGGGGTGACAAGGCAGGACTAGGGCAGGATATCCTGTGAAGGAGGTAAAGCTGATCTGACCTGGAACTTTGCGGTTATTCAAACAAAAACAATGATTTCAAACCCAATAAAACTTGGCAAAGCAAAACTCAGAATTTTCACACTAGGCCAAAGGAATGACTTTGGAATTTCCCAAACATGTCTGGAGTAATACAACTGTGTGTTTTCCAGTTATTCCTGGTGACACACTCTGTTGCAATTTCTACTTTAGGTTCATAAGGTTTTAGCACCACGTTTTTAAAAAAAAATAAACGAAAAGTAAATGGTACAATGGATTGAGATGATATTCCATCTGAAATGCATAACGGCGAGCAAGCAGTCTGAGAAGGAAGGAGGTGGGGAGTAGGGAGGAGTGCTGTCCCCCCTGGGGATGTGGGTGGAGGAGGACCACGTTCGGCTAAGGAAGACAAGAACCCAGGACCAGAGGCAGGGCCTGAACACGCTGCAAACACGAGGGTTGACTAGCCAGGCATGGATCCCAAGTCTAGTGTGGCTGAATTCGTGGAAGGAATATTCAGGCTGAGAGGGATGAGCCAAGTCCCAAGGGGAGCCCCAAATCGAGGACCAGACAGGAAGGAGTAGATGGTCCATCAGCGGGTATTAAAAGCCTAATCAGGACAACTAGAGGACAGAGGGGAGCAAACCCAGCACCCGGGAGAATGGGGGATGAGGCTGGAGGCAAGGCACTGGTCCTGGAGTCTTGCAGTTGAGGAAGGACAGGCAGGCAGGTAAACTGTGGAGGGGCAGAAGTGCCTTACATGGAGGAGAACAGAAAGCAGGCTGTGACATTTCTTCTACAAATCTATGGGGGAGCCAGAAGGGGAGGGGAGGAGCTCGGGCTGCTTGCCTTTTTTCCCCATCACCCTCCTCCCCAATGGTGACCAATGACAACCCAGGATAACTCTCACTTGCAACACAAAAGTAAAGAATGAAATTAACTAGCATCTCCTGAAATCATGGGTGTTTGGTCCCTGTGCTCTCAGGAAGGAGATCTAAGACTCATCAGGAAGACTTTGCCTGGGACTTCCCTGGCGGTCCAGTGGTTAAGACTCTGTGCTTCCACTGCAGGGGGCACGGGTTCGATCCCTGGTTGGGGAACTAAGGTCCCGCATGCTGCGCAGTATGGCCAAAAAGAAAAAAGTAAAAAAAAAAAGACTCTGTCTGAAGTACCAACTGTGTGTGTGTGTGTGGGGGGGGGCGGTATTTGTGGAAGTTGCTATCTTGGGTGGAATTGAGGAAAGGAGGAGCCCTGCTTGCTGTTCTAAAACACCAAAGTGCTGAATAATTCCAATTATCCTTCAGCAAAAGCAGAACAAAAACTCTGATTCATAGCGTGAGTACGATGGACACCACACTTGTGATCTTTTATCCAGAACAAAAGGTAAGAAAGCTGCGTGTAGGGCTCTGGAACCATCTGTATGCTGCTGTTCAGGGCGGTGAGAATTCAGAGCGAAGTGAAAAACGGATGTCTGGGGTTTAGCTCAACACAGAAATCACCTCCAGAATCCAGTCACCCCCAGGAGGGGCACTGGGCCTGGGTCAGTCTGACATCATGTCACAAAGTCTGCTAGGCAGCAAGGAAAAGCACTGGGGTTGGAGATACTGCTTGGGAACAGCTGGTGGTCACACTGAGGGTCTGGTTGGGAGTCACGAAGGAATGGAAGGAAGAGACGATGTACAGAAGACAATAACCACTTTGGGTTGCTTTTCCACACCACTCCCCCCGCCCCCCCCCCCCCCCCCCCCGCCCGTGCCTCTCCCGTGGGGAGACCAGCCCCATGCTGCTGTGCACTCTCCTTCAAAACATGGGACAGTTTTCACTCGCACTGTCTGTCCCTGATTATCAGGATGATACAAATGCAGGAGTTCCTTCTGCCAGCAAGGCAAGACAAGGAAGCCAAGTGACATTTTTGATGTTTGCTGGCAGTATGTAGCTCCTATTTACACACTTTAAAATCACAGAGGGTGACCATCTGCTTCCTTCTTGACGATTACTAAGAAACATGGGTGCGCAGACCAAGGACTTGCTCTGACCGCTCAGAAACAACTGCCCAATTGCTTTGCTCAAGGCAGCACAAAGGAGAGAGAGACCCACACGGAATACAAAACGTGACCGCCCGGTTCAGAGAAAGGGGAAAGGTATTCAGACAAGCGGCTCTCAGTGACCAGGGCTTACAGCAGGCCCATCTGTCCCCCACCCCCCGGCCCCCAGGAGCAGAGTCAGGGGGCAGCCGGACTATGCGGATGGAGGGAATGAGTCCACCTCCTCCGTGCAAACACTTTTAATTTGAAAAGAAAGAGCGGGGGAGGAAGGGGTGAATTTTCTTTTCCTTTTAGTCTTTGGCTTCCACACGTCCTTTCTCCGAGGATAACACGGTCTGCACCACCCACGTGCCTCTCCCTGGCAGTGTGACCCGCTCCCCCCTGCGCTTAACCTGGCCCCGGGGCTCCGCTGTGACCGCGCATGTAAACAAAGCATCCCTCTCGGAAAAGCCGGTGGAAGCCCGGGTGCGCGGTGGAATACAAATGAAGGCCCTCTCCGCCCATGACGGCGGTGCACCAAACTCGGGATCGGGGAGGCTTGATTGGAACCAGGCTCGGCTCAGGCATGCAGCCCTCCGCTCAGCAGCAAGGAGGGCTGGAACCTGGCCGAGGGCAGGACGTTCTGCGGGGGAGCCCCGGGCTCTCAGCAGACACCCCCGTGACCAGCACCCCTGACCGTGGCACGGGCGGCGGCGTGGTCAGTTCAAACAGAAGAGCTTCCTGCTCAGCGCTTAAAACAATGGCTGCACTGGAAAGGGGTCTGCTTTTCGTCAAAGGATGATTTGCTTCTCTAGCATGGGAAGAATTAGATTAAATTCAATAATTAAAAGGGTTTCTTCCCCTCCTCCCCTGACATTTGCTGTTCAGGTCACAGCACAGTGTGTGGGAACTGCAGTGCTGTTGTTGACAGAGAACAAGAAACGCATGTGCCGACGGGGGCAGAGGGAGGGCATCTCATGGCGAGATCAGCCTTGATCTGCCACCGGATTACAGGGGCCTCAGAAGAGGCTGATTAATAATTCTGCAGGAGCCCTTGAGCTGGAAAGCTGGCGTTCTGAGTCTGATAATCCCCAGTCACTGCGATACAAAGGAAGGACAGGAATTGAATTCACAGTTCTGAATTGTGAAATTCAAAATTTGAAAGAAACAGGGATCCACTTCTTCCTGACCGTGTTTCTCAACCTAGCTGCCTGCTTGTTTGTGTTAAATGGCTACTGTGCTTTTTGAATCCAAAATCTGATTATATTTAATTAGTACAGGCATCTGGGATTTCTAATACACAAAGAGTTATTAAAGTAACAAATCTTTCTAAAATATGTTCTCCATGAAAGAATGTGTTAATTTATGCAGTAACAATATTTTAACATGAAATAATTAACATGAAAACCGCAACAATTATGAATTCTTTGCAGTCAAATTTATACGTGAATTTTCCTCCAGATAATAATCTATTCAATTTAAACCCTCAATACTGGGAGCATTTGAACAGATATGTTTTTCTTTTATTTAATACACAAACCTTAACCTACAGCAAGTTTTATACAAAGTCCTAAATGCCCCTGTTTTTACATACATTCCAAAGATCCAAAGATTAAATCGCCTTGACATTTGCTTTCTCAACAATGATCCTGTCGTTAACTTAGACCTTAAAACAAACAAAAAACCCCAAATACAGAGCAACTCTAAGTTCCTGTCTTTGTGATGATTCAAATCAGGAGAGGAAAGGGTTAAATAGGCAGGTCCTTCATGTGGGAGACCCTATGGAGGGGGTCAGGAAAGGCCAAGAGGGGTGTGTGTGTGGAGACAGAGAGACAGACACAGAGACAGAGGAGGGAGAGAAGGAAGGAAGGAAGGAAGGAAGGAGGGAGAGAGGGAGTACTATCACTCCACTGGATCAACAGTAGTGATGTTACTATTGGTACCTCTACTAACTAAAATTATACAACTATCAGCTCAGCATCTGCTTTGTGCTAAGTGTTTTATGTATATTCTCAGGGAAGTATACAACAATTCTCTGATGAAGGTAACTATTATTATCCCTGTTCTCAGAGGAGGAAATAAAGGCTTAGAGAGGTTAAGTAACTCGTCCAAAGCCTCACAGCTAATTAGCAGTGATGGGTGTTTAGACTTGACAAGATTAAAAACAACAGTGGCAAGAAGGCAGGGACAGTTCTCAACAGAGAAGGCAAATCTGCTGGAGAAGATGGTGAGTAGACCACCGGCTCCCAGCTGTGTGGTCAGAGGGGCCCTTGGGCATGTAGGTAGTATGAAATGGTGACTGCCCAGATAAATAGAATTGGCTGTAAAATAATGAAATAATATATTTTTTCTCTTACAAGGTTGATTTTTCTTTACTGATCGCTGATAGCTTTTTCCTTAAAAATCTTTTTTAGGTAAGAAAATAAAGACCCCTTTCAAGGAAAATTTACATCAAACACAAAAACTTCAGGTTATAAGAATGGTTTTTACATTTCACAACCCTCCAACGACTTTTATAGAGAGCCCATTTAATTCTCACACTAATTATGTGAGGTTATTATTTTTATTACCTCCATTTTACAGATGCTAAAAAATGAGGTTGAAAAAGGTTAAGTGATTTGCCTGGGGACACACCAACCTTGTAAGTGGGAGCTAGTTCAGACTCGGGCTTCCTGACTGCCAACCACAGCTTCCTCAGCCTCATCAGGAGGCTGCCTTAGCAGCCTACAGGGAAGTACACCACCAGGAAACAACACAGTGACTGTGTATTCTATCTTTAAAGATACAGCCACAAAACCTGCTGGGTGGCATAGACCTGTCCTAAGACCAACAATTCCACTGCAGGGAACATACCCAGGAGATAGGAGGACATGACCGCCACCACGGCAGCTAAATTCATAAAGACCCTCAGTTAGAAATACCAGTAGAATGGATACACGGATCTATCTGTACAATGGAATACTACTCAGCAATGAAAAGGAAAGAACTACTGTTATGTGCAGCAACATGGATAAATCTCACTGACCTGATGAGAAAGAAACTAGACGCCAAAGAGTAATACTGTATGATTTGTTTATATGAAGTTCAGTTACAGGAAAAAGGAATCTCCGGTGATAGAGGTGAGACAGTGGCTACCACGTGGAGTGGTGACTGGTTGAAGGGGATGAGGAGGTCCTTAGGGGGCTGGCAGTGTCTGTGTCTTCATCTGTGGCTGGTTTCAGGGGCACATATGTATGTTCACTGAGTTGTACATTTCAGACTTATTAATTTTATTGTATGTATAGTATGGCTCAATAAAAAAAAGTAATCAATGTCCACGAAAGCAAGCCATTCTGATACATAAGCCAGGTCTATCTGAGCTTGTTATGTTTAAATCAACATTAGTCAGCACGGAGCCTCCTGAAAACTCATGAAGAAAGTGTCAAGAATTCTCCCATGGTCTGTGTGAGCTCTGGAGGAACTGATGGCTGGAGGGGCTGTGGTCAGACCTCAGGGGAGGGTGCAGGCGGCTTGGGGGTGAGAGGCCACGGTCAGCTGAAGGGTGGTGCCGTGGTGGGGAGGGCTGGGAGGTGAGGCCCCATGGCAGTGGCAGCAGGTGAAGGCACCCCGACTGACCTCTCTGGGCTTGGGCACCAGGCTGGGACATACTGCTCCAGCCACCTCAAGCTCTACAAATCCCAAGCCAAATTCACCCTCGTTCTTTGAAAATAAGACCTTCTTCCCAACCCACTCATTCCTGTTGTTGGCAACTTTATCCTCGTGATTACGCACATGTGACCACCAGGGAATTACCTTTGATCGCTCTCGCCCTTTCCAGAATGGTGTTTGAGCCTTTCCATGTGTCTACAGCCCATTTTCCCATCTGTTTATCCCCCAAGAACTTAGTCTTGTCCAGGATATGACAACAAAAGTCCTTTTCGTTTACCAGTCGCTATGTGCTGGGCACTGCGCCAAACAATTTACATGTGCTGTTTCACTTAATCTTTGCAAAAATTAAAGCACAAAGCAGGAAGAGTATATTTGCACTTTACAGATAAGCAAGCTGAGGTGTGGAAACGTTAAGTAACTTGCCCAAGGCCCCAGAGCTGGTGGATGGTAGGGCTGGGTTTCAAATCTGGTTCTACCCCAGGCTTGCTGCCTGCCCCTGTGCAGTCTTTGGCTTCTTTCTATCTGCAGCTCCTAGCAAAGCCCTTTCACTTTGAAAGGCGCTCAAATAACTAATTTTGTCATTGCTCAGAGATCCTGATTGGACAGAACGTAACAAGAGTTTGTGACTAAAGAAGATCTAGCTGCTGTCACTGGGGGACACGCAGAGGTAGCAGAGAATGAACGATACCAAAGGACTTCTAGCGACCTCCAGAACGCTGTCGGCCGAGGACCACCCCCCTAGGTTTTGGGTCTGGTCTTGACCTTCTCCCTGACACGGGGCTGCTGCTTACAGTCCAGTGGGGCAGGGAGGAGGAAAGGAACAGAGGAGGCGCAGTTTAACCCAGGTCCCAATTCCAGCTCTGCTGGTGCCCGGGGGAAATGAAAGCTCATCCACTCAGGGGGGCGACAGACATTTCCGTGTGCCTCGCATGGGAACCTCACAACTGTGCTGAGAAACAATGGTCACCCACAGTCCTAAAATACCTGTGATTGGCACACGCTTCTGAACACTGCCCACACTTCCATAATCAAGATGCGGCCTGGCTGTGGCCTGTGGGGAACATAAAACCTGATGTGCAAATATCTTCAGGCACGTGGAGCAGCTGTCTGGAGGAACTGACTAATCCTCCGCAGAAACTTCAGCGTGAAGCACGCGTGCCATCTGCAGAGCACACCAGCAGCTACACATCAGGCCCTGCCTGCCTCGTAAAGTGGCCCGGGCAGGGCAGACCCTCGGGAGGCATTTTGTAAACAGCTGGGCTGTCTCAGAGCTGGCAAATGAAGGCCTTCCAACTCCCTCACACATGCACTTTAGAAGTGCCCCTTAAAAACCTTCTCCATAAAGGGGAAAAAGGAGCTTATGACTAACCTTCTCAATTTTTATTTTCTGTTCTTTTAATCACTGTCTTGATGAGAGACAGCATAGCTTAAGAGGGCAGATGCGATAGGGCCAGCCATACCTGGATTCAAATCCTGCCTCTGCCCTTTTACTAGCTGTGTGACTTTGTACACGTTACTTAACCCCTCTGAGCCTGTTTCTATCTTTCCCGCTCGGGCCTGGCACTGGGTAGGTATCCTGTAAACGCCCCTGCTTCTTCTTTTTCCTCCGTTGCAGCATTTCTTTTATTCTCCTTGAAAATCCCGGGGCCCCAGTCTTTCTTTTTTTCCCCCCCGGTTCAGTTCTCCAGTTCATTTACTTCTTCTTACTTATCTCCTTCCAGTGTTTGGCATGGATGGGAAGATACTTGTAAAAGGGAAGAGAGAAGAAAAAAGAATTTTAAGAGGGAAGGGTGGAGGATTCTATTTGGAAATTAAGGGTGTGAAGCTGACCCTCTGAAGGGCGTCAGGACAGCATCTGGGAAGTGATGGTGGAGGTGAGGAAGCCACCAGAAAGGCAGTCAGGACAGCTCTCCAGGGAGGAAGGCAGGATGGCCAGGGCTGAGGGTGGCCCCGCGGGCCCTGCCTCACAGCAGCAGCACACTGTGAGGGCACAGCCTCGAGGGGCTCCTGACATGCCTGCCCCCGGACTCCAATCACCCAGGGCCACAGCCAGGGGCATCTCACCCCGTGAACTAAACACCAGCCCTGTCAACAGCATCCCTGCCAGCATGCTTGGGCTCTGGCCCTGCAACCTTCTCAGTTATTGATGGTTCAAGGCTGTTAACAACACATTCTAGAGAGTCCAGAGCCCAGGAGAAGGGGAGAAACAAATCCTGAACTGCTCCCTCCAGCCCCAGAATTCCACTCACACACGGAACGATGCTGACACGACCCACTCCATTCCCACCCCTTCCTAAATCAAAGATTCATGTCTCGCAACCTTCACCTGCTCTCCTCTCCTTCCGGGTCCGTGAGCTGGGATCTCACAGGTTTGCCTCAGGGTAAACTCTCTCATTCAGGCCCAGGTCTCAGACCCAGGGGCACTTCAGACCCTCGTAGCTCATCTTGACTCAAGATCACATCCACATTCCTCTTTGGACTGTGGAGCCAATCAAAGCTGCCTGTGAGCCTTTGATTAGTGATATGGTACACCATCTGGCCATGCGCTGGTGTGTGTATGTGTGTGTGTGTGTGTGCACGCGCGCTGCTTGTTGTGTGGGCATTTGGCTCCAGGACAAGAACTGCCACGTGCTGGGGAAATTCAAATAGCCGAGCTGTCTGACCGACCTGTAATTTAGCCTTTGGACAGCATCTGTGCGAGGCAAGGTCTTAGTTTAGCGTTTTTCCTCATCACTTGAGACTGCTGAGAAGGATAAAAGGAGGGAAGAATTGGCATGAAATGAAAGAATTAAAAAAGAAGGAAAGAAAGAAGAAGAATGACAGAGGTGGCCATGATAACCTCTAGTAGAAAGCACTCCCCTGTAATCCACTCCGGTCACTGCTCAGCCTTGCTCGGAATGACTAGGTTTTGGTTAAAAACAGTAACAATGAAGGTGACCCCTTTCCTTCAGATACGAGCATTATCTTTTCCATGAGGAACCTACAATGACTGCACACTGCACATTTAGTTCCACACATTTATCCTTTGACCACTACGTGAGGTTCCAGGAAGAAAGGAAATAACGCCGGGAATTCCCTCCCCGGTATCTACTGCTCTAAAAGCATCTGAAAAGCTGTCCCACTGGAGTGGCTGCTGGTTTGAGATGTATTTTATGTAGAGGTTAATTCCTATAAATCTTTGGAGGAGGCAGGATGGAGGGGATGATTAAAGGAGGTGGAGCTTCTCCAGGGACTGAGTTATTCTCTTCTGTCGGCCCTCTACATCCCCTTTCTACTCGTCTTCTCCCTGCTCTGGACCCATCAGGACTCATCGATGGGCTCCTTTGACCGCTGGCTCTAGTGGGGTTTGGCAGAAGATCTGGAGGAAGGCTGAAGAGTGAGCTCGGCCACGCACCCCCCAGATCCGCCCCAGCTGCCCGTCTCCACCCGAGGGGGCCTCTCTGCACAGCTGCTCGTTCTTAGTTCTGGTGCTGTTACCAGCTCTGGGATGCCGCGTCATGCCCTGTCGGTTTTCCTAAACCCTGCCCGGGCCATTGTAAATAACTCCTTTGCTAAATTCTCCAATGAGCGGCACCTTCTGTTTTTGGCTGAGACCTCGATGGAGTGATGAGCTACTACTCGACTGCTCTCTTGGCCTTCCGCAGCCCTCTCCTCCCAAGGCAAAGTGCCTCGAGCCTGGGTGCAGGGAGGAGGGCGGCACGAGCCAGGAGGACATCAGCAGACGCTCACGCACCAAAAAGCAACATCTCGTTCACGCACTGAACCCACAACAGTCTCCCACCTGCAGAGCTGTCAGATTCCCACCAGATCAAGAAGGAAGAACCTAGCCAAAGAATGACAGTCCAAATATTTTCCAGAGGAAGGAAGGGAAGGAGGGAGGAAGGGCTGAGTGGGATGTGACCAGGAGCCTTCCTCATTCAAGTGCCCACCTTGTCTTGCTGTGTACTCATTGTCTTCGATCAACCTGGCCAATCCGAAGTCGGCGATCTTGCAAATTAGTCCATTCCCCACGAGAATGTTTGCTGACCGCAGGTCTCTGTGGATATAATTCATGCGCTCGATATACGCCATTCCCGCAGCAACCTGTGGAAACCGAGGAACACACGTTACATGTGGCTCCATGTACTCCCACGTCAGTAAATCTAAGGCAGGAATCGAGGTACCACAGGGCCTACCTGTGCTGCCATGTCCACAAGGTTTGGTAACTTCAGAGCTCTTCCTTCTCCATCTTTTAAGAAATCGAGTAAACTTCCTATGAGCAAAACATAAAACCATTTTGATTTCCTTTGAAAGATAAAAATTCCTGACGAAGGGCTGTATTTGGTTTTCTTATTAGAAGTAACGAGGTAATTAAATGAAATAGTTGCTATCGATTAAAAAAAAAAAGGTTTACACAAAAAAACAGGGCAGAAGAAAATCTATGCATTGGAAGGCGGCAGTTTTACCTTTTAAAAATAAACTATTGGGCTTCCCTGGTGGCGCAGTGGTTGAAAGTCCGCCTGCCGATGCAGGGGACACGGGTTCGTGCCCCGGTCCGGGAGGATCCCACATGCCGCGGAGCGGCTGGGCCCGTGAGCCATGGCCGCTGAGGCTGCGTGTCCGGAGGCTGTGCTCCACAACGGGAGAGGCCACAACAGTGAGAGGCCCGCGTACCGCAAAAAAAAAAAAAAAACAGCAACAAAAAAACAACTATGGTGGGACTTCCCTGGTGGTCCAGTGGGTAAGACTCCGAGCTCCGCATGCCACAACTACGAAGTCCTACAGATCCTGCATGCCACAACCAAAAACATGCCGCAACGAAGATCCCGCGTGCTGCAACTAAGACCTGGTGCAGCCAAAATAAATAAATAAAAACTTGATACATTTAAAGAAAAAACTATGGTGACTCCATTTCTAGGGACACCAGAAATGGGATTAAAACTAGAAAAAACAGGACTCAATTCCCTTTATGTCACAGGAGGGACATACTGAAAGGCTGCACCACTTCAATCTCATTCCCAATCAGCACCCCCAACAAGAGTGAAGTGGGGAAAAGAGCACCCAGCCGAGTGGTTCCCAAAATGTGGTCCTGGACCAGCAAGAATGGCAACCCCGGGGGAACTAGTTAGAAATGCAAACTCTCGGGTCCCACCCCACATCTACCGAATCAGAAACTTGGGAGTTCTGGCCTAGAAACTTGTATTTTAAGAAGCCTGTTAGGTGACCCTGATACAAAGTAAAGTTTAGAATCACTGGCCCAGCTTATTGACAGATTTTAAATCAAGAAAAGAGTATCTGAGGAATACAGGGTGGGGCAGGTAGCTCCCCACATTAGATCATGGCCATTCAGGCCTTAAAAGATATCTGAAACAAAACGGCTGGAGCTTCGGAGCCACTGTGATGACACAGCCTAAGGAGCTCAGAATGAACACTGGGGCTGAAACAGTCACAGGCAGAGGCTGGAGGCTCATGTGATCATTGGTGACTTTTTTCATGCTTTAATTGAAAAGTTATTTACCAAATAACCCTGGGTACAAAGGACAAACAATCTGTCAGAGAATAATTCCAAATATATTTTAAAAGAAAGTACGTGGAAAGGAAAAATTACACTGGTGTCCTCTGATGTACAACGAATTGCCTTTTAAGGCTGTTTCTTGTTTAGTTCATCTATTTTTCCAAAACAAAGCAATCTTTGGCCTTATCCCCAACAATATTGCTTTGATTAGAAAGAGAGAAAAAGAATGAGACTAAAATGTGCTCTTTAAAAGCATGTCTTTCTACGTCTGATGTTTAAGAAGAGAGCTGAAAAAAAAAGATGTTGAAAAAAGGGAGACTAAATTTAACCCAGAGATCAGTGTCTGATATTAATTGTTCAGCCCTGCAAAAAGTTTAATTTTTAACACAAGCTCTGGCATTCCAAATAACAGCAAACTATTACAGCTCTCTGTATCACCCCTGATACTAAAAATGAATTTCTTTAATTATGGAGAGAAGCTGGAACTCCTGACACAGGCAGCATGCAAAAGGTACTGCGCTTCTCAAGAATCTGGGGGGCAAATTCAAGGTCATAGACTGTTCTTAAAATGTTTTCATTAGTGAGCACACAATTTGTGCGTCTTGATAAGAATGCTTGATTCATGGAGAAGGGAGGAGAAAAGCAAGCAGGCAGCTCCATTTCCCTCCCCAAAACAAGGCTGCAGGTTCCCGTGAGGGGGAGCCCGAGAGGCCTGGCCTGACCTTTATTCATATACTCGGTGACAATGTAGATGGGCTCCTCAGACACCACCGCATAGAGCTGAACCAGTTTGTCATGCTTCAACTTCTTCATGATCTGTGCCTCTTCAAGAAACGATTCAGGGGACATTGTGCCGGGTTTAAGAGTCTTTATGGCTACTTTTGTGTTTCCATTCCAGGTACCTGCAGACACCCCACAATATCAAGTCAAACCAAAGATCCTCTTTTGATGGAAAAAGAAGTTGTTTAGTGAGTAGCTATTTGCATAAAGTTGGATTTTAACTTAAAAAAAACTTAGCATATTTTTTTTTGTTGAACAAAGACAATCAAATGTAAGGACTCAGTCAAGTATTTTCAACAGGAAAAATGTGTTTAGCTATGGCTATATCATGGTTTATAATTCTTTAAAATGTTTTTGTGATTTTGATATGTATCACTTTCCTCTTCTGGCTCAGCCATGCGATTACAAATTTGTATCAAAAGCTCTGGATGGCTACATCTTTTTTTTTTCCTTCCAGTTTTACTGAGATGTAACTGACATACAGCACTGTACAGGTCTAAGGTGTAAAGCGTAATGATTTGATTTACGTACACCAAGGAGTGATTATCACAATTAAGTTTAGTGAAATCCGTCATCTCAAATAGATACAAAATTAAAGAAATAGAAACAATTTATTTCTTGAGAACTCAGGAGTTATTCTCTAAACAATTTTCATATATAACATACAGCAGCGTTAATTACATTTATCATGTTGTACATTAGATCCCTAGTACTTTCTGGACACTTCTTTATAAGGATGAGAGTCTACGGGTTAGAACAGGACTGGCCATCCAAGAGCCACCCCTTAGGCAGTACAGTGAGCATGGAAGAAATGAGATTAAGTTCTGTTTTCTGGGGTGTGCCATTTAAAAATACATGGCAACACACTGAGGATGTGTGGAGACTACCTCTAGACTTCAGGTTGTCAGCAATGGATGAGCTGCTTGACTGAGTCCTTGAAAAGTTGAGCTAAGTGTGCTGATAAGCATTGGCAAGAAGCTCTCGGTCCACTTGCCAACACTTCAACCAGTAAAGGAAAATTCCTCAAGCCTACTGATGGTCAGCCACAAGAACAATGCCTTCTAGCAGATAGACTGGAAAAATTAAACAGCAGCTAAGAGGGAATAGAGATACCTGAACTTCACATGTTTAAAAAAAAATCTAGGAGGTTCAGAGGCAGGCCTGGTTTTTGATCACCATCATTTACCTCATCTGTAAAGTACAGAAATGGAACTGGATTCTCTCTCCAGTCTCTTTCAGCACCAAAATTTAAAAAAAAAAAGTCTAAATTCTATGTGTATCCATTATTAGTCCTATGACTTTGAATTAAAACTATAAGGGAAACAGAAAAGTCTACTAAGATTATATTGTTTTCTACTTGGAAAAGAGGGCTTGTTTGAATTAACTTTATATTTAATATAACTGATTTTAGAACTAAAAAATTCTATAAAGTGGAGCAACTCTTGTTACCCTGTTAAAAACATGATTCATAAAATCACAGCATGCAACCTACAAAAATATAAATTATCAAAGAATAAGTGGTTCAAAGAAGAGTTCATTCGAATCTTCTAGAGGACTGACCACTAAACATAAATGGGAAATTTGACACTTTGTAAGTGGTCTATGTGAGTGTTTTAGCACCCCCCAAATTTAAATAGAGTGAGATCGTCCTCTCTAATAACAACCTGGTTACTTATACAGCCTTCCATCTGGAACCTGAACTGCCCCAACACGGTGTTTTATGTTCAGTAGGAAACAAAATCCTAATAACATGTGTAATGATTTAAAATTGGTAATTACAAAGTATGAAAGTAAATTTTTGTATAGGGTTTAAATCTTCCTGATTTTATGAGTGACTGCATTGAAATCCTTAGGACCCACAAATACAATTATAAGTTGGGTGGGGATGAGGGAGAGGAAGGCTATATAAATATATTTTACAATATGAGAGTTAAGTTCCAGACAGAGACGGACACAATAATGTGGACTCTGAAAACAATTATAATACTTATTATAATAGCATACACATACTCACATACACGTGTATATCTGAGTGTGTATCTCTCTCTCTCTCCCCCTCTCTCTATAGGTAGTATTTACTAGTTGTCAGGTTCTGTTCTAAGTGCTTTAACTGTATTAAATCTTTTAATGCAGATCACATCTAGATACCTATACCACACACATCAACAGGTACCTACCTATATTGCTTTTAATTGACTCTAAGAAAGTAAGAAGCAGGATTCCGTAAGCACCAACATTACCTTACTGACAGATGTTTCAGGGTGTTACAAAAGCAGTGGGGAGGGCCAGTGCAGTTGGCCTGATCAATGACACGACAACCAAATTACGAGAGAAGTATGTGTGTCTACCGAACACCTGCTATATGCAAGGGACCCTAAACATACTCTCCATGAAATTCTCAAGACAATCCTAAGATGCAGGTATTATTCCAACTTTACAGATGAGGAAACTGAGGTTCAAGGAGATTAAATAAGCCCCTTGCCCATGGTTAATCAGCTAGAAAAGCTTCAAATCCAGGCTATTGAGCAAAAAAAGTCCATGGTCTTCCCCTGTATTAGCCCAGCTATAGAATCTTACCTTCCCACATCTGAGGAAAAGGAAACACCAGAGTCTTATTGTACTGGTTTCCCGTTCTGTGCGTGCCTTAATTAACCACATGAAGTAGGACAGAAGGGTATAATCTGGGTGGCCTGTGCCCGTCTAGCTATCCAGGTTAAGCGACTTGGTCCCAACGGCTGTATATGTTTTTGTTTAAAACTGTTCTTTTAACTGGCTTTGAGATGCAGCCAAAACAAAATGTGCCCTCTGCCTTACCAAGCCACACTTCAGCGAAACACCCCTGACCCAGCTTCTTCTCCAGAAACAAGGAATCACGTGCAACTTCCCAAGCATCTTTAGCCAATCCAGAAGTTTGTGGGGTACAACTCGATGCAATCACAGTTAAGTTAAAACACAAACCATCAGCTTTCTCTACAGGAAAGGGAATTAATAAAGAAAACACAGTCCTTATAATCCATAATCATGCATGCACTAGGAAAGATGGGAGGTGACGTGCCCTTCAGGGTGACACCGAGTTCATTTCACAAACATTTGCAGTTGGAAATGAAGGCATTTGGTGCAGGCTAGAATATTCCTTGTAGCATTTACTGGTTTATGAATTGAGGCTCATATAGTAGTATCATTTGAGCCATTTTCCAATCTTGACCAGAATTCTGAAATCAAAATCAAAATTATTAGTAATTCACATGTTCCTCTTGGCCAAAAAGTCTTTATTTTCACCTTCCATCTTTGATGTTTGGGACTTCCCAAACAAGAAAGCTAGTAATAGAGTAATGGAGTCTCAGCATACCCATCCATACTTCCCCAAACTGCCCATTTCCCAGTCTCTTGATCAACTGCAGGGATTCTCGAGGGATTTCCCAGACATCTTTGGTTTTGACAGATAGATCGGTAAGCCTTGGCATCCCTTTGTGACAGGGAACTACTAGGCGGCAGCAGAGGCCTGCGGCTCTCTCTGGTGGGGCAGGGACAGCAGCAGGAGGGGAAAAGAAAAGCAAACACGTGAAACAACACTTACAGGTGCACAAACCCAGCCAGCACACAGCGTTGCTCAAAACAGTGCTACGTCAGCAGAGAACTATACATGTCTTGGAAGATTAGGCACCACAGGCTGAAACATGTTTGTTGGAGGTAGAATAGAGGACGTTTTATATTTGGATGACTGCATACCCCCAGGTCTAATAGAGTCTGTATGTATATACAGATACAGACCGCTTTGGTTTCTGTGCTCACTGAATAAGAAAAATGTTTTCAGCCCAACGTGCTAATAGCATGGCTTCCGGAACTCTGCAAATACCTCCGCTGATTTCAAAAGGCACATCTGGACCACAGAATGTCAGCACAACTGTCTTTTGCCCCTGTCTAATATCTAGGGTTTGGGGATTCTCTTTGCTATGAATATACTTAAAATTGTAACTTCAGTACAGGATTCTTGTACAGAACATTAGACTGTTATAAACTAGTAAGGCTGAAAATTATACCTGGCAAGGGAAAAAAGAGGTCATATTTCTCTAGTGATTTCCTTGGCAGTTTGAACTGACTCTATTCTACCAGTCAGAAACTCTTGCTTTTTTGATTATTTTCCCTTAAAAAAATCTTTATAACAGTCTCCGATGTATAATTTAGGAGTCTGGTTTGAAACGAGAAAGAATGGAAACTAAAATTTGCAGAAACTCAAGGATGCGAGAGAACTCTATTTCCTATGAAAAAGAGGAAGGAAAAAAGTCGTTATCACTAATAGGTTATTTGGAAGATTTTTTTTCCTTTTTGTCTCTCTCTCTTTAAAGAAAAAGCCTTTTAGAACCTAGCAGTGGTAAGGGAAAATTGTCTAAATGCCCAGTTAAACATCAGTCAGGTGAGAAAGGTGACAATGGATAAGGAATCAGGGCAGTAACAAAAGCTGCAGAGTGCCTGGCTTGAGGCGGACAGAGCCTCACCAGCCATACCCCACCAGAGACCCCTCAAATCCAGGGAAATAAAATGTAGTGTTGCGGCCTTTTCTCCAGGAACCAGCTGCAAGTGCCTTTTTATTCCTTTCTTTTTTGATAGAATCAGGTTCGGAGACATTAAGGCAGGAAATTATTTATGTGTCAATATTTCAAAGGCGTTTTATTGTGTGAGGGAGAGAAAGAGGGAAGAGGAAAAGCCAATATAAAAACAAATCTGTCTCAAGATGGATTTTTTTTGAAATTAAAAAATGTCTATTGCTTTTCATATCCCTTCTCTCCTTCCAGCTTTATGATGTTATTAAGGTGCCCTTTCCAACACAATATTTTCAAATGATCCAAACCCTGGGGATCCAGCTGATGTTTGGCTGTAATGAAATATATTTAGGCATTTGAAAAATCCTTACAACATGCAGGCATTCTGAGTATACCACTTAAGCGCAGGGAGATATTCTGCTCCATTTCTCCCAAGTATTTCATTAGAATCCACATAGACAAAAGATACCCCCTGCCCTAATCAACAAGTACTTCAAGTGTTATTAATGTTTTCATCTGTTCATTACTGCCCAGGATCAACAGATAGACATTTATTGCCATTTTCAAAAAAATGCTTTTTTTTGGTGCTAAAAAATTATACACACATATTGTTAAATGAATGAGCATAGAGCAATAGTTGAAGTCAAGCCATGTACTATTTTGGAGTCTCGTCATTGTCCTGAAGAATAATATAAAATGTATATATGGATCACACAAAAAACTATTGGGTTTAACGGGCCATAGATCTCTATCTGTACATGCATATCCCTATCTATTGGTGTGTACATATTGATATAGTGGGACTGACTTGCTAATCTAGGAAAGAAAGCAATCATCCTAACAACTGCACATAAAACCACCTTCTTTAATAAAATGTACAAATCACACACCTAAATACCTAATAATTGTATGTTTCTAGGAACAACAGACTAGTGGTGATGTCTTGGTGTTAGGACAGAGACTGATCTACTGTTTAAAAGTTTAATTTAATACAACAGCTGTAACAGATTTAGGAGCTGTGGATCATATATGTCTAAGTCTAGTTAGGAAATGGAAGTATTGGTGGGGAAGTAGAACATGATAAATAGATTGCGAAAGTCATCTAGTCATGACAATGAAATGCATGTGCGGCCATTCCCACTACAGCGCTGAGTGTAAAGTAATGGTAGAAACACAGCACACCCTCTAGGAGGCCCCGTGGAAGTGCTCCCCTGGAGACCACACCCTCTTCCTTTCACAGCTCCTGAATTATATTCTGCAGGGGAACAGGAAGAGATAACTTCCAAGGATTTCAAGATGAAGACAAAAAAACAAACAGCTTTTAAAATTTAACCTGTTGCTTTCTACTTGGGGAACTTGAATGGTATAATCTTTTGACAAACATTTGGAACTAATAATAACTATGGAGGAAAAAACAGTGATAGAACCTATTTGGCCAAGCCCCACCTTGAACGGCTAGCAAAGAAAAGTATTTTCCTAGTGCCTTTGTATATATTCGTTGTACCTCTTTCCCCTTTCCCGCTCTGGGCCCACCCCTACCCTCCAGCATCCAAATGGTTAGCAGTCAGTTAGAATTCAGGTTACCTGAGTAATGTTGTACAAGCTGCTGAAGTGTTTCAAACTGGGCCCGGGTGGTAATATAGTATCCACCGTTGTCAAGTTTGCGAATTTTATAATGTTTGACATGGTCTCCTTTCATATCATCCCAGTCACGAATAGAAAGTGAATAGGCACCTGGGAAATGTGCAAAGCATTAGCAGCTCCAATCATTTTGAGTACCAATTTGTTTTTTGGGTCTCATTTACTTGAGTATTCTGATTAATAATTATCAAGAGGAGACAGACAGACACACACACACACACACACACACACACACACACACACTTCCACTCAGTAACATAGGAAGAAAACACCCTTTTCCTGCAAATGTCAGAAGATATTAGCAATAAAATGATTCTACCCTTGAGAATGAAAGCTCTCTGGATTTTTCCCTGTGATACTCTATTCAGTACACTTGTGCTGGTGAACATGGCATAGACCCAACTCCCCCCGGGCAAGATGAAGGGAAGCACAGATGTTCACGGCTGAGATCGCTGCCCTAGTCTCCGTTACCCACAGGGCATCACAGAGGCAGGGGTGGCGTGTACTGAAGAAATCTAAGGACTGTTTCTCTAGAACTGAGCTTCCAATTCTTGCTTCAGAACACTTTTCACAGTAGCAGATAACTAGTGTCTGGTATATGAAGCTAGAAGGCCACTGCTTTTTCTTTGGCCCAGCTCGTCTATTGGGTTCTAATGAGTTGTTACATAATGAGAAGGCCAGCAGATGGAGGAAAAGAAGTCCTCAGTTGTGGAAAAAACAAAAGAAATGCAAAAAACAACCTGTGTGATTGGTGCCTGAGGAACTAAGAGTTTCAGAAAATCCTACTTCTAAAGGACTTCTGAAGATCCTATGATCTTGCATGCGTGGAGGAGAGAAGCGGTCCCAGCCCCTGTTTCCAGGGGGAAGGTCTTGGTTTTGAGCCTCTGTAGTCCTTTTGGAACTGTCTGCAGTTCTAGAGCCTGGAGGGGAAACTGAATATAGGACTCTGCTCACAAGACAGGGAGGATATGTGCCATTTAAACACCCTTGTACGTTAGAGATAAGCCTTTCATCCCCTCTGACTAATCCACAGATTTGAATGACAAGCCAAGTTCTTCAACTCGTTATCTTACCTTTGGTGGTTTCACTCTCACGGATAAGAAAGGTACCTCTTGGGTTTCCAAAGGACAAAAGCTGTCGCTCAGCATCTTTTCGGCCAAGTTTTCCAAAGTACCACCTTGAAATGAGATCAAGGGAAGGAAATGTTTTTGACGTTCATTTGCAAAAATGCAACAGCATCAGCTCCTCTGCCCGTGAATCCTCCTCACGTCCGACTCCATCCTTAGCCTCACCCTGTGTTGTTTTCCCTAGCCTCATCTAATTCCCTTTCAATCTATTCCTGATTCCATCCCTAATCCATCTCCTTCACTCCTGAAAAACGATCAGATTTGAATTGCAGGTTATTTTTCTTCCCTCCAGAGATGACAGGAACTGGTGGGTTTGTGTTAAAAGTGCCACCCACATGCACAAAAAGAGAAACCCAAGACCCTGTTTTGAAATGGCAACTGCAGGAGACCTTTCCCACGCACCTCTACAAGACCCTGGATTTCTGAGCATAATTACAACCCTTGGGAAATAACAAAACACAGTCATAGTGTCTATAAAGATCATTAATCAAGCATTGAAAAAATGTCAGTCAGAATGGACAAAGAACAAAGACACGGTATTTTCAGTAACTTCCTACCTACAGCAACTCTGAAGGAAAATGGTCAAGGCTACCCCTAATTTGAGATGACTGCTGTCCCTGGATGCCTGTTTCTCTTTTCTTCCTGTCCAGCAGGGGTGAGGACTTGGATGGATAAAAGGCATCTGCTGCATGGCGGGGCTGTGACCTGCCGCACGTGAGCTCTAGCACAGCTGCAGGGCCAGGTTACTGCGTACGGTCAACCAGCGTAAACACTTAAAAACACTCAGTGTCACAAACGTGTTCATACTCTCCCTGTAATGACACTCCCGTGCCACTTTAGGAGGTATCACATCACAACACCTGCCGACCTTCCTTATTCATCTTCACCTCCCCCTGCACCCTCCAGCCCTAAGCACTGCCTGGCACTTGGGTAACGTTTCTGCACCAGGTGCTGAGTGAGCAGCAGGTGCTCCAAGAGCCCTAGGGAGAACTTGGTGGCATTCCATCGGAATCTGTGCACAGGAACAATTTTTAGAATATTTGACTGTGAAAGGATCCAGTTTCTAAAACGAAATTTCAATTCATTATACTTGTGCATAGCTATTATATGTTCACTATCAAATTCTTTTGTGAATGAAAGAGCTTCCCTGAAGATAAGAAAAGACACGCTGCATGCCAGCTCCTCAGTGACTTTTAAAGGCACAAGATTGCAACAATCCTAACCTAGTGCTAGGTGGTATAAAGGGAATTACACCAATTATTTGTGAGAAATGACTTTCTGGGTTTGTATCAATAACCCAATTAAAATGCAGTGTAAATAGGAAGAGTGATGAAAAGAGAACCACTGGAACAGTGGCGTGTACTAAAAGAATCGTATTTTAAGATAATGGTAATTAATTGCATATGTAAAACCAAAGGTATTATTTTTAAAATGCTATTTTATTCTTTAAAAACAAAGTACTTAAAAAACCTGACCATTATAAATGTAACTTAAATATACTGTGGGTAGGATCCCAGTTAAGTCAAAGTAATGCTGCATTTTGGTGGTACCTTTTATTCTGAAAGAACACAAAGATGTTTGCAAATCTGCCCTAAAAAAAAGATTCCATACGGATTCCTTTATTCACCGATGATGAAACACTCACTGAGGGAAAAAAGGAGCTCAGAACCGCTGAGTATTTGAGAGTGGGAAACAAAACAGATCTTCTTAGAGGAAAAACAGAGGAATTAAAGACGAGAGAGGAATCCCACTGGGGATCTGGCTGGGGTGTGGAGTCTAATCCTTCCTGCAGTGCTTAAACAAACCAGGGCATATTAAATATCAGAGCCAAAGCTTGGGCTGCGTGGCTGACTTTTCTCAGCTACCTTTCTGGTAAGTCAGGCCTGCCCCACCGAGCAGGAGAGGCAGGTCCCCAAGGTGTCAGGGGGAAGGCCTGGGTCTCATGTTTGGGAGATCCTGTCCCACCTCTTTTCCCCTCGGTTCAGAGGTTAGGGCCGCTACAGGAGCCATTCTGACAGTTCTCCACTTTGGAAGTGCCTGTGAATCCCCACAGGTCAGGAGGAGGAACCATGGCTGTCCCCTCTAGAATTCCCTCAGCCTATCGACCACCTGCCGAAATTGCCATCAGTGAAATCCTTGGGCTGTTAGTCACGATCTACTATGAAAGAAACCACCCGAGACCTCACATCAAAGGAAAGGACCATTTGACATGCATCACCACGGGATTTCCCGAGTGGTAGGATACACTGCATGTGAGTTACTCCTACCTGCGGTGTGGACAGTATGTCTTTTCAGCACCCCTCTAACATTTCTGATTACATCGAGGAGAAAAAGCTCAAATTGATCTTTAACAATTACTTACACCCTCCCCTTTCTCTCTCTCTCTCCATCCCCCCCTTCTTCCCACCCCTCTCCTCTTTTCTTCAGCAGACTGCAGGCTTAAATCCTTGGGTTGGCAATAATACATGCTCTAGCTAGAATTTCATCACTTTCTTATGGTTATTTCTATCTATGGCAAGTAATATTGGGTTTTCATTTAAGGTACTAATATAAAGTTTCTTCTCAAAATAAATGTTTGTTTAAAAGTGAGCAGGCTTTAAGAAAACCATTAAGTTAATAAGGGTACAAGTATTATCCAGATGTGGCAAAAACCATGGCATAGAGCCTGGGAGACAAGCACTGCCACATCCTCTCACCCCTTAATCGCTCTAGTGAACTACTTCTCCCACTTACACAATGTTAATGGCACTGATTCAGGGCAACTAACTTTAAAAGCAAGTAGTTAACTGAAAACAACAAAACATACTCTTCTGCCTGGATGGAGTCAACTGGAGCCACATAATTGCTGGGAATGTAACCAGTCTCTCCAGTTGTCAAGGAGCGTGCTTCCCACCAATCTCCTTCCCTGCAGGGAAAAAAGAGAAACGTAAGTGAGTATGTCGACCATTTCAATGTTTTGCAGTCACAGACTCTGTGTTGTAAGAGCACAGGACTATCTCCTAGTCATTCTACTACTAGATTTCTCCAAACTCCGACACAGCCTTCTGTGAGGGTCAAATGGTTACAATCTGTGTCAGCGCAGAGAGGAAGCCAGCTTTGTCTCTCATCTCTTGCCTTATTTATGAATTCAGAATGTAGGACCCTGGCCATGAGGGGGCTCTGGTGGGGGAGAGGGCGTTTTGCTTGTTAAGTGTCTCCAACTTACATAGAGAGGAAGGGAAGGGAAGGGAAGGGAACTCCGCCCCCCCGCCGCCCCCCCTTCCCCCCCTATTTAAGAAAAACATTGTAACAACAACAAAACTGTAATTATGTGAGGTGACCTATGTGTTAACTAATCTTCTTGTAGTAAACATTTCACAATATACGTTTCAATCCATCACATTGTACACCTTAAACTTATACAATGTCATATTTCCAATTATATATCCATAAAGCTGGAAAAAAAAAAAAAAGCATGCACTGCTAATCTGGCTAACAGTCTCTATTTCATCCCCTGTCCCGAGGCGACCAACATCCTGGTACCTCTGGAGAGATGCAAGCCGCTGGCTTTAGCATTATTTTGTCAGACATTAAATGATTCAAAAGAAAGAAGGAAAGAAAAAAAAGGGAGGGAGGGAGGCAGAGAGAGAGAGAGAGACAGGCAGACAGAAAGATGGACAGCAGACAGACATTATAGTTGCATATCACCTGAGAAAGGAAGCCTGTTGGGAGGACCGTTAAGAGATGAATACCTGCCTTGTTTGCTCTCAAGAAAATGGGTAGAAGAATAAAGCGTACAGCAGGTTACGCCTTGCTCAGACACTTTCTCCCTGAGGTTATTTCATCAAGTATTGACAGCACTGCTCTGAGTCTGAAGGGTAGGAGAGGAAGGGTGGGTGTAGCTGTGTGCGTGCAAGTGCAGGCAGAGAACGAAAACTCGCTAAGAGGATGAGAGTCTCAGTCCCACCACTTTGTGTAGCCCAGCGTTCCAGCAACAGCATGGGCTCATCTGTGGGGCTCTCAGCGCTGCAGGCAGAAGGATGTGAAAGGGGGGTGAGAATACCACTCTCAGCTTGCAACAGATGAATACATTAAACGGCTAGAGTTCATTTGCTCAGACTTGCATAGCTGCATGTGACAGAGAGCAGGGGAGGAGTGCGTGCCTCTTCCCATCAGCAACGGTTAGCATGTATGTGGGGCTGTAGCTCTGACGCCGACAGTGCTGCAGAGCCCTCCACTGGCCTGCGGTCAGGAGCGCAAGGGGGAAGGGAGGGTGCACTGCCCCTGAGTAGATGGAGACCTCCTAGACTTCTGATCACCAGAAGCCCAGCACCTTCTCTCCTTCCTTTTTTGGTCCTTGAAGGCAACAAGAGAAATCCCAAGCTGTTTTGTTGTTGTGTTTTTTTTTTTAAATCACTTTTTTGCTGGGCTGTGTGTCAAAGCCCTCAGACAGGGAAGACAAATGTTGGCTTTTGGCCCTGGTCAAGATCCTCCCCAGACTGATGCAATTAGGTAGAGGATAACCAGCCTCCATATTAAATGCAAGCCTTACTCCAATGACCCATCCTCTAAAGACTGACTCTGAGCGAGGTGACGATGAGCAATGACTCCATATAGGATTTAACACAGCGATAGACAAATGCGGACGAGCCCACATGTGCTACAGGTGCAGTTGCGGGAAAGCGTCAGGTGGCACGAGTAGCACAGAATAGCTCACAAGGAGACAGGGTGCTGGCAAAGGCTTTAAAACACTTTTGTTTCAGTTGGTTTTTCAGTCTTTCTTTTGTTACCCTATTAAATTTAAACAAATCAATCAAAAGAGGGAGATGATTTTCCCCAGAAAGTCTTTTATTAATAACCTTAAATTTAGTTTATGTCCAGATTTTTATTATGAAATAATTTATACGTACCAAAGACCGTATGTACAGATGAACACCTGTGAACCCACCCCCCAACTTAAGAACTAGATCCATCCAGCTGTGTGGAATCTACCCTGTGTTGCTCCCCTATCTTGACCCTCTGCCTTTTAGGTTCAAATCATGAAATTAAAAATGCTAACATTTAAACAGTTTGTATTGGGTTCATTTCTACATCCTCCAAAAGAAATACATGCCGTTATAAGTATATTATCTAAGAACATATGTGGAAGTTTGCTTTTTTCTTTAAACACTGCATGCATTTAAGGAAATTGCTTTCGAGCCATTATCTTCATTTTAATGTGGTGACATTTTTACTGCTCTGAAATTCCACTAGATGGAGATATTTCATCATAAAAAATAACCATACCGATCACCTCCAGCCTTTCTTTTCTTTTTTCTTTTCTTTTCTTTTCTCTCTTCCTCCCTCCCCCCCCCCCTCCCTCCCCCCCCCCCCCTCTCTCTCTCTCTCTCTCTCTCACACACACACACACACACACACCCCTGGGAAATCTCCCAAACAGTGAGGAAAATATTAAGTACTTGCAGCAGAGGCTTATTTTTTTTTTACTGCAAGATAACCTTCACTGAGTTAGTTCTAATTGATTTAAATTTTAAAAAAAAAGTCACCTATCAATTTTGGGGTACATGGAAATGTTGTCTGGGGCAGGAAGCCAATGCACTTTGTTGCAGGTTGTGACAGCCCAGTCTTATTCAGGTGACGTGGTATTAATCAAGTTATTTTCATTTCAAATCCAGCATTAACTATCTCATTTTGGTCTTGCCACCTAAATAGTTTAGCACAGATTAGAATCCAACTATCAGACTGTTCGAAAGTCCTGTATCAGGAATTCATGATTTTCTCTTAAGTGACTCCATTAATCTCACAAGGGTTTTCAGTTACTCATGAGAAACTGAGAAAGATAAAATCCTTTTCTCTTTTTTGAGGCCATCCAGGGTCACTTTCTCCATCAAAGGAGCTATGGGGTGACAAGGACACAATGTATTATGTAGTAAAACTCACATGTTGTGTCCAGACAGGCTGGTACAGACTCAAGACATCAAAAAAGCCTTTTAAGCAAATGAATAAATCATTTGTTTAATACACTAGGAGCCCAATTCACCTACAAATAAATAATATACTCTATACAATTTATTCACCTTGATTTAGGAAAACAGGATCTTTACTGTGCTACTTTTTCTTTCTTTACTTGAGTTACTAGGAGTAATTAGTATTATTAAAGCTGCGTTCCTTGAAACAGTTCTTACAGTCCAGTTATTTCATTAATTCAGAGTTGGTGAGGTTTTTCTTCAACTGCTATCTTGCTCTGATTCGAATATATGATTTAAGCCCTGCCTCTGGTTTAGAAGAGCGTTTAAGTTTCCGTAACTGCTTCCCCTGTGGTTCTAATGTAAACACTTAGTAAAAGAGCCTCTTCCCAATCCCCAGAGTTGCTCAGAGATGGCTTGTGGTCCCAGGAGCTGGGAGTCTGGAGCCCTGATGGAGCCAGGAAGTGACATTTGCAAACAGAAGTCAGCCTTGATCTATGGAGCTGTGGAGCGTTATTATAAGTGCTGGATTCTTTCTCAATTTTGTCACTGCCCATCTTACTCTCATAGGGCATATCCATAACAATTCTGTCAAATGTTTAGATGGGCTCTAAACCAGATTTCTTCTTATCACAATGAAAAGAACTTTAAAGGAGTCACTACCCTAGGCAGGGAGCACTACTCCATGCTGTGTAAAATGTCTACTACATTTTAGAGTTGCTGTTTCTAGGTGGTACATCGCTAGTCATGAAATGTGAAAACAGGGAATAAAACAGATGAATTCACATATTCAAAATGGGTCA
The DNA here is from genome assembly GCF_003676395.1 of Aethalodelphis obliquidens. Classification (NCBI taxonomy): domain Eukaryota; kingdom Metazoa; phylum Chordata; class Mammalia; order Artiodactyla; family Delphinidae; genus Aethalodelphis; species Aethalodelphis obliquidens. The sequence goes on along the minus strand of NW_020837947.1, from coordinate 47,221,111 downwards.
AGTTTAATAATGTCCAAATTCCCTACACTGAGCCCCTACACCAGGTCCATGAAGGACCTCCCATCCCCACGGTGGGGAGCAGTGCTGTCGGCTCCGGACACGGGCACACGTACATTACCACGTGGTTTATGCTGCACTGTGAAACACAAAAGCCAGCCCTGTGGCCTCCAGTTCCTGCCTCTTGACAGGGAAAGGAGCAGGCGGACCCACACTAGGAGGTGTGGCAGCTGCCCCAGGGAGAACACAGCCCTGTCCCTCTCTCTCTTTCAAGGGATGAGAGCCAGGGGCTGGGAGAGGCACGGGCAGGGGCAAGGAGACACATGCCGTCTGGTTCTGTACGATTGCTTTGTTTTTCCTTCATGATTTTCTCTTCCCTGTTATTACCCTTGACTTCAGGATATTGTGTTTGTTACGAAAACCTTATTTCCATGCCATAACCTTGAAAAAGGGCATTTAAATGGCACGTAGGATGAGAAATTCCACTGGCAAGAAGGAATAACATTAAAGGGATAAAAAGCCTTTGTAATATTGCCTTCTAAGAGAAGAGGGTCAGAGGTTCAAAAGCCTTCTGTAAACATTAATGGCCATGCGTGTAAATCATGAAACACAGATTGAGGCAGGTCAGGTCTTCCTCGAATGTTTCTCCAAAACTCCAATCGGAAGCCACTCTAGATCCTGTCCAGACTAACAAAGGAAGAAGTCACAAATTTGGTCTGGGCAAGGACCGGCTTTCCAAGTGCCCTGCAACCCAACACGTAAATCCATGTGCAGTGTGGAGAAAACCTAAGAAAAGCCATGTATGGTACCTCCTGCTATTCCTTAATTCTTACCTTTTAGAAGTTACAAGTTGATTGAAAAGTTCTAACCAACCTTGGCATTTAGGAAATACTGCATAAAATTGGGAGGGGAAGGAGGGTGTATTTCAGAATTCAAAGTTAGTAGACTCTGACAAGAAGCATTCATCTGAGCATCAAATTAACAATAAGGAATCCTAAATCAGAAGATATCAAAGCCAAATCCCCCCTCCCCCATTTCCCTTCAAACCTTCATGTAACTCCAACAGTTCAGTCCCCTCTGATGTGGGCCTTTCCAGCACTGAACCTGACACTTCACTCGGGATGCCATCCCTGCATCCCACCCTTGGCTTTGCCACCTGCTAGCCCTGTGCACCCAGGGAGCTCCCTAACCTGAGCCTCTGGCTCCTCCTATGTCAAAAGATGACTATGAGACACACCTCAGACAGTTGCTGTGGAGAGCAAATGAGAACCTTTGCAGCTTAGCACATGGCTGGCACATAAGGAGCCTTCAGTAAACGGCAGCTCTTTACTACCCTTAAAAAAATTCCTCTGGCTACAGGAGGAGGGCTCATGGGGGGCAGGTAATGTTCTTTTTGATCTGGGTACGTGTTGCACAGGCATGTTTGGTTTGTGTAAATTCCGCAAATGGTACACTTTAAAAAAACGGTGGTAAAATATGTATAACATAAACATACCACTTTAACTGTTAAGTTAAGCGGCCTTACTGTGCGAGCACCACCCTGCACACTTTTGATCCGTGCACTTGACGATATGCATTTAAATAAAAAGTTAAAAAAATCCCACCCACCCTCCTGTTCATGATGACAATAATATATTTAAAAATAACCCTGTAACTACGGACATGTGCCTTCTGATGTCTGGAAGAGTCACTGTCCTATTACGGGAGGAATTCCATTCTTGCCCTTGAAAGGTGGTCCTGAGAGCTGGGGGCACCCTAGGGAAGGGGTGGGTTTTACAAGGAGGCAGTTTTCAGGGCCTGAGGCAGTTCCCTGTTCCAAGGACCACTCCTCTTTCCTGGGATGGGTGGGGTGAGCAGGGCTGCCTCTCACCTGCCCTTGGAAAAGCTGAAGGGCCAGACTTTGGGCCCTTCCACCACCATGAAATCCAGTTTGCTCAGAGAGCAGAGGGCAGAGTAACCCGACCTAGCAGCACTGGAGAACTTCCTGGTGGGCCCTCAGCCAAGTGGCATTCTTTCCCATTCACTGGGGGGCGCTCACGAGGGAAACTTGAAGTGTGGGGGAGAGGGCCTGACTTGCACACGTGGGACACCACCATTTTCTTTGGTGCCTGGATTTTTCTGGAGGGCCCCCATCTGTGCACACTGCCTTAACCTAACAGACATAATATTTAAAAACTATAGGGAAATCTGACCCATATTTACTCTCCCTAAAGGAAGTATTAAATGGAGGATTTCAAAACTGAGTGATTCTCACCCTTGACATTTCCCCATTGCCTGCTTAACTGCTGCTTCTACTGGCCACATTGAAAAGGCATGCTCGTAGGCATTCTCGAGTGGGCAAAACCACTTCCCCTTCCGTCTCACAAAGATTTCAGTCACTTGCAAATTTTCATTATGGAAAATGGCTTCCACGGCCTTCACCAATGGGAATATTTAGCAGTTTTGAAAATGGAACTTGTTGCCAGCCTTACGTGAGGCTAGGGCAACATGTGAAATGTGAAGAAAATCTCCGGGCAAAGAGAGGCTAATGCGGACAGGCCAGCCTCCTGCCAATCATCTGAAACTAGATTCGTAGAGGGCGAGGCTGGTGCTTTTACAACCTTTAAACCAAAACCAAAACCATCGACTCTGCTTCTCTGATATCTTCCAAAAAGCTCCCTGGACATACAGCGCCATAAAATACCGCACTGGTTCATCCACTCTTCTTTCCTCAAGTTAAGTGGCTGAGAATTAATGAACTGATTAGCAAGTGTTCTCTTAGCATTTCAGAGATCTGAAAAGGTGCAGACTGCTAACACAAGAACTGCTGCCCAGTCTGAAAGGCGTGCATGCTTCCCCCTCCCTCTCCAAACTTACGAGCTGTTCAATATTTGAAATTTTTCTCCTTTGTGAAAACTCAGGTCATCTTCCGTCCGTGCTTCATAATCGTAAAGGGCCACAAACAGGGTCACTCCTGACAAAAACAAAATCAAAATGGGAGAGATTATTACACCAGGGGAAATTAATTCCAAGAAATTTAAGTCTTCAGTAAAACCTCATTCTCAAAATTTACATCTAATCAGTACTGATAACATGATACAGTGTTGTAATTGTGTGAAACTAGAGTCACAGGCTGAATTTATGCCTTGGTCTTTGTAGGGGAAGCATTATTTGATCCAGCTAAAACCCAGAGTTGAAGGACTTCTCTCTGTACACTTGGAATGCGTCCTTGGGAAGAGATGGATATTGATATCACGGCCACAACCAAGGGGCAGCAGCAACATTATACTTCAGAATTGCAGGGCTCTGCAGCAATTACAGACGCTCTTTACCCCACACGTCCTCCTCCGTGCAGGAGCCCACATCAGGTCTGGGTAAAATGGACTATGCTTTCCCTCGGCATAACAGGACACGGAATGTAACAGGAAACTCCTTCTGCAGCCCAGGCACTGAGAAGACCCTCTCCGTACATGTTCACCCCATCAGAGGATGTCTTGCCCTTGGCACCTGCCAAGGCCACCAGGACTCCCCCTCTCTGGCTCTCCTTCCACCGTGGACTCACCCCTCCCCGCATGACTTGTCCTCACTCTTCCTCACCTGGCTGACGCGCCACAGAGGCCATTCCTGCCTTGCAGCAGTTTACCATCAACACTGAAGAACGTCCAGCGTTGCATTTGGCCTAGAACTCTGCCTACTATGTGGAGGAAGTCCTAAGCCAGGCCTCAGGGATTTTCACCTCCTGGTATTCAGACCCTTGTGCAACCCCCTCCCTTTGAGTGTGGCTGAACCCAGTGACTTGCTTCTAACCAGCAGAACATGGCAAAGGTGATGGGATGTCCCGTGAATGATTATGCTTCAACTTCAAGAGACGGTGACTCCTGTCTTCCGAGCAGACTGTCTAGATTGCCACTTTGGCTTGATCACTCTGATGAAGCAACCTGCCATGCTGGCGAGGCCCACGCGATAAAGAACTGAGGGTGGCCCCTGGCCAACAGCCGACGAGGAGCTGGGTCCTGCCAACACGCCGTGAACTTGGCAGCAGCAGACCCTTCTCGGATGGACGGCGAGAGGACCACAGCCCAGCCAACACACCTTGACTGCAGCCTGTGAGAGGCTCTGAAATAGAGGCCCCGGCTGAGTTGTTGCTAGATTTCTGACCCACAGAAACTGTGGGATAGTAAACGTGCATCCTTTTAAAGCTGCGAAGTTTTGTGATAATTTGTTATGCAGCAACTGATAACAAATACATCCCATTTCTCTGCTCTCTGGATTCTCATTTTGATTTCCACACACCCCAAAGTGCCTAATGTGGCTTGAAGAACGCACACCATAGGTTCCGTGCTTCACCAAGCTGCTGTTTTGCTGTGTTGGTAGTTCCAAGGGAACAGATGTGCCTGGGGACTATTCAAGAACTGGAGGGAGAGAGGGGGCTTGACTGTCCACCCCATCCCAAGCGGGACTTCCTGCAGGAGGGATGGCACGCAGAAGGTCTGACCATGCCAAGCAGCAGGGCTCATTTGACAAAATGCAAAACGTTTCGAAGATTTCTTTGAACAATTAGAAAGGAGACTGGCTTAAAACAGAGTGGGAGCCTGTAAGGCCATGCCTATCCTCATTTAACACTCTGTTAACAGATTCCCTTCAGTTCAGAATTTAAAAACAATCCTAAGCTCCACCGTGTGGAAGACAAGGCAGAGGAGGACAATACTTCCACTTGCCCACTGTCTCCCTGCATCGCTCACTGGGTGTTTTTATCTTCTAGGGACGGAGGGAAGAGTCAAAGGAGGTCACAGGGATGCACAGACACTGTTCCTGGCCTTAGAGCACTGAAAGCAACGTTGAGGAGAAAGACATGCATATATGATAAAGCCAAATAATTCAGGCAGAAAAATCCACCAACATTTGCGAGTATTGTTTTAACTTTCACGTCTCATAAGGGATCGGATGCCCTCTTATACTCACACTGTCCCTGACGGTGTTACAGACCCACACGTTCAAGGCAAGGAGCCCCCTCTAGTGACTTTATGAATGATACCTGCAGACACAGGATTCACACCCAGCATTCACGAGTGAACGCACAAGGTCAGTGCCTGTGTCAGCAGAATTCAGAGTCCGGCTGGCAAAGTACTTGTCTTCTCCCAGCAGGCAAAGGGCATGTGTGCTGGGGGCATTTCTGGCTCCTTTTGTCCTCCAGCACCCTCCAGAGACAGACGTCCCTAGACTGCCTGACGGCCTCTTTCCTTCCGCCCTCCATTCCAGGTGCCTCCCAGGAAGGCTGGAAGGATGAGTATGTGTGCCCAGCCTTCAGTCACCCATGCAAGGCCTGCTTTAAAGGAAAAGCTAGATTCCCCATAACATAAGGGTGAACATAAAATATTTTTTCTACTGAGCAGAGTGTGAAGTGTTGGCAGAACAGAAGTAGTTAATTGCCCACAGCTCTGGGTCAGGTCCCCTTGATATAACTATACTGTCCCGTTGGGTAGAGAGGGAAGAAAACATCTGCTGAAGCCTTGGTAGTGCCAACTCCCAAGGTAAAAAGGCACAATGGGTTGTTATTTAAGACATCTGCTCCCAGATGAGCTGACAGCATAATGGTTGATGTATATTTTTAAAAACTTTTGTAATAAACAAGACAATTTTGGAACGTATAATGTCAAATATCTAGTTACCATGGTTCACATACTGGGAGAGGCTTTGGAAGACTAAGGATGCATGAGATAACTTACAAATATTTCAGAAAACATATGTCTGAGAACGTAGGCCAGATATTTTACAAAGTTATTAGCTAAGTCAGCAAATGCACATGGCAGTGAAACACAGCCTAGGGAAAGAGGAAGAAACCTAAAAGAAATATGAGAAGATTCCTTAAGGATACATATTTGATTTTAAACTACAAAAGATACATGAAAATACTTGAGGGCGGATAAACTCTGCCATATTGAAGATGATGGGAACATCAGAGAAGGAATCAATGAAGACAAACAGCCAAAAAATAATGTGGCCAAATGGCCTCACCAGCTGGGAAGCGACAGGCAGGCTGGAGGCTAGGCAGCTGAAAGGGCAGCACTATCCTGCAAGTGCTCTTAACCGGGGGATGCGGGCAAGGAGTGCTTTCACATTGGGAGAACTCAAAACATCCATATTCAGATCCAGTCCTGGGACTTCTGCTGGCCTCAAGTGACTCAGCAGCAGGTTGTCTCTCGTAACCCTTGCAGGATTCTCACAGAGCAGCTACTGGGGTCCCCTGCACCACTGTTGCCAGCACCTAGATTTGTCCATCAACCTTCAGCATTTTTAACAGCCCCTTATCTGGTAGTGGCTAGGCAGACAGTGATTAAAAACTTAAATGCTGAATCCTCAAAGGAGCACAAACGTTCAACTGCCCAAAGATTTAAGAGCAGCTTAATCCTGACCTGTTCCTCCTCTCGTACGCAAGGTCCCAGTATGAGACGAAGAGTTCACACCCCCAAAGACGGTGAGTCCTTGGCCCCCGGCTGCGTGGAAGTTGTTGTAGTTTGGGATGGAGGTCACGCCGAAGCTGGGGTAGTGCTGAGGAGTGGGGTCTGTGCCATAGCGGTACCCGGAGCTCTGGTTCAGGCTGCCATCCCTCTCCTCCGTCAGTTTTGTTGCTTCTTTATCCTTACATTGCACACAGCCCATTATCTAAACTCCTGTTGAAAACAAACAAACAAAAAGAGACACATGAACTTGGACGCCCCCTAGTGGCTGGGTTGCTTGACTATTAAAGAGGAATCGTTTATAAAGTTCACTGTTGGATATTTCAGGCCTAGAGGGGCATGAAAAGCAGTGGCTACGGTTGACGGCTGGAAGCAATGTCAGTGCCTTTCACTTGACAATCACATTTGTTCCCCATATGCTCCGGGCAATGGGATCAATACAGAGTACGATGTTCACCATGCAGCATTTTTCCTCGCATGAGGTCTGCACCCTTACACTTCTGTAATATCACACACCTGCCTAAGGAGAGTCCAATAATACTAACTTATGCTTTTCTCTAGTCACCCTAAAAAGTAGTGTAAGCTTTCAAACATGAGTGCATGCAATCTTAGAATAAAAACTTCCATCATGGCAAAGGAAATCTAAAGAACAGGGTGCAGGAGTGTTGGAAAAGCCAGAAGACAGCCCCTAAACAGCTCACTGTACTTCTTCATTCCTGGGTACCCATTCTTCAGGCACACATTTGGTAAATTTTAAGCAATAAGATGATGGTAAGTATCAAAATTAAGAAATAATTACTGGATGAAAAAAAATACAATTGGCCGAAACTAAGCGGTCTGAGTATATTTGCAGGATGTCATGATAGCCTACAGTAACAAAGTCATTTAAACCTGCTAATTAACTTTTCAAATTTCCATTAGCTTTTGACATCCTTCAGAAACATTTAAAAACTCATTCCCATGTTCTAGAATTAGTGGTGAATTCAAACTTGAGTCATTGTCACCCCAGCCTCCTTCAAACCAAACCTACTTCTTCTGCGCTGGTCTCAGTAAATGGTACCACCAAGGTGCTCAAGTCAGAATCCTGAAGCACATCCTTGCTGGCTCCTCTTTGCTTACTTTTCAATCTTCCTGTCTCACACTCTGCCATCCAAACTTGCCTAACTTCTCAGTTCGTCAAAGGTTCTATTTTTCCCACTCACCTTTCGTCTTTGGAACATGGCTTTGAACACTTTTTGCCTCCTCCTCTTTGATACACAATATATCCTTCATGTCTCAGTCAAGACACCACTTCCTCTGCAAAGCCTTCTCTGATTTCCCTGCCATCCCCCAGGCTGGGGCGGTGCTCTTCCTAAGTGCTCCCATGATATCTTGACTTCCCTCATTACGGCATCTATTGCGCCATATTAAAACATGGCCTGTCCACTTGTCTCATTGCTCAATAGACTGCGAGTTCCAGGAAAGCAGGGCTCTGTCCATTTTTGTCATAGCTATATAGCCAATGCCTGGCACATAGCAGGTGCTCAATAAAGAGCAATTGAATGAGTGAAGATTCTCTAGCCCACTGTTTCTCTTTCACCCTTTCTTTCTCTCTGCATCAAGGCCAACTCTTCTTCCAATAATTTTTATCAGCAGTGTGCCCTGTGTTTTGAATCTATTGGCATGTGTGAGCAGTGAAGAAGATTCAGAAATGGAAGGTGAGTTGGTTAAATGACCCCACTTTGGACTGCAATGTCCTGTAATACCCTGTCCAGCTGACAGCAGGGAGGTAGGACATGCAATGGATGTCCCTGCCAAAATTCTGAAAAGTGGCCCATTTGGGACCAAAGAACCAAATAAGAAATACATGACATCATGTGTGATTACATGTATTCACTGGGGAGAACACAGCTGGTACAAGATGGGAAGGGACTTGAGGTGGTGAAGGGAAATGAAAAGAGCCAGCTTCTCTATGTATCTTGCAAACCAAAATGGGGTTGCCACATCAGATACGGAGACTCTTGGGAGGTACTGTTCAGAGCACTGCTTTCCTGCTGGCCGGGGTCATGGAAGCAGTATCAGACTGTTTAAAGCCCTCTCACATTACATGTTTCAATAAATACTTACTGAATTTAATCTCGTTAGCTGAGAATGGAAATGTTTGGAAACGAGCCGCCTGCTGCTTGAGCTGAGCTCACCAAATCTGGAACACATTTACGCGTAAATCATTCCAGATTAACTTACAGTGTACTGTGTCCAACATGCTCTCTAACTTACGGTAAATGAATATGATTTTAACAAGTTTCCAATAGGAAATGCAAAATATCTCCAAGGCATGACTGACTGAAGGAGTTTCACCATTTGTTGTTGGTGTCGCTTCATAAGACTGGTAAATATCTTGCTCACTTCACATTAACTCTTCCCTGGCAGAACACTGTCCTGAGCGTCTTACAAAGGCCAACAGAAGACACTGCTTGTCCCAGGTACTCTTTTCAGGAATTTCACTGATCTGCTTTAGTTAGAGGATGTGAGACCTGAATCACAGAATCACATCATTTATATCAGTGGTTCTCAGCTGGGGGTGACTTTGCTGTCCATGACCAAGGGACATATTTGGTTGTCACAGCCTGGGGGTAAGGGGTACTGCTGGCACCCGGTGGCAAGAGGCCAAGGACGCTGCTAAACATCCTACAATGAACGGGACAGCCTCTAACTACCAAGAATTACCTTGCCCTGAATGTAAATGTGTCAAGGTCAAGAAATCCTGATTTATGAAGAGGAAAAGAATTATAGCTATATCTTTGAAACAGTATAAGTGCTGTTTCCCTTATATGCATGTGATTGCCTTCCTCAGGAGAATGGGCATGCTAGGGAGAAAACGTCAGCTTAAAGAATGGACAGAATGCTGTTTTTTTTCTCTAGAAGTTTGTTCCTTGTGATAGAGGCAAGAATCTAAAACCAATGAGAACTCTCAGTACAAACTACCCTTCCAATTCCATCAAAACAAAACCCTACATCAGAAACTTACTGAAAACAGGACCCTACATCTAACCAAACTAAGAAAAGAATAATCTTTCAAAAATCTACTAAAAAACGTATTACCACTGTAATAAATGCCTAACAGCTTTTTATATAATTCTATGAAATAACGGAAGGAAACAAATAGTAAGCTCCTTGCAGGCAGCGATTGTTTTTCAGTTTTTGTTTCATCATTGCATCTCCAGTGTCCAGAACAGTGCCTGGAACACAGTAGAAGCTCAAAAAATATGTGTTAAATGATTAAATGCAAAAAACCCAAACTCTATCAGAATCATTTTGGAGAAAACAATTCTCTTTTATACCACTTCGTGTGTGTACAATTTTGAGTAGGGAATGTTTCTGCACAGATCTTGTGTACTCTTTTCACTTCACTGACAAACATGAAGAAAATGAAATAAATCGGTAAATGTGGGCTCGGTCATTAAAACTTAATCACAATGAAAATATCTGTATACGAACTTGTGGTCTTCTTCCTCCCACTTGAGGTGGTCAGACTAACCACTTCCTGATGAAAGAATCAGAAGATGCTACATGAGTTGTACTCAGTGTGACTTCGGGCTCCTTGCCACGAAGCAAAGTTCTGAGCATTCGGGTTAAAATAAAAACATCCTTATTACGTACAGTTCTGTGGTGTGGCTTTTATGGCCTGTGCTGTGGGTCCATCATGAACATATAATGCACTAATACATTTGCTCAAGATCCGTGGGGCACTGGGAAACGGTGAATAACGCCACTTGAAAGTGGGGCCCTGGAGGGACTCTGATCAGTAAATCATACATCATGACCTCACGACCATCGTCCTCTGTGCTTTGCTATGCCTAGAAAAACTGATGCACAGCACTTTGACCAGCAGGACCCTGTTCTTGTGGTGAAGCCCCCTACTCTCCAATTCTTCTGTAAACGGAAGGGCTCTGTTTCTACTATGTAAGTAAAACCTGATTTACTTAAAATTTCCTTAATTTGCTCATATGTGACACAAGAGCATTAAGCAACTCGGGCAGAAATTGCCAAAGAGAGAATCATTCAAGGATTGCCACGTCCCCTTCCTGTGAGCGGGCATGATGGACGTCATCAATCCATCACAGCGCCTTCTGGTGCTACACCACGTGTGGCCTCAGACTCCCTCTGCACATAGCCCTTGAGTGGTTGACTGAAGCTGACATGAAGGATGGAATCTGTCTGCTACTCTGGGCATAGGCTACTTCGATCCAGAATGAGTCTGGCCCAACGTACATTCCCTCCACTGATGCCACAGACCCCAGTCTGGTCTGCTAGACGCACATTCAACACAGATACGCTCACATTTCCTCATATGCCAATCAATAAAGCAACATCTGTATGCCCAGGTTATAACATCGCAGGACCTGTGAGATTTTAGGTGTGTGAGAGAGCTAGGTACCAGAAAAGGAAAAAGGCCACTGGCAGTCTTCTGCAAAAGCAAATCACTTTCTCTTAAGACACATAAATGGGATGGCAGGAGGGGGAAGGTGAAACTGACAACAAATAACTTTAATCTCAGCAGTGTAAGCGCGATGCCTCAGAAACCAGCCTAGGTGGGTGTGGAGAAGTGAAGGGCCCTCCAGCATAAGTGGCATCCTTGCTCCCAACAGCCCAGACTCTGGAGAGTGATGGTGAAGCCACACTGGCCTGTGCTCTGATGTGGCATGTTTCCTGGGGCTGTCATTCACCATCCCTTTAGCTGGTCTCTGCTTTACCTGGGCAGGTATCACAATGAAAGGAAAAGGACGAGAAAGGGAACTGAACTAAGAACCTAGAAACCAAACACAAGCAACCCAGATGGGGACAGCTGGAAAAGTATTGAAAGCTGAACTGTAGATAGACTGCCCAGTTTCACACACTTCTCTGGGAGAAAAGCAAAAACTGGCGGTTTAACGAGCAAACACCCTTTTCCAGTCAATAGTAATAGCATGAGGCAAAAGGATACGATGTGGCAGAGACACATCAGAAATGTGTCGACTTCAGCACAGAAGATTCACGGCAGGGGACTCCCGATTCTTGTAAAATCAGAAATACCCACAAGAGGCAACCTGAGGTATTTTGCTATGTTCTCGATAGGGAAAAGTAATCCCTTGAAAGTTTAGGGAAGGCTTTCCTTAATTTTCCCCACATAACTACCAGAAGCAGGACATTTAGAGACAGAGGAGGGCCTCACTGGTAGCAATGGTAGTTGAGCCACAGCATCTGTCACCCCAATGTTTTAGCATTTTCAGTCCTTTACAATGTGGCTTTTCTCTTTGTGGGACCCTGGGTTCTGACACCCCACAGGGAGTGCGGGCAGTGCTGTCTTCTGGGGACAGCCAGGGCAGAGGTGCCAGGGATGACTGGAGAGAAAGCAGGCTGGACCCTCTTTGAAGCACAAACACTCCCCAAGGCCCTGAAGCAGGGAAAAGGTTGCAGCTGGGATGACACTTGAGAGATGTAAATACTTGAGGCCTGAACCACGCACAGCACTGGTGTTGGGTCCAGCCAGTGGCCCCAGCTCAGCTATGAAAAAAGAGCACACAGGACTCTGCCAGTGAGGGAAAATCCTTTTTGCTGCCAACTGGAAGGAAGGCGTGAAGTACGTGCCTTGCTGAAAAGGTGGTGCAGTAGGCAGATCTCTAAGGTGTGCCCAAGTTTCCCACCTCCAGTGGATAAGCCCTGGATAATCCCTGGGACTTGTGGACGATGGGATCAGCGCTCCTGTGATTAGGTTATCTTCTTTGGCACAGTTGACTTTAACAGAAGAGGGATTATCCTAGATGGACCTGACTTCATGAGGTGAGCCCTTGAAAGGGATAGGCTCTTTCCAGAGGAGCAGATTCAAAGTGTGAGAGGCATTCCACGGGAGGGATAGTCTCCACTGCTGGCTTTGAAGACAGAGGGGGCTATGTGGGTGGCCTCTAGGAGCTGAGAACAGCTCCCAGCTGGCAGAAAGCAAAGAAACAGAGACCTCAGTCCTACAACCACAAGGAAATGAGTTGGGTCAAGAACCCAAAGAAACTGGGAAATGAATTCTTCCCTAGTCAAGCTTCCAGATGAGAACGCTGCCAGTCAATACACTGAATTCAGCCTTGCGTAAGAGCCCAGCCACACTGTGCCCGGACTTGTGACTCAGAACTGTGAGCTGATAAATGGGTGTTGTTTAAGTCACTAAGTTTGTCATAATTTGTTACACAGCAATAGAAAACAAAAACATCTCTTGGTGGGATGAGGCACCACAGAGATGAAGGCTCCAATCTCAGCAGTGATGACCAATATCAAATGAAAGCTCACTCCAAGCCAGGCGCTGTGCTATGTACTGGAACATGTTGTCTCACTAAATTCTCATGACAGTCCTAAGACGTGGGATTGCTATTTCCCCTCATTTTACAACGGAGGAACAGAGAGGTTTGGGAATTTGTTCACAGCTCAGTCAGGGGTGGAGATGGGATTTGGAGCCAGACAGACTGATTTCACGGCCAGCACATGGCGCCTCTACACTAGCCTTGCCTCCTGCTCCGTGGAATCCTGGCTAGTCCACACAAGGGTGTGGGCGCGAGGATAGGAGGTGTGGAGGGAGAGACCTGTGGAGAAGACCCCTGACTCCGAAGAACCCAACCTCATGTGCATGACTAACAAAGGCCCTGATTTCAGGGACTGGGCCCCACTGCTCCACATTCACGGCCCATACCCCCTAAGACAGTGGGCTCTGCAGAGGTGCTGGGACCATGCCAGGCGTGGTGAGTCACCAGCTTCCCTGATGTGGTTTGGCATCTTAATGAACGTTTAGCCAATGCCATTAAAGCAGCCCTTAGTTTCCTGATACTTCCTAGATGTGGCGGGGTATTTATATGCACCACGAAGGAGTTAGCACTGGGTTCCTTGATGTAAAAGTGAGCTGTCCTACTGCACTGAAAACATGATGTGCTTTACATCATATAAACTTTCTGGAACACGTTTACTGCGTAAACTGAGCTATACATGTAAATGCTTCCTCCAAGCACAAAAATAACAGATTTCTACTCTTGGTGGAGCCCTGAGAGGAAGAGCCCCCCACAAACACAGGTGATAAAATATTATACCTTTGGGGTAAGAAGGCTGATGTAAAAGCAGGAGTATCTACAATGTAGACACTAGCCACATGCAGCAATGGGAGAACCAGAGCCTATTTAAAAATCAAGTCAAAACTTTGCTTCAGAAATAATAAGTGGAGTTGGACCCATTCGATCCTTTACACATGGCTTTGCAAAGACGCTCTGGAGGGTGAGGAGGACGGACCTTGTTCCACACCGCACAGCAAGGGAACCGAACTAATAGAAATCACTCTTAAAATGTCACATTACTTTAAGAAAAAGCCACATTCCTGGCACCTAGAATATTTGTTGGCTTCCACTCTCCAGCTTCTCCTGTTCAAATGACCCCCAGGCTGCAAGGCAGCAGCTCACACTCCGGCAGTTCTCTTTCCCTCTGCACAACTTTCCGTGCCCCAATGCCCAGGGACCCACAAGCACCTAATAAAAAAGAAATGGAAGCATCAAACCCCAGTGGTGAGATTTAACACTGCAGTCAACTAACTGCTGGAACCAGTCCCAAACCCAAGTGGGCAAATGAGGTTTTAATACCAAACTGTGGAAATGCTCCAAAAGGAGCGAAGAACATTTTCTTCTTACATTCACTTCACTTTGGATGTCAAGGTTAAGACAAGAGTGAAATGGCGATAAAAATAAAGATGTATTTTAACTGTCTATGCCAAACAAAGGGTCCAGAGAGAATTAGGGCACTGATTGTTCTTCAGGCCTTCCCCCACCCCTTTTTGGACCTTAGAAAAGTTCCCTGTGGTTAGCATTTTAAAATTTTATCTATTTTTATTGAGATATAATTCATATTCCATAAAATCACCCTCTTAAAGTATATACTTTAGTGGTTTTTTAATATATTTGCAAAGGAAACCATTACCACTATCTAATTCCAGAACATTTTCATCACTCCAAAAGAAACCTGTACCCATTAAGCAGTTACTTCCCATCACATTCTCAGCCTAGCCCCTGGCAACCACGAATCTACTTTATGTCTCTGTGGATTTGCCTATTCTGAGTATTTTATTTTTAACATCTTTATTGGCGTGTAATTGCTTTACAATGGTGTGTTAGTTTCTGCTTTATTGTTATATTCACTTTGTTAAGTGAATCAGTTATACATATATATATATCCCCATATATATCCCCATATCTCTTCCCCCTTGCATCTCCCCCTCCCTCTCACCATCCCTATCCCACCCCTCTAGGTGGTCACAAAGCACCGAGCTGATCTCCCTGTGCTATGCGGCTGCTTCCCATTAGCTATCTATTTTACATTTGGTAGTGTATATATGTCCATGCCACTCTCTCACTTTGTCCCGGCTTACTCTTCCCCCTCCCCATATCCTCAAGTCCATTCTCTAGTAGGTCTGTGTCTTTATTCTCGTCTTGCCCTAGGTTCTGCATGACCACTTTTTTTTTTTTTTTTAGATTCCATATATATGTGTTAGCATACAGTATTTGTTATTCTCCTTCTGACTTACTTCACTCTGTATGACAGACTGTAGGTCCATCCACCTCACTACAACTAACTCAGTTTCATTTTTTTTAATGGCTGAGTAATATTCCATTGTATATATGTGCCACATCTTCTTTATCCATTCATCTGTCGATGGACACTTAGGTTGTTTCCGTCTCCTGGCTATTGTAAACAGAGCTGCAATGAACATACTGGTACATGACTCTTTTTGAATTATGCTTTTCTCAGGGTATATGCCCAGTAGTGGGATTGCTGGGTCATATGGTAGTTCTATTTGTAGTTTTTTAAGGAACTTCCATACTGTTCTCCATAGTGGCTGTATCAATTTGCATTCCCACAAACAGTGCAAGAGGGTTCCCTTTTCTCCACACCCTCTGCAGCATTTACTGTTTGTAGATTTTTTGATGATGGCCATTCTGACCAGTGTGAGATGATATCTCATTGTAGTTTTGATTTGCATTTCTCTAATGATTAATGATGTTGAGCATTCTTTCATGTGTTTGTTGGCAATCTGTATATCTTCTTTGGAGAAATGTCTATTTAGGTCTTCTGCCCATTTTTGGATTGGGTTGTTTGTTTTTTTGATATTGAGCTGCATGAGCTGCTTGTAAATTCTGGAGATTAATCCTTTGTCAGTTGCTTCGTTTGCAAATATTTTCTCCCATTCTGAGGGTTGTCTTCTTGTCTTGTTTATGGTTTCCTTTGCTGTGCAGCAACTTTGAGGTTTCATTAGGTCCCATTTGTTTATTTTTGTTTTTATTTCCATTTCTCTAGGAGGTGGGTCAAAAAGGATCTTGCTGTGATTTATGTCATAGAGTGTTCTGCCTATGTTTTCCCCTAAGAGTTTGATAGTCTGTGGCCTTACATTTAGATCTTTAATCCATTTTGAGCTTATTTTTGTGTATGCTGTTAGGGAGTGTTCTAATTTCATTCTTTTACATGTAGCTGTCCAGTTTCCCAAGCACCACTTATTGAAGAGGCTGTCTTTTCCCCACTGTATATTCTTGCCTCCTTTATCAAAGATAAGGTGACCAAATATGTGTAGGTTTATCTCTGGGCTTTCTATCCTGTTCCATTGATCTATATTTCTGTTTTTGTGCCAGTACCATACTGTCTTGATTACTGTAGCTTTGTAGTATAGTCTGAAGTCAGGGAGCCTGATTCCTCCAGCTCCGTTTTTCATTCTCAAGATTGCTTTGGCTATTCGGGGTCTTTTGTGTTTCCATACAAATTGTGAAAGTTTTTGTTCTAGTTCTGTGAAAAATGCCAGTGGTAGTTTCATAGGGATTGCATTGAATCTGTAGATTGCTTTGGGTAGTAGAGTTATTTTCACAATGTTGATTCTTCCAATCCAAGAACATGGTATATCTCTCCACCTGTTTGTATCATCTTTAATTTCTTTCATCAGTGTCTTATAATTTTCTGCATACAGGTCTTTTGATTCCTTAGGTAAGTTTATTCCTAGATATTTTATTCTTTTTGTTGCAGTGGTAAACGGGAGTGTTTTCTTTATTTCACTTTCAGATTTTTCATCATTAGTGTATAGGAATGCTAGAGATTTCTGTGCATCAATTTTGTATCTGCTACTTTACCAAATTCATTGATTAGCTCTAGTAGCTTTCTGGTAGCATCTTTAGAATTCTCTATGTATAGTACCATGTCATCTGCAAACAGTGACAGCTTTACTTCTTCTTTCCCGATTTGGATTCCTTTTATTTCTTTTTCTTCTCTGATTGCTGTGGCTAAAACTTCCAAAACTATGTTGAATAACAGTGGTGAGAGTGGGCAACCTTGTCTTGTTCCTGATCTTAGTGGAAATGGCTTCAGTTTTTCACCATGGAGGACGATGTTGGCTGTGGGTTTGTCATATATGGCCTTTGTTATGTTGAGGAACGTTCCCTCTATGCTTACTTTCTGGAGGGTTTTTATCATAAATGGGTGTTGAATTTTGTCGAAAGCTTTCTCTGCATCTATTGCAATGATCATATGGTTTTTCTCCTTCAATCTGTTAATATGGTGTATCACACTGATTGATTTGCATATATTGAAGAATCCTTGCATTCCTAGGATAAACCCAGTTTATCATGGTGTATGATCATGGTGTATGATCATGATGTATGATCCTTTTAATGTGTTGTTGGATTCTGTTTGCTAGTATTTTGTTGAGGATTTTTGCATCTATGTTCATCAGTGATGTTGGCCTGTAGTTTTCTTTGTGACATCTTTGTCTGGTTTTGGTATCAGGGTGATGGTGGCCTCATAGAATGAGTTTGGGAGTGTTCCTCCCTCTGCTATATTTTGGAAGAGTTTGAGAAGGATAGGTGTTAGCTCTTCTCTAAATGTTTGATAGACTTCACCTATGAAGCCATCTGGTCCTGGGCTTTTGTTTGTTGGAAGATTTTTAATCACAGTTTCAATTTCAGTGTTTGTGATTGGTCTGTTCATATTTTCTATTTCTTCCTGGTTCAGTGTTGGCAGGTTGTGCATTCTAAGAATTTGTCCATTTCTTCCAGGTTGTCCATTTTATTGGCATATAGTTGCTTGTAGTAATCTCTCATGATCCTTTGTATTTCTGCAGTATCAACTGTTACTTCTCCTTTTTCATTTCTAATTCTATTGATTTGAGTCCTCTCCCTTTTTTCTTGATGAGTCTGGCTAATGGTTTATCAATTTTGTTTATCTTCTCAAAGAACCAGCTTTTAGTTTTACTGATCTTTGCTATCATTTCCTTCATTTCTTTTTCATTTATTTCTGATCTGATTTTTATGATTTCTTTCCTTCTGCTAACTTTGGGGTTTTTTTTGTTCTTCTTTCTCTAATTGCTTTAGGTGCAAGGTTAGCTTTTTATTCGAGATGTTTCCTGTTTCTTAAGGCAGGCTTGTATTGCTATAAACTTCCCTCTTAGAACTGCTTTTGCTGCATCCCACAGGTTTTGGGTCGTCGTGTCTCCATTGTCATTTGTTTCTAGGTATGTTTTGATTTCCTCTTTGATTTCTTCAGTGATCTCTTGGTTATTAAGTAGTGTGTTGTTTAGCCTCCATGTGTTTGTATTTCTTACAGATGTTTTCCTGTAATTGATATCTAGTCTCATAGCGTTGTGGTCGGAAAAGATACTTGATACAATTTCAATTTTCTTAAATTTACCAAGGCTTGATTTGTGACCCAAGATATGATCTATCCTGGAGAATGTTCCATGAGCACTTGAGAAAAATGTGTATTCTGTTGTTTTGGATGGAATGTCCTATAAATATCAATTAAATCCATCTTGTTTAATGTATCATTTAAAGCTTGTGTTTCCTTATTTATTTTCATTTTGGATGATCTGTCCATTGGTGAAAGTGGGGTGTTAAAGTCCCCTACTATGAATGTGTTACTGTTGATTTCCCCTTTTATGGCTGTTAGTATTTGCCTTATGTATTGAGGTGCTCCTATGTTGGGTGCATAAATATTTACAATTGTTATATCTTCTTGGATCGATCCCTTGATCATTATGTAGTGTCCTTCTTTGTCTCTTCAAATAGTCTTTATTTTAAAGTCTATTTTGTCTGATATGAGAATTGCTACTCCAGCTTTCTTCTGGTTTCCATTTGCATGAAATATCTTTTTCCATCCCCTTACTTTCAGTTTGTATGTGTCTCTAGGTCTGAAGTGGGTCTCTTGTAGACAGCAAATATATGGGTCTTGTTTTTGTATCCATTCAGCCAATCTGTGTCTTTTGGTGGGAGCATTTAGTCCATTTACATTTAAGGTAATTATTGATATGTATGCTCCTATTCCCATTTTCTTAATTGTTTTGGGTTCGTCATTGTAGGTCTTTTCCTTCTCTTGTGTTTCTTGCCTACAGAAGTTCCTTTAGCAGTTGTAAAGCTGGTTTGGTGGTGCTGAACTCTCAGCTTTTGTTTGTCTGTAAAGGTTTTAATTTCTCCATCAAATCTGAATGAGGTCCTTGCTGGGTCGAGTAATCTTGGTTGCACGTTTTTCTCCTTCATCACTTTAAATATGTCCTGCCAGTCCCTTCTGGCTTGCAGAGTTTCTGCTGAAAGATCAGCTGTTAACCTTATGGGGATACCCTTGTGTTTTATTTGTTTTTTTTCCCTTGCTGCTTTTAATATGTTTTCTTTGTATTTAATTTTTGACAGTTTGATTAATATGTGTCTTGGCATATTACTCCTTGGATTTATCCTGTATGGGACTCTCTGTGCTCCTGGACTTGAGTAACTATTTCCTTTTCCATATTAGGGAAGTTTTCAACTATAATCTCTTCAAATATTTTCTCAGTCCCTTTCTTTTTCTCTTCTTCTTCTGGAACCCCTATAATGTGAATGTTGTTGCATTTAATGTTGTCCCAGAGGCCACCGAGACTGTCCTCAGTTCTTTTCATTCTTTTTTCTTTATTCTGCTCTGCAGTAGTTATTTCCACTATTTTATCTTCCAGGTCACTTA
Source organism: Aethalodelphis obliquidens (assembly GCF_003676395.1). NCBI lineage: Eukaryota > Metazoa > Chordata > Mammalia > Artiodactyla > Delphinidae > Aethalodelphis > Aethalodelphis obliquidens. The sequence goes on along the minus strand of NW_020837947.1, from coordinate 47,201,678 downwards.
TCCGTTCTTCTGCCTCAGTTACTGTGCTATTGATCCCTTCTAGAGAATTTTAAATTTCATATTTTGTGTTGTTCATCACTGTTTGTTTGCTCTTTAGTTCTTCTAGGTCCTTGTTAAACGTTTCCTGTATTTTCTCCATTCTATTTCCAAGATTTTGGATCATCTTTACTATTATTATTCTGAATTGTTTTTCAGGTAGACTGCCTATTTCCTCTTCATTTGTTAGGTCTGGTGGGTTTTTGCCTTGCTCCTTCATCTGCTATGTGTTTCTGTGTCTTCTCATTTTGCTTAACTTACTGTGTTTGGGGTCTCCTTTTCACAGGCTGCAGGTCCATAGTTCCTGTTGTTTTTGGTGTCTGTCCCCAGTGGCTAAGGTTGGTTCAGTGGGTTGTGTAGGCTTCCTGGTGCAGGGGACTAGTGCCTGTGTTCTGGTGGATGAAGCTGGATCTTGTCTTTCTGGTGGGCAGGTCCACGTCTGGTGGTGTGTTTTGGGGTGTCTGTGGCCTTATTATGATTTTAGGCAGCCTCTCTGCTAATGGATGGGGTTGTGTTCCTGTCTTGCTAGTTGTTTGGCATAGGATGTCCAGCACTGTAGCTTGCTGGTTGTTGAGTGGAGCTGGGTCTTGGTGTCCAGATGACGATCTCTCGGAGATTTTCACCATTTGATGTTATGTGGAGCTGGGAGGTCTCTTGTGGACCAGTGTCCTGAACTTGGCTCTCCCACCTCAGAGGCACAGCCCTGACGCCTGGCTGGAGCACCAAGAGCCTGTCATCCACACGGCTCAGAATAAAAGGGAGAAAAGGAAGGAAGGGAGGGAGGGAGGAAGGAAGAAAGGAAGGGTATAAAATAAAATAAAATAATTAAAATAAAAAATAATAATGAAGAAAAAAATTTTAAAAAGTAAAAAAAAAAAACAAACAAAAAAAACCAGACAGACAGAACCCTAGGACAAATGGTAAAAGCAAAGGTATTGAGGCAAAATCCCACACAGAAGCATACACATACACACTCACAAAAAGAGAAAAAGGGAGAATATATATATATTGTTGCTCCCAAAGTCCACCTCCTCAATTTGGGATGATTCGTTGTCTATTCATGTATTCCACAGATGCAGGGTACATCAGGTTGACTGTGGAGATTTAATCCGCTGCTCCTGAGGCTGCTGGAAGAGATTTCCCTTTCTCTTCTTTGTTCTCACAGCTCCTGGGGTTCAGCTTTGGATTTGGCCCCGCCTCTGCAGGTAGGTCGCCTGAGGGCGTCTGTTCTTCACTCAGCAGGACGGGGTTAAAGGAGCAGCTGATTCGGGTGCTCTGGCTCACTCAGGCTGGGGGGAGGGAGCGGTACGGATGCGGGGCGAGCCTGCGGCCGCAGAGGCCAACGTGACGTTGCACCAGCCTGCGGCGTGCCGTGCGTTCTCCTGGGGCAGTTGTCCCTGGATCACGGGACCCTGGCCTTGGCGGGCTGCACAGGCTCCCTGGAAGGGGTGTGTGGATAGTGACCTGTGCTCGCACACAGGCTTCTTGGTGGCAGCAGCAGCCTTAGCGTCTCACGCCCATCTCTGGGGTCCGCACTGAGAGCTGCGGCTCGCGCCCATCTCTGGAGCTCGTTTAAGCAGTGCTCTTAATCCCCTCTCCTTGCGCCCCAGGAAACAAAGAGGCAAGAAAAAGTCTCTTGTCTCTTCGGCAGCTCCAGACTTTCCCCGGACTCCCTCCCGGCTAGCTGTGGCGCACTAACCCCTTCAGGCTGTGATCACGCAGCCAACCCGTCCTCTCCCTGGGATCCGACCTCCGAAGCCCGAGCCTCAGCTCCCAGCCCCTGCCCGTCCCGGCGGGTGAGCAGACAAGCCTCTCGGGCTGGTCGGCACCGATCCTCTGTGCGGGAATCTCTCCGCTTTGCCCTCCGTACCCCGTGGCTGCGCTCTGCTCAGGGGCTCTGAAGCTTCCCCCCTCCACCACCCGCCGTCTCCGCCCGCGAAGGGTCTTCTAGTGTGTGGAAACCTTTCCTCCTTCACGGCTCCCTCCCACTGGTGCAGGTCCCGTCCCTATTCTTTTGTCTCTGTTTTTTCTCTTTTCTTTTGCCCTACCCAGGTACGTGGGGGAGTTTCTTGCCTTTTGGGAGGTCTGAGGTCTTCTGCCAGCGTTCAGTAGGTGTTCTGTAGGAGTTGTTCCACATGTAGATGTATTTCTGATGTATCTGTGGGGAGGAAGGTGATCTCCGCATCTTACTCTTCCGCCATCTTGAAGCTCCCTGAGTATTTTACATAAATGGAATCATGTAATACATGGATTTTTTGACTGGCTACTTTTGCTTGGCGTAACATTTTCAGGATTCATTCAGTTTGTAGCGTGACTTAGTACTTCATTCCTTTTTATGGCTGAAAAGTATTCGATTGAATGGATATATCACTTATTGCTTACCAATCATCAGCTGATAGACATGTGGTTTGTTTCCACTTCTTGGCTATTATAAATAGTGCTGCTGTAAACATTCATGAACAAGCTTTGGTGTGGACATATGCTTTCAATTCTCTTGGGTTAACATTTTAACACATAAGGAATTTATATAGATAAGAAAACTCTAAGATTAGGTAAATGGGAAAGCATGTGAATTGGCAATTCAAAGAAAGTAAAAAACAGCTTGTGAAATATATTTCCCTTCAGTGGTAATCAAAGAAACACAATTTAGATTAGTGAGATACTTTCACTTCTAAATTAACAAACATTTAAAAAGATGTTTGCCCAATAGTGATGACTATTCTCATACACTGCTGGTAGAAGCAGGAATTAACGTATAACTTTTTGTAAACCAACTTCAATATTATCAAAAAATCTTAAAAATGGGTCTGCTCTTTAACCTCTAAATCTGTGCTAGAGACTTAAAAAAAAAAAACACATGAAGAGATCCTATGAAGTGTTATTTATAATTTGAAAAATTATAAATATGCTAATTATTTAAGAAGGCAACGGCTAAGCATATTGTAAGGCCATAATGTAAAGTTAAGCACAAGCTGAAACTTATACTTACAAAAAATTATTAGTAATATGGAAATATTATAATATTTTTCATTAATATTATAATTAATGGAAAATATTATAATATTTTCCTGTTATACTAAGAAGGATCACATGATTGCAAGTATATAACAAATGCCTAGCAAATTCTTTGGAAGGAAAGATACCATGATGCTTGCTGGTGGTATGTAGGGGATAATGCTATGAATGATGTTCTTCCTTCTCTGTTTCTTTATTTCTCAGATTTTCTATACTGAATCCACCAGTTTTAAAAATGAGACTAAATCACCTTTACTTGTTAATAAGAAAGGTCCTTTTAATCTTATCAATTACTGACTTAATTTGTATATAAGTTGATAGCAACCACACAATGATGAAGTATGCATTGTGAACTGAAAAATTAAGAGAGGTAGAGAAAGTGATTGATTCCCAAGCCTGTTAAGAGGCAACCTCTCCTTCCAGAAGGTGTCAAGATTAAAGGTACCAAAGGACAGAGAGACTTCTGAGTGTGTTTTCATCACATCTGTGCTGGGAAGAGGCAGTGAGGGAGCAGAGCTGAGAGTGAGTGGCGAAAGCACATAGAACCCCCAATAAAAATCTAATTAGGGGCACAGATTAAGCAAAGCTGTGACATATAATCAACTCAGAGGACCATGTAGGTGGCAAGTGGCAGAACCTGGGATAATAGAATCAGGAATGAGGTGGCTGGGTTAGTGGGTTCTTGAGAATCTCTGGGCCCCATGTTCCTAGGTACCTGGGGAAACCCAGTAAACCCAGGATGACAGTACTCGTTCAGGTCACCCTTGAAACGCAACCAAGGAGCTCTGGTTACTGAGGACCTCTCTGTAAGTGAGGGCCTGAAGAGCCCACGTTGGCACGACTCTAAGAAGGGGTGCAGGATGAAGCAAAGTACTGTTGTTCTTTGGATGCCTGTTACAGGCAAAGGGACCTGTTTAGGGCACCAGGCAGAAAAATTCTGTATTTTGCTCTCATTTTCATCTTGTTGCCTTCACCCTTTCCTTTTGGGACGTTCAGCCTGGCCTTCTGATGCTTTGACTTTTGAGCCACAATCCCTAGAATCTGGGGCAATCCACGCGGGGCATGGAATAGTAACCAGCACTGGTTTATTCAACCTGAGGTTTTTCAGAAACACAAAAGATGCGACAAAGATGTTTCTTCCTAATGTAGATCTTTAGAGTTAAGCCTCTTTCCACTCTCCTTGGCTCTGTTCTATAAAAACCACCACAGAAAAACAGAAATAAAAACAAAAATGTGGGCTTCTATTCGTGAACCAGCAAAGAGAAACGGGAAAGTCAGTGTCACATCTGGGCCAGAGTGGCAGAGACTGGCTTTCTGGGCTTAAAAGGCCAAGGGCCCAAGGGTCAGGCTGTCACCTGGCGGAGCCACAAGAAGACACATTAGCACAAAGCGGCTGTTGTGACGCACAAGGCGTCATCAACACCCCCTCCCCACCAACGCAGAGAATGAAAGCCGAGGGGCTTCACTCTCCGAGGCCGGACAAGAACCAGCTCTGCCAATCTTTCCAGTCTCTACAGAGGTTCCTTGCCAGATGATTCTGCAAATGCGGCCTCCTCCTTTAAAACAACAGTGAATTCTTTTTTCCTTTAATTCACCAGTTCCAGCCAAGAAGATCCATTGCTTTAAAGAAACAGAATGGACTCTGAATAAGCATATTTTTGTTCTTCTTTTTGCCCTTGAGCTCATGTTTGTGTTGACCGCGCCTCCCCTTTCCACCGATTACTTATCTGGTTATGAAGTCAGAGCCCATCAAAATCTATTGCCCTGAGAATTTGGTGTTGGGGCCTTTTGCACTGTTTTTGGAACTGAGGCTGACGCCTTTTCTTTGAAGCAGGACATGAAGCCTGGTCCCTCCTCCCCTGGATCTTTATGTTGGCACATTCTCAAGTTGCAAGGAATCAGCGACACCAGCAGTCATAACTTTTGCATCCCTTGCAGTGGTTTAGAATTTCAAAGCTTCTCAGCAGCTGTTTTGGTGTGAATGCTGATAAAGTAGCTGTCAGAAAACTGACCCCTCTCTAATTCCCTGGCCTCTACCGGGACAAGGAACCACTGTGACAGTGATGACGGGGACAAAGGGAGCAGAGAGGCCAACCGCCTCTAGGCAGCCTCCTCCCACCACCTCCTCGCCTAAAGGAAATGAGGACAGTCTCTGCCTTCCCTTGAGTTTACATTCCTTACCCCTGGTGGGCCCAGGCTGGTTGACTATGTGGTACCTGCTTCAGTGAAGCCTTCTCAAGAGGTCTCACTCATGAACACAAGCTGAGTACCAACACAGACACAAGGAAATTAAAGGAGGGAGATAACAAGCAGGAAGAGGAGAACACGGAGTCCACTGAAGGCAGTCAGTGATGCTTTCCCCAGCAGCCATAAAAACAGTATTTGGGATGACAAATTGTGGCCACTTTATATGGGAGGAACATGGGTTATGTGGGCTAGATCACTTGCTGATGACCTACTTGGCAGGTGAAATCCAGTCAGATGTATGTTAACAAATCCAAAAAGGGAAGACTTGGTTTATATACCAGCAAACGTTTTATAAACGCTATTATAAAATTTATGGTAAAGCAATTCAGTAGTGACTTTTTGCTTGGCATATACATGAGGCAGATTATGATTTTTCTCAGAGTGTTGTCTTGCAGAGTAATTGAACTTGAGGTTATCTCCTTAATGATGACAGCACAGCTGTTTATCTTCCCTTTTTCTGAGAGCTTGCAGGATTCTGGTGTCAGATAGGGTTGCCCTGGGCCTGAAGGGACAGAGGCCCAAATCCACATGACTGAAAATAAATGAGTAGTAGTATCCTACTGACAGGATAAAAGCTGGTGAGGGGTGTGGCAGACTTGTAGCTGTGCCACCAAATCCACCCCACTTCTTCCAAAGTAACAGAGTTTTAGGCTGAAGACTAAAATTTTCAGACTCCCTTGCAGCTATGTGTGGCCATGTCACTTAATTCTGGCCAACTGGTTGACAGTGGATGCTATACACTCAACTCTTGCATTCCTTAAGAAAGACTGGGTTGCCCTCCATTGTCTTTCGCATTTCCTGTGGGCTGGAAAGTGGATGTGGTGCCGGTAAACTGGCATTAACCAGGCAGAGGATGGCAACCCACCAGGGAATGGCAGAGCAGTAGGACAGAAGGAACCTGGGCCCTGGAAGGCCTTGTGGAGCACAGCTTCAACCACCCTAAAGCTCTGATCTTGAGTGTAACATGAGAGAGGCATGAATATCCATCCTGTGTGAGCCACTAATTTTCTGGGGGAAGTGAGACTGAGTCTTTTTGTTATAACAGGTGGCCTGTACCCCAACACAAGGAGGAAGTAAATCTAACACAGAGGTAAAGGGAAGCTCTGCTGACCACTTGTTTGCTTTTTCCCCAGACTCTAAAACCAGTCAGAGCTTCTGACCTCCTTTGATACTGACAGTTAAACTTGGATTAAGGCAGGTTAGTAGGATAACAACCAAAATGAATTGTAACAATAGCTACCATTTATTAATAACTTATTTTCTTCTTGGTACTTCACATATGGTATTTCATTCAATCTGCAGAACAACTTTGAAAGGGTATTCCACAGTAAGGAATCTTGGGCTCACAGAATTTAAGTAACTTTCCCAGAGTTACCCAGTCAGTAGGACCTGGACCTAATTACCCCATGTTGCCTTTTGAGAAACATGCTCTGCTCCTCATTAAAAGATAGATTTAATGATGTGACAGGAGCTGGGCATTGCTATGTCCTATAGTTTTTATTTTATTTTTTACACTATGGCTTAAAGTACTCTTTCTTACTGTGGTTTTCAGAAGACCCGACTATGTCCTCCCCTTCCCTTTGTTGCTAAAATGAAGAGTAACTCATGATCTGGCTCAAGCAGCTCAGGCACTGATGCCCTGCTTTGGTCTTAACCCACCTCCTCCCTTGCCACACAGCAGCTCCATTTCTCTCTGGCTCTACCCTAGGGTTGCTAAGTACAGCTGTTCTCCTCCTGCGCTGCTGGAGATGAAGTTAAGAAGAAAACAGAAACAAGAACAAAACTTCTCCCATCCTCCCGAACAGAAGCTACTCAGAAATCACCATAGTAACCAATCACCAGTCTTCAGCTGTTTCCTCTCCCTTGCATTCTTGTCTCTCTGCACACATCCTTTTATTTACATTCAGCCCTACCTCCAGCCTTTGTTCAGCAAACACATTCTGATCTTCCTTAAGTGACGGTCACTGTGCCAAGGGCTGTGGAGATAGAGTCAAGTAAATAAGGCCCTGCCTTCGAGGAGCTTATATATACTTAGGAGGGAGATAAGCAAGTGAACCAACGGACTCAGGTTGGGGAGAGAGCGCAGGCGGAGCCCGAAATCATCCAGGTTGGCGGCTGTGAAGGTGACTGGACATTGGCCGGAGGAGAAGGAGGTGGGCAGCATGTGAAAAGCAGAGGTGTGGTATAGCACGGCTTCATGCGGCTTACTTGATTTGGCCCTAGTTTTACAGAGCACTGAAACACCTGCCAGGCATATTGCGAGGCTCCGGGCTTCAGAGTGAAGGAGCCAGGCTTCTCCTGCTCAAAAGGAGCTTACAGTTTAATGGAATGGATGTGTGCAGCTGGGAAGGTAGCTAGAAATGAAGCCAGATCATAACCAACTCCATGTCTGTTCCACGGAGTGCTCACCATGGTACCCGAGGCTCTGCTACATGCAATAAGCAAATTATCTCTTTTGATCCATCAGCAGCCCGTGAACTGGGCATTATTATCATTGGCACTACTTTCCAGATGGGGGAATAAGTGTAGGAAGGTCAAGTTACTTGCCCAAGGACTCAAGCTAAGTTGACTTGGATTTTAACCCAGACCTGGCTGAATCTAAGATATATACTCCTAGCCATGGGCTAGCAGGCTAAAGCATGTGTACCTTATCCAGCTGATACTTGTCCCGTATTAAGTGGGAGGAAGCTGGGTCTTGGTAGACACATACTGAAACAGGGAAGAGAAAAGAAGCACAGGGGAGCCACACAGCCAGTCGAGAGTGGGAAGGGACTGCACACAGGCAGATGGAGAGGCATCTGAGTAAGACGTGACTTCCTCAGCTGGACTAGCAACTCTATCCATTCTAGCTACCGGTCTATGCGTAAGTCATTCCTCACAAATCATCCCCAACTGTAGCAAAGCTGTAGCTTTTGTTGCATGTAAGAATAAAGATCTGAATCCATATTGCTGCAGAGGCAATTTATATGGGACTGTGTAAGTTACATTTTCTGAGAGCCCTGTCACAGAAAGAACCCCAAGATCTCTTGGGGCTGGTAGGATGGAGGCTTGTACTGCAGCTGTGTAGATGGTTGTCTAAAAATGATGAAACAGACAACAGCGATAGACAGACATCTGCAATGCAAGGCATCTGGAGAAAGACAAAAACTCCCCACTAAAAAGGGTATGTGACAGCTAATATCCAACAATGTCCTCCGATAGCCACAGAGGAGTCTGAAGAAGATGCTAAGGTTAGAGGTGCGGGGGAGTGTAAGGGAAACAGGGGCCCACCAAACCCTCCAACTTTGGACAGTTTACTCCATCAAGTCAAACAAGATCGTCTTTATCATGATGCAGAAGTGGCAGGTATATCTCCGTTTTACATGAAATTTGTAACATGGACAAATTCTTTGGGCTAATGTCAGAAGACGGCCCACGTTTTAGCCATGTCAGCTCTGCTTACATCTACAGGCTCACCATGGTCAGGGTATGGAAACTTCGGTTCGTCCACCAGCGAGGGTCATCCATCGGCAGCTCTGAGCAGCAGTAATCTGTCCCAGTGCCAAGCAGAACTGGCCTGTCCCCAGTGTTCACACCGAGCTCCTGGGGAGCTGCTTTATAGACTCCAGGTAATGAAGACCCCAGTGTGGCGTCATGCTCGGCCCCAGTTCTGGTTCAGTACGACTCAGATGGACTCAGAGAGTCACAATGGTACACGCTTGGAATGAGCCCTGTGTAATTCTTTTTGACAAAGGCTGCCCCGACATGCTGATTAGCAGCCCAAGTGAAACAACAATCGTCCTGTGTATCACCAGCCTACACATCCTTGGTGTTCACTATTCCACCAGGTTTCATTTTTAATCTGGACACGCGTTGCCTGAATGCACTCCTTTTTATACCCTTCCCATTTCCTAACCATCCTGCCTCTCTTCTAAGATTTGCATTTTCTACATAGGTTCCATTACTAAAATTAAAATGTTGCTAAAAACATTAGTGGATCTATGTATCTCTTATAGAATGGACTGGTTATGTAGACCAGTTCCTGCCTTCCAAATCTACTAAGCTGTTTACTAACTTATTCTTAACTATACCTCAACCGTTTTAAATCTGTTTCTGTTCTAACATGCTTGCTGGTTAATCCTCCCTGCCATTCTTTTAATGATTTCTTTTGTGCCTCAGACATGTGACTCTTCTTCAGCTTAAAATAATGGATCAAATAAATTTCCCTCTCTTTTCCTTTTGACTCTGCTTCCCCTTGGCAAAACAAGCAATTTTATCACTTTTTCGGTAGCAGAGCACTTTTGCTTTCTCACTTAGGCCAGGTGACAAAAGCAACATTCATTTCCAAACCAAACCAAACCTACCCCCGAACTCCTCTTTCATTTCTGTACTGTAATTCCAACATAAAGGAGTAAAGCTATTGGCAGAATTTTCAGTCTGCCAATACCAAGTACTAGTGAAATTGAGGAACAACAGAATTCACATATACTGCTGGTGGAAAATAAATTGGTACAACTTTGGAAAAACAACTTCACATTATTTCGTGAAGATGAAAATGCATCTATCTGACAAGCAGCAATTCCACTCCTAGACAAACACCCTAAAGAAACACGCCTATATGAACTAGGGATTATGTATGCTCTGCAGGTCTGGGAGGCCCAGGAACCTGTATTGTTACAGATCCACAGGTGATGTGTGGGTCTCACTCTACTGCAAGGGTCTGGGATTGAAGGTTTATAATTTCAACTCAAATCTGTTTTTGGACCTGTGTTTGCAGCCACAGGAAAGCTCCTGGGGGAGGAGTGATGGCGAGAGGCACGTCAAGCCTGACGGTTGTGGGACTATCCTCGGGGTGCGGATCCGATCTGGTCAAAGACAGCTAGAGCCTGAGGATCTGGGCAAGTTCACCGTTGTTTCCTCCTCTTCCTTCTCTATCACCCCTGGCTGGCTGGGCGAGGTTTAAGCTTGTGAGGTGCCTGGAGCCAGCATCATCGTCATCATGATTATCATCATCATCTTCACGTTCAGCAGAAAGCCCCGAATCGCCCACCCCTTCAGGAGGCTGCTCTGAAGGTGTGTTCCCTGCCAGGAATGAGGCTGAAGCGTGAGCCCTGGTGAAGAGCCAGTTTTTCTTTCACACACAGGTGGCGCGTCCTCTCCGTGAACACTTTTCCACAGGCATCGTGCTTGTAATCCTTGGTGAACTGAGTCCAACACAAGGGCAACGCCTGGTGTAACCTGGCCTTTAATAAACGCTTTCAAATGATGATGGACAGGAAGTGAGATAATGAACCTCTTCTAAAGAAGCGAAGGAAACTTTCTGCCTTCCTGTGCGAAGCTGCCCCCGCCTTCCTCCTACCGCTGGCCGCTCTGGTTCAGGGAGGGTGTGTCACAGGGCCTCTGTCGCCCTCCCCTCCATTCATTCCTCCTCCTGATGCCAAGAATGGCTTCCACCATCTCTAAAGACAAATGAAGAAAGTGCACAGACTGGCTAGAAGGTCTCCCTCTGCTGGTCTCTTCCCATAACCTTCCTATTTTGAAACTGAAATGTCCCCAGGCCAAAGTACAGATTACCACGTAGCTATTGTTCTTTTAGATTTAAAAATATCTCCAAGGTGTCAACAGCCTACAGATTCCTCTGGGCACCTGAAACCTGCCCTGTTATTCAGCATCAGTTATGTACTGAGGGCGGAGGCAATTTGTTTCGCTTAAATTACCAACTCATAATAATGTGGGGTTCTGGCCAGATGCACACGTGTGGGACACGATTTTCGGTTGGGAGGAAGTCAAGGGGACGGGCTGACGTCAATATAAACGGAGCTTGGGCCGCACAGAGCCCATCTCCGCAGGACTCGGCCTTATGCCCACAGCCCTGCCAGGGTTCTGTCTCCCGTGGGCTGCTGTGGTCCCTACTGGAGAGGCCCGCCTTCTGCCCAGCCAGGACCCTCTCAAGGGAGGCCCAGGCTGGGCAGTCCATCACTTAGGCACGTGGAAGAGAGACAGGAGTGATTTTTCTTTTTTATTTTTGTGGTACGCGGGCCTCTCACTGTTGCAGCCTCTCCCGCTGCGGAGCACAGGCTCCGGACACGCAGGCTCAGCGGCCATGGCTCACGGGCCCAGCCGCTCCACGGCATGTGGGATCCTCCCGGACCGGGGCACAAACCCGTGTCCCCTGCATCGGCAGGCGGACTCTCAACCACTGCGCCACCAGGGAGGCCCTGATTTTTCTTTTAATGGTTTTAATTCCACTCCTTCAGTTCTGAGATGGATTTCCTTCCACTCCTCTCCTCTTCTTCCTCCTCACTTCTCATCACCTCAGGGTGTCAGAGGGTAGAAAGCCATGAGTGAGGGAACAGTTTATATCTTGAGTAGGTCACCAAAATTATTCTGCTTTCTGCCATGTAAAATGTAGATTATGCCAATGTTTCAAGTAAGAATAGATATACTCTACTATTAATTACTAATAGGAAGCTATCCTGATACCTGATCACCTTTGATCTAAAGAAAGAAAACATCAATTTCATTGGGTTCAAATTAGTAGACAGCACCTAGACCATTATTTGGCCACACAGTAGGTGCTCAGTAAGCTGTAGATGTAACAGGCACACGTGTATGAGGACAGGAGGCACGCTGGAGCCTGGGGGCTCTCTCAGGTCATGACTTTGTACCCCAGGTGCAAATGACATCCACTGGCTTCCTGGCAGCCCAGGAGATGGACTGCCAGTCTGCCATCACTGGTGATCAGTCACATGGCCAAACGATTTGCCGTGGATTAGGGATAACATTTAACAAGTTTAACTGAGTAGACAACAAAATGAATTATGCTGATAGAAGTTAAAAGAAAATAAAAAAGCAAATGAAGACGGGAGAAAGCTGAATTTCTGCCTAACCTTTACTTGGTTTCAACTCAAGAAATAATCTACTGCCTAGAGTTTTCAAAAGGAATGACAACAGTCAACGATACTCACGTTATTTAATGTTAGTTGGAAGGTGGGGATTGGAGGGTTGCTTACCTTTCAGAGAGAAAAAGGAACTTTTAGTGTAGCCCTTGGGTTAAAAATTTCAGTCTGAATCACACCATCAATTTAGTGACCCCAATTTCAGGGGTCACTAAAACAAAGGCACTTCAGTTGAACAGCAATTTTTGCACGTAATAAGCTAATTTTCACCTAAATATTGATATAATGTTCAAGCATAGACTTTTCAGAAGCCCTACTCTGATGACACATAACACAGAGAAAAGCACATGGATCTCGGGACAAAAGGGGTTCTATTCAGCTCCACGACTTCCCAGAACCATGAAGGGACGGCTCTGAAAGCCCTGGCATCCTTGGCAGTTTCTTGGCCTGGACTGCTACGAAATCAGCTTAAAGGGAATAAGGAACAGGTGGGTTTGGGGCGGCCATATTCCGATTCCTCACGGATCACTTCCGTGGCTCCGTGAAGCATCATCAGCATCTCCCGTCACACCGCTCAGCCACAGGGCCTGAGTCACCTGACCGCAGGATCTCTCCCGACACACAGGGACCTTCACAGACCAGTGGGGCTGCTGGACCCAATCAGATGCTAGATGCTGGGAGGGCCAACATCTCAAACTCACCTGAGCAGGAGTCACTTGGGCCTTCTCCTTTACCTATGCTGAGGTAAGAGCAGGGGACTCTGCCAGCCAGATTAGACATGAACCCTCTGACCAGAACCGGATGGTCTGGAGGGATGTGGCTTTGCAACATTTTGGGTCGACTGTTTTTGGACTGTGGCTTTTGCTGATGGCGATCGTTCCTGCTAACCATATACCTACCCACTGACCTATGTGCTCACCACTTATTGTTTGCTGCAAATAGGCTCATTGGATTCAGTAATGAAAAGGAGGAAAAGACAGAGGAAAAAGACACTTTGCTTGGCAGTGCGTGCAGACTCCCCAGAGCACTGACAGTGGCCCCGGCTCTGTGGTGTGAGGGGCTGCCCAGCCCGTGAACCTTGTGAGGCTAACACAAACCGCGGGAGAGGTCTGTGCATCCAAGGTCAGTGATGCCGCGAGCACACAGCCCTGAGGTTGAGAGGGGGGAGGACAGCGGCTCCTGCAACACACAGAGGTTCTGTCGTGTCCTCAATTCTTCACCGAAAGAAGTCTAAAATGCTCCTGACTTCTGGGTGGAGACCAGGGGCTGCGAGTGGCAATGCAGACAAGGAAACCACAATATGGAACTGAAAACTGATTTGGTCACTTGAAGAGTTTTCACTTTTGGATTCTGGCCAATTGCTCTTTTCTGTTACATTAAAAGAAAAATAAACGCCAATGCTAACTTTGAGTCCTCCAGTTCTCCTGAGAAGGTAGAGAGAACGAAAGCAGAACGAAGAGAATAACTGGCCACTGTCGGGCCCATAAGGTTAGGCTAGTTAGACACCCAACGGGCTCCTGGCGAATCCTGCACTGGAGCCACGCAGTCCTCCTGGTTACAACCCACAGGACAGTTGAACAGGACCACGAGGCACACACCTGATCACAGCCATCCACGAGCCGGGAAAAGTACAGAGCTTAAGACAACTGACCCTCAGGCCTCCTAAGTGAAGGACACGGATCTCAGACCCATGGCCTGTCACTTATCTGTATTTTCTCATTTACTTGAGAAAAACAATGGATGCACACAGTGTTACTATGTAGCTAACAACTGAGTTAGTGATGTCACTCTGAAATAGCATAAGTAAAAACAGACTCAAACCCAGAGACAAATCATTCCTTGCTTATATTTTTCCTATAGACCTGACCTCCAGGGTCAGGTCTAAGATGGAGTGAGGCACTTGACCTGGGAGCAAAGTTTAGCGAGAAGCCATAGCCCAGCAGGCAGGATAGAGAAGATTGCGTTGAGATGTTATTTATCTTGATTTCTGAGTTTTTTGGGGGGATGCCCTAAATCATGTGCTGTAGGAGGGTGCCTCATTTGCCCCTCTCTGGTCCCAGCCTGATGAAAGTTCATCAGCTAAAGTGTTAAGTGACTGGAGGATGCCCAGTTACAAAATTATAGAGGAAACTAACCAATAGATTGAAGAGAGACTCTTCAAATGCAGCCTACTGTTGGCCAAAGGCTTGTACTTCCAGGAGTTTTCCTAAGCAAACACCAAGGATGTGCAAAGAGATTTAACAACACTCACAGTGTTATTCATGATAATAAAAAACTGGAAACAGTCTAGGTACTCACCACAGGGGATTCACAAAGTCTGGTATCACACCAGATTCCTATGCGGCCACTAAAAGTGATAATGTGGCAAAATATCAATAATCTTGGGAAATGTTCACGATTCAAAGTCAAGCGAAAACACAAGTTACAAAACACTAGATAGACACATGCTCCTACTTCTCCTGCTTTCATTCTCCTCCACTATAATCCATCCTCTACACGGCAATCACAGCGATACACTTTTCTTTAAAGTCACTCCTAGTCTTAAAATGAATTCCTATTACATTTAGAATAAATTTAAAGCTACACAGCCATCCCTGCTCTGGCCCCTGCCTATCTGTCTGGCCTCCTCTGCTACAGCCTCCCTTTCATGCCTCTTTTCTAGCCAGATGGGCTGCCTTTAGGGCCTCTGCACAAGCTTTTCCCACTGCCTGAAATGCTCTTCCCCCAAATTCCCACACAGCTGGCTGCTTCCCAGGAGTCAGGTCTCAGCTCAAATGTCACCTTCTCAGAAAGGTTTTTCCCGGCGTCAACTCGTAACTGGCCACTGCCTTGTCACTCTATCATATCACTCAGTTTTATTTCCTTCATAGCACTTAACACTCTCAGAAATGACCTTATTTATTTATTTTCTTGTTTACTGTCTACCTCCCTCCATGAGAATGAAAGCTCCATGGGGGCTTTTCCTGTTTACTGTGTACCCACAGGGCCCCAAACTATGTCTGGCACAGGGCAGACACCCAGTAGACGGATGCTGAATGACCGCAGGATATATACATGTGCATTCACAATAAAAAAAAAAAGGCCTGGGAGAGCACAGCGTAAAAGAACATCTCTGGATACAGAGATTCTGGATGGTTCTAAGTTTCTTCATCTTGCTTGTTTTCATTTTATACAACAATAATGTGCTACCTTGGAAATAATGAAAACAAAGTTGTTTTCCCTCTATTTTTTACAGTATGGTCACTAAGAAAATGTTGCCTGATACAGCTGGATTGAGACCAGAACCACAAGATGCCAGAATTGGAAGAGATCTCAGAGGATGTCTGGTTCAATCCCATCTCTCATTCCGGAGATGAGGTGGCTGAGGGCCAGCCTGGAGAAATGGCTGCTGGCTTAAGTAGCAGAACACGTAAGAAGCCAGTCTGCTGTTCTTCTCACGACACCAGTGGTTCTCCAACTTCATTTGAGAATGGTCTGGAACACTTGCGCATACATAGGCTGAGGGGCCTCACTGCCAAAGTTTCTGCGTCAGTGACTTTGGGGTGGGGCCTGGGAAATTGCATTTCTGACAAGTGCCTGGATGATTCCGGAACTGCTGGTCTGGGGCCGCACTTTGAGAACCATGAGGCTAAGCCATGTTGTCTCTCATGACTCCCTTGGAAATGTTTTATTCTTTTTGTAGGAAGGGTAGTGATTAGAACAATACCTTCAATGGAAGAATTCAGAGGAAACCCTTTTAGGCTTCCTCCCAGAAGTTTCTACTGAAAAGAAGGAAAGGAAACAATTTTGAGAGCCTACGCTACACCAGGCATCACGCTAGGCATCTACATTTTGTTTGTTTAATCCATTTTACTGTAGAAAGCCTAAACTCAGGGAGATTAAGGAATTTGCCTAAGAGCACACAGCTAGGAAGTGCTGGGGTCAGATTTCAAATCTACATCTCTGATTATAAAGTCCATGCTTGTTCTCCAGCCTCGAGAATAGAATGAAAAGCTGTCACTTGTGGTGTTCAGAGCAGCAAATCAACGCCTCCCAATGTAGAAACAAACACCTCCAAGC
Source organism: Aethalodelphis obliquidens (assembly GCF_003676395.1). Lineage (NCBI taxonomy): Eukaryota > Metazoa > Chordata > Mammalia > Artiodactyla > Delphinidae > Aethalodelphis > Aethalodelphis obliquidens. The sequence continues at coordinate 47,185,443 of NW_020837947.1, read as the reverse complement.
AATGGTTTAACATGATGTCACTCTCCCAGCAACACGGAAAGTGTATATACTAGTATTAACAGCCAACCTTTCGTCTGGGCCTGAAGCCAGAGTTTATTCATGGGTTTATTCATTTACATAACCTTTGGGAACTTTCAACCCCAGAACCCCAGAGTAAAGACGATTTGAGTCGACGCCTGGCTCACTGCAAGTCATCTGTGAGATAAGTGGCAGAGGGAGAATTTATCATCGATCTCTGCTTCCAACACAGGGAATTCACACATGCTCTGTGGTGCAAGAACCTAACAGACTTTGTGGTTGAACAGAGCTGTCCCACTGAGGAATCATTTGAAATCAAAGGCCAAAAGCCAGATACAAACATGGGAATGTACCGCTTACCATTTTAGGTCAAACATAAACTAGAAACTAGTGATTGTTCCCCTTTCTTTTTATTGATGAGGAAATGACTGGGGGACAAGAAAGTCTTGGTGACAAGGTCACAACGCCTACAACACCCACACAAGCAACAAGTTACAATTTGTCCTACATCGTGGTCACACTTGATCCAAGTGTGAGAAAGCTTTTGTAAATACTGTGATTGCAAAGGGATTTGATGACATTCTTTAACATCACGGTTTTGACCAGAATTCCAAATTAAGGTTAAGAGTTAGTGGATTATTTCAGGATCAACAACAAAAAATGTGGTTTTATCTGTCTCTCTGTATTTCTTATTTTGCTTCAGGATTTTCCCCCATATGTCTTATTCCAGATCCCTGAAGCAGCTGCATAAATAGGTTTTACATGAAAATAAAAACTTTCTGTGTAATTCTGCCTGTAGGATCAGAGGAATGAGGGCTTCAACCAAGACAGCTCACAGGACCAGGTCCTTCCCATGCCCTCTGCGAGGGCCATAGGTGTCTCTTTTTTTCAGAAGCTCATTTTCTAACTGTGACCAGTGAAATATCAGTACATTTTGGCTAACAAAGCTTGCCAGTGGAGACCTTGAAAGAAAGATAAGTGGGGGCTTCCCTGGTGGCGCAGTGGTTGAGAGTCCGCCTGCCGATGCAGGGGACACGGGTTCGTGCCCTGGTCCGGGAAGATCCCACATGCCGCGGAGTGGCTGGGCCCGTGAGCCATGGCCGCTGAGCCTGCGCGTCCGGAGCCTGTGCTCCGCAACGTGAGAGGCCACAACAGTGAGAGGCCCGCATACCGCAAAAAAGCCCACGAAAGATAAGTGGAAAAGAGGGAACAGGGTAGAGTGGATGTAGGAAAAAGAAAAAAAAAAAAGGCAAGAGGATCCCAGAGATGGATACCTAAGAGCAGTTAAATTTTGATATCAAAGGCAACTTTGCTCTAACACAATTATGAATATATTTCAAATCTGGAGTGACTGTAGTCCCCTCTGTGCAGCAAATCAGTAAGGCAGACAAAAATCACAGCCACAGCTGGCTCTTTCACTCTCAGTTAAATGCATAGGATTTTATTTATTATAGAAAAAAGAAGGTCTGAAAGATCTCATGGAATGAACCCTGGTCTCAAAGCCAATGAGCTGTCCCTGCGGTAAGCTTCTAACATGGGAATGAGATCGGACTGTGCGTTATGAAATATGACTAAGTTCTCTTTTTGTTCCTGACTCTCGCCACTTTGACTAGTTGGAGAATAGCCATCCTGCCTTCCCCAGAGCAATGCTGCAGCTGCAGCTGCAAATGCAGACTCAGCAGCCATTATCCTACTGTTAAATGTTTGGTCTTAAATGTTACAGTGGCCTCCCAGAAATAGCTGTCTTGTCACTTACACACACACACGCAGGCACGGGTGACAAAACTCCATATCTGCATTAGTTTCCAGACCTGTGTCCCAGCAAGAATTTAAGGGAAGACGTTCTCTAATTTCCATTTACCCCGACAGTTACCGATTCTGTAGGTTTCAAGTGTGTTTTGGCAGCGTGTGGCCGCTCTTGATTCTCCCGGCGTTCACAGCGGCCCTCAGCCTTGGGTAGTTCATGCAGAAGACAAAAGAATGATACTCTTCAGGCCTTAGGGAGGGCACTCAGCTGGAAAGATCTGTTTTCGTTGGAGATAGGAAGTGCTTTTCCAGCAATTATTTGATCTTCCTGGGAACTCGTACTTTTGAACACTCTCCCAGCCTGGTGGGAACACATGGGCTTCTATTCTGGTCTCGGCATTATCACTAACCAGACGTGTGACTCTGGGCAAATCATCTGGCCTTTATTTCACCTCAGTTTTCTCATCTGCCTGCTGGAACAATTAGCCCTCCCTGCTTCATTCATAGGATTTCTGTGAAGATAAAACTAAGTGATATACGTGAAGGTATTTAGAAATTGTAAAAAGTGAATTTATTGTGAGGTGATATTTGTATTATGGTTTTCATTTTTTTCCAGCTCTGGTTTACATTATCACGGGTATATTATAATTCTCTTTCTTAGAACTTGGTAGAAAATCCCTCATGCAGAGAAGGAGAGGTAGAAAGTGCAATCCAGGCAGAAAGTGTCATCAGGTTCTTGTTACCACTTGGAAAAGGCAAGCAAAGAGAGCAGGGCTAGAATACTGTAACACTGTCTCAGAAAGACTGCTTTTGCTGGGGACATTCTGGTCCTTATCTGTCTCCTCTTCCAAGGTCTCACAAAGAAGGTGACTGCTGCAGTGCTGAATGAATAAATGAATGAGTGAGTGAATGAATCAATCCACCTATCCACCCACCATTTCTGATCAATACTATGTACCCAGCAGTGTGCTCAGAATACAAAGATGCAAAATGCATTCCCATCACTGAAGAGCATCCAACCAGTGGGAGAAGGTGGACATGGAAAGAATTTGTTCTTCTCCAATGTGGCAAGTGTGCTCTCCTGGAGAAACACACATGGTACCTTGTGAGCTCGGACACATGGGTCACTCCTACCCCAAGGAAGCTAGGACAGGTTCTCAGAGGAAGGACAGGTAGAGGAGCAGGGTGGGTTCAATGCTCCCCAGGCTGAGGAACAGCTCTGACAAGGCACAGATCCAGGAAGGAGCATTCCAGGGAGCAGCCTTGTTTGATGGGACAAAAGCCAAGAGTGCAGGTGGGCAACTGGAAAGTTAGGCGGGGTCCTAAATGTGACAGAGGGAGGAGGCCATCTGGGTTTCTGAGCAAGAGTTACACAATAGATTTGTATTTCGGAAAGATTTCTTAAGAGGCAAGGAGGATGGACTGGAGGGAGAGGCTGAGGGGTGACTAACAGATTTAAAATTTAATGTAAATGTCTGCATTTCACAACACAGGAAACTTCAGAAAGAGTTCTGGTTCAAGAGCGCTCTTCCGAATTAACACAACCAATCGTAAATATATGCCTCCCAAAAAAGAGTCTTCAAGTAATAGATCTCCCTTGCACAACTTCTCCCTCATAATCTAGGACAATCTTTGTGAAAAGGAAGTCTCTATGCTTCTGAGGTGTGACCGACCATTTGTGCGTGTGGCACCAGGAAGAAACCAAAAGAAACAGGAAACTGCTACCACGCTAAGCGCCTGGTACAAAAAGGGGTGATGAACAGCTACCTGGTAGCCAGCTTGGAAGAAACATCTCAGAAATGAAGAGAGACTTTCTAATCATTGCGGGAGGTTTAGCAAGTATGATGAATTTTTCAGTTCCCTCCCTCTTTCTTCATAGTTTCTTTTTAAGTTTCAGTATATTTCACACACAGTACAATGTCTAGATCTTAGATGTACATACAGTTCTGACAAATGTATATGCCTGTGTAACCTAAACCCCCATCAAGAGGGAGAACATTTTCATCACCCTAGAAAGAGCTGTCAGTGCCCCTTTGCAGTCAACCCCACCTCAGGCAACCACAGTTGTGACTTTTACCACCAGAGATCCTGGTCCAGGATTTCACAGAAATGTAATCTTACAGGATGCACTTTTTGCGTCTATTTATTTTTGACATTTATTCATGATAATGTATATTTCAGTAGTTCATGATTGCTGAGTAGTGTAGTAGTTTTTATTGCTTTATTCATTGTAGTTTTCATTGCTGAGCAGTATTCCAAGGTATGAAGATACCACTCTTTGGCATGTGTTTAACAGCCCCTTCTTTTGCTAAACAGAGATGCAACTGCCTACCTGAGGCAAAGCATAACGGAAAGGTGTGGGCGTACAGGTCAGGCGAAGTGGCTGCTGCTCTCCACACTGTCAGGCACTGACTGTGAGTTGCCTTTGTCTTCAGAATCCTCTGTCAGCGACAGGGTAGAACTTCAGGCAAATCAGGAAGGACAAGAGAGACCACCCCTTATAAACTGTCTTAGTGCTCTATGTTCTGATCACAGAAGCAGATGAACAATGGCCCCCGAAAGAGAGATGTCAACTCACTGAGAATCCAGGTACTCAGGATGAAGGGTTAGACAGATAATTTAGACACTAAAATATTCTTAAGAAAACTAAAAGGTGTCCACAGAGGCCGGCACACAGCCTAAGAGTCTATATTGTTTTCCCTCCTCGTTGTCAATACTTTCCAGGCCAGCGGCACTTCAGTAAGCTGAGGGCGGGGGTTCAGCAGAGAAAGGAAGGGATTTGAAAGTATTGTGAGAATCACCAGTTCTCAAAGAGGGAAATGCACCCACGAGTGCCAAGTAACGACTCGGTGTGATCTGAGTTTTGTTCAACCAAGAGGTGATACCTGGAAGCTTCAAGGAGAGCTGATGAGCTCCAGCCAATGGGTTTATTGGGCACAGAGGCAAAAGGTAAGGAAAGAAGGGGGTTATCTTGAAAGTCTTATATTCTAAAAACTCTATTTCCTTACTCTGTGGAACTGTTTAAAGAAGAATCACAAAAGATCTCAAATGACACCCCAAATACTTATTCTGTCTTCTTCTGTACAGCTGTTGCAATTCGCTATGAAAACCAGGTACAAACACTATTCTGATGACACCCTATCTGGGTCAGCTCCTCCCTTGTCATTGTACACAGCCTGTCCTCTGAACTGGTCATTTTGGCTCCAATACTCCCATTATCGCTAGAAGTGATGTAGGTTCGCACAGTCATGCTGAAGACACATTGAAAACAGAAAGCTCTCAGCTCTGGGCTGGAGCCTGATTTTGTTCCAAGAATCATGTGGATAATGTCCTTAAAAAAAGCTGGCAGCCTTCCTTGCTGTCTATTTTGTCCACCCTATTTTTATGAACTGCAAAGTAAATAATAACAGCAGCTAGAGTTTTTTGTTGAGGACTAACCATGTGTCAGATACTGCGCTTTCTGCTTCATTCTCACAAGCCTTTGAAGTAGGCACTATTGTTATTCCTACTTCAACGGTGAGCAAAACAAAACATCCTCAGCTTCTACAGTCATTCATTACTATTCCATGTGGCGCCTTCGCCTGGCTGGTTGGAGGTGGCGGTTGGGAGATGTGAAAGATGACGCACGAACAAATGGAAAGCAAAGGAATCCTCTTCTTTGATCTCCCTCCTTACATATTTTACCATTAGATTTTGTAATTAGGTCAAAGTGAGAGCTATCACTGTTGAGAGCTACAGCTAAGGTTTAACAATTATTTCTTAGAAGCTAGTTAATTAGACTGACTTGGGATACAGGTTTTGGAATACACATTCATTCTGACAGCAGTTACAGTACAAGGCATCTCATAAATAAAAGCCATTTAGAACATTATCCACAGGAAGCAGCTGCAGCTAGTAAGGAAACTCATGACATTAAGGAAATGGAGAACTTCATGGAATTAGAGGAAGGCAGGAGTAATATATCACACAGTAACACTATCTTAGCAAGGGCTGGACAGTGTTTTCAATAGATAAACTCACTTTACAGCAGTTCATGCTTGCTTACCTCTCTCTGGATCTTCAGCAGACAAGCATGGTATACCAAGAGCAAAAATTAAAAGAAATGTGAACTAGACTCAGACATTTACAATTTCAGGGGTTACGGGTCTGCGGTTTGGTGCAAAGCTTGGGCCTGTTCAGCCTCTAGCCCTGAGCTGTCCAAAATGGTACCTGTGGCTGGTACAAGCTGAGATGTGATATGTGTAAAGCTGGTAACCGGTTCTCAAAGACTTGGTATGAAGAAAAGAATGTAAAATACCTCGTTAATAAATTTTATACATATCGATTATATGTTTAAATGATAATGGTTTGAATATGCTGTCTTAAATAAAATACATTATTAAAAGTACTTTCATCTGTTTCTTTTTTAATGTGGCTACTAGAAAATTTTAAACTATCTGTATTGCCTGCATTTGCGGTTTCATTAGGTGTTGATCAGACAGCGCTGATAGATACTTGGTAACTGAAAAGATTAACCTAAGTTGAAGATTTGGTGTATTTGATCAAAAGTGGAATATGTTCCCTAGGAGGTGAATAAAAGCAAACATTTGTACTGCCATTCTTCCTCGAGCCACTGGTGACCTCAGGTAAGCCACTCACCCTCCTGGGCCTAGCCTGTACAATGCTTTGATCCAGAGAAGCTTGAACACTCCTTCCAGAACTAGCATTTTAAGTCTATGGCCAATTCCTAAGGACTAATAACTCATGGGTGAAGATGAATTTTTTAAAAACGTAATGTTTGTTCAATATTTGCAGCCCAAATGCTTTCTGCTGATCTCTTACATGTGATGATGTACTTCTGATTAAGTCTTTCTGGAGCAACATCTAAAATGTAATGGCAATAATATCACATTTATGATATACAGACTGGGCTACCCTAAAGAAAGGATGCTGCCACTTGCTCTGTGTATCCAAATAAGTGGGTTTCAGGTGCCAAGGTTATACTTCTAACATGGAAAAAACCCTTAAGAGCTCCTTAATCATCCAACAGATCCTTATTAAGAGGTAAACCCCAAATGTTCTCAAATATCCTGAGGGAAGGCAAACAGAACAAGTTATTCTTTTAATTCAGGTTCTACCCTGTTTCTTTTTATTTTCAAAACATCTAATTATCTTCTGGAAGTTATTCTGCATCTCCCAGGCAAATTATACAGTTTTTTTGATGATTCTAGAGTTTTTTCCTTAAATGGTAAAAAAGTCAATTTAGGTAACTCAATTATAACTAATAGGGTAAAATTTCAGCACAAGATAAATAGCATTCATGGCGCCGTAAGTATTTTAAATAAATATATGCTTGAAATCTATGTGTAGAAATCAACTTGGAATTAAGAAAGTATAGGGATAAATGCCTACACTATAGGGGTGGAAATCTTGCTTATGATGAAGACCTCCAGAAATAGTGCACGATCTCCCCTGGAAAGAATCCCAAAGTTTACATCCCCATTTCTGTAGAATTTCCCTGCTATATCTAATTTAAACCTGACATGTTTAATGTCTGAACCTGTAGTGACACTGTGTTCCACTGCTACTAATATACTTGTCCATTTTGAAGCCATCCTTGGCTTTATTTTACGTGGCTTCCGATTCCCTCAGTTGTGACTTTCTGTAACAGGACCATAGTATCAATACTGATAAGCCTTGTCTGTACTAGAGGTAAACCAAGAAACACCTTGTGAGAAAAGAAGTGTTAGGCAGGCTCATCCCCTCTCTTTTCTTCTCTCCTTTCTTTCCTTCCTTCTTTCCTTTCTTGATTAGTCCATCCATAACATACCTATACAATCCATGACTTTAAAAAAAAAAAACTAACATGGAAGGCAAGTTGGAAATGTTGACTGAATTGCTGAGATAAGTGGCTTGTCTTTCAACCATTCCAACTTTGGGGGAACTTATTTTAAAAAGCAAGAAAGGGGCTCCAGCACCACAGAACAGCAAAAGGATAGGCTGGCTGCCTTCGCTTTTGAAATTGGCAGAGTGAGAGTCAGGCCATGAATGACAGCAAGTCTTGGTGAGTCTATTGGGCAAGATAACAATTTTACTTGAAAATGGAAAATATGACCCTGCATTTCTTTCCTTTGTCACTATCTACAGAACCACATTTTTTGAATTTTATTTTATTTTTTATACAGCAGGTTGTTATTAGCTATCTATTTTATACATATTAGTGTATACACGTCAGTCCCCGTCTCCCAGTTCAACCCCCCCCACCCCCGCCCCCGCTTTCCCCCCATACATTTGTTGTCTACATCTGTGTCTCTATTTCTGCCTTGCAAACCGGAACAGAATCACATTTGAAAAAACACGAAGAGAAGCAGATTAAAAAGAGTAGCTTCTGGCTGGCTTTTCCTCAGCATTTTATACTTTACTCCTTTGTTCTTTCCTTGTTCAACCTCATTCCCAATTATTGCACTGTTCTGGGGGCACTGGGGACAGGACGTCTGGGAAACATAGCACATATTAGTCCATCTGTTTTCTCTGTGAATTTTTTCCAGCATCTTTGCACGGCAACAGGAAGGATGGGGGGCTCCCTTTCAGATTCAGATGAGGCTAATCAGCCCTAGCTCAGGTTGACAACATCGTGCTTTGTTACACTGGCCTGAGAAAGCCAGAACCACCTTTTCTAGGTGGGGTAACCATTTCATCCTGGGGCTTACTCTCTATTTTTAACATTAGATCTCTAGCCCACTCCTCACTCTAAATAAAACAAAAGCTCAAAACTGCTGACACAGTAACTTAAGTGCCCTCTTCTATTGAGAGAATTATGATTTTTAGAGTTGAAAAGACCAATGCTTCCAATGTGTTCACAGGCATTTTAAATTGTAGAGGACAAATGTTCCAAAGTGGCAGTGTCTCCTCCTTTCAAATTATTTCTGAAGCTTGAAGAATGTGGTAGGAAAAGCCTACCATGCCCTTTTCCCAAATATACATTCCTAAGTACGCAAAACTAAGGGGCAATATATTTATAATGTAGCAAACAATCAAATATGAGACTTTTGACCTAATTCTTAAGACTGGATGTTTATTACTTATACTTCCACAAAAAGATCAAAGCAAAACCATGGAAGAGAACGTGGTGCAGTGTTGGACAAACATCTTATTATTGAATTTGGGAACTATTATTAATTCTGTTAGTCAAAACTTTGTGATCTTGGCAAGTTATTTATCCTTTCTGGAGTCTCAACACCACCCACCCATCCAACAAATACGCCCTAACTATCTACTAGGTGCCTGGACCTCAGTGAATTAAAAAGGTGAATAAGTTATTGTCTCAGCACTGGAGCAGCTTTTGATAAAACAAGTATACAAACAATTCTACACAAGACAATGTCCCTTGGAAGTTACACAGTGCTAACAGGAGCTTAGTGGAGGAAAAAAAATTTCTTTCAGTAGAGGAATCAGTCAAGGCTTTATTGAGAAAAGCATTTAGTGTATCACTTGAGAGAGAAACAAGATTTCTAAATCTAGAAATGGATTGGGACATTCCTGGCCTCAGAGACTTTCAGAGCAAAGATGGGTGTTACGGGTCAGGGAGTCAGGGCATGGGAGACATTTAGAAGAGTGATGGGTCCACTAGGTGGCGCAGGGTCTGAGGAGTGGGGAGGTGGCTGTTCAGAGCAGCTGACCAGACAAGGGAGAAGGTCTGAACTTAATTTGGAGGGTGAAAGGGAAGCCCTGAAGAGTTCTGAGCTAGAGAGACTTGGTCTGGTAGCTCTCCGCAGGGTTGCTCTGTCAAGGGAGCTCCTGGAAGAGGGACACACAGCTAGGAAGAGGTTTTAACGGTCGAGGCCAGTGTTAATGAATCTTGATTTAGGAAGCTGGGGGTGAGTGTGGGACGGAGGGGTAGACAGAGCTGTTGACTGGTGGAATGGGATTGGGGGACGTAGCTCATCTCTCACATTCTAGCTGACACATTCTAGTATTTGACAGTTCAGCATAAGTGAGGGAAATTGTTAAACTGAATGGCCACAAAACCGGGGTAAAAATAGCGTTGGGTGAAATTCAATCCAATTTTTGTATTTGAAATATCAACATTGATTGATCTTATGAAAAAACTGGGCTTCTGAAAAAAGTGTCAAGGAGTGCTAGATGAAAAGAAAGCCAAATTTGGGAAATCCTACTGCAGTGTTTCAGCATTTGTTCTGACCCCTCATACAGGATGCTTTCATAAGGAGGGATGGTTAGCCCACTTTCCATTTTGACAAGGGTCAGAGAAATGTGGTTCTTTATGAACTTCAGCAATCCATCGTCCCAAAGACCTCTCATAACCCTTTGGGAATAAGGCAGAAAAGTGTGGGCTGTCCATGTCCACCTAGAAGATGACCTCCAGGGCATAATGTGGGGCCTGAGCTCTTTAACAATCTTGCCAACATCTTAGATGAAGGTAGGGAAAATTTCTTGACAAAATGTTCAGATGAAACAAACTTTTGGAGGGACAGAAATGTAGGGATAGGCAGTGTTGTAGGTGACAAACTCAAGACACAAAAATATCTTGATGGGCTAGAGTAACAGGCCAGAACTGAGGTGACAAAATTAGTGAAGGAAAACATGTTGCGTAAGTGCAGAATGGGGGATATGGTTTAGCAGCAGCACATGTGAAAAAGACTGGAGGTGGGGGGGTGAGGAGAGGGGTGTTACCTGAAAGTAATTTCAATGTGACTCAACTGTTTGACATGCCTGCTTGAAAGCCAGTGTGACCTAATGAGGTATTTACTGAAAAACAGCATTAGATCTGGTCTCGCTTAAGTTGGGGTTCCAAAAATACTGAGAAATGTGGGTACTTTTGACATAAACATGTCGGGATAAAGTTGCTTAACAAACCTAGCTTGACTTAACCAAGGAGAGAGGTTTTGCTGGTTATCGTGGAGGCCCTCCCTTAGTTAGGCTGAGCTAAGGAGGTTAACAGACTACAGTTAAGGGGCTGCCAAACCAGAGGCTCCCCTTACCCATTCTTAGTAAGTCTGAACTTGGAGTCTTTAAATTGCAATGATAATGAAATATTAGGCACCGAGAGAGAGACCAGTTAAAAGGGCAATATTGTCCCTCTATTCCTTGTTAAATAAAATGCTAAGCAATATTAAGATATTACTTGCACTGTTGTCTGAAGGTGGGACTCTTCAACTGTCTGAATAGTTCTGGGCCCCAAGCTGGAGTTTGCTTTCTTGGTGGTTGGAGAGGATGCTGAGGGCGAGGGGGTGGAGTGCCCACGACTTACAGCAAACTTGCTGCAAGCACAATAGGGTAGTGTTCCCACAGGGAGGAGATCTTCTGACACCTCTTACTACCTTCCCTCAGTGTAGAAACTGTGGACTCTGGAACTTCTAAACACAACACTTACTTTATGTCAGCAAATGAAGGGCAAGTTTCTCCCTCTTCTCCGTTAGAAACATAGAAATCAAGCTGGCATAATTTCTAAACAAAATTGGATTTTTTTTTAAACAGGAAATTTGCTGCTGTGCCTTATTCTTCTCTGTGCAGCGTGTCCTTCAGAAAAGGACCGCATGGACCTTGGTGTGCATGGTTAGAACAAGCATTGTGGTCTCTCATCTCAACGGCTTCCTCTGAGAGAGAAATCATTACATGCGGAGGTCAGTGGGTTTTAACCTCAATGTAAGATATTTTCCTCAGGGGCTTCCTTAACAATTATCCAGTAAAATATTCCTTGAATACATACACACACATTCCCATACATATGTGTGTGTATATGATCTGAAAATCTCTCAAGCCATGACTATATAGAATCTAGAGCTTGTTCATAAAACAGTAAATAGGATATTGAAAGGCCCTAGAATTATGTGGGGGAAAACCAATACAAAAATGGAAAATTGTTTTGCTTAGAGAAGAAGACATTTTAAGCAGTCTTTAAAAAACTGATGGGTTGGACTTTCCTGGTGGCGCAGTGGTTAAGAATCCACCTGCCAATGCAGGGGACACAGGTTCGAGCCCTGGTCTGGGAAGATCCCACATTCCGCAGAGCAGCTAAGCCCGTGCACCACAACTACTGAGCCTGTGCTCTAGAGCCCTCAAGCCACAACTACTGAGTCTGCGTGTCACACCTACTGAAGCCCACGCGCCTACAGCCCATGCTCTGCAACGAGAAGCCACCGCAGTGAGAAGCCAGCGCACTGCAACGAGTAGCCCCCGCTCGCCGCAACTAGAGAAAGCCCGCACGCAGCAAAAAAGACCCAACGTGGCCAAAAACAAAAAAAACCAAAAAAACCCACTGATGAGTGGTTGCAAGAAGGAGTATTTTCTTATGACTCATTTTAATAATGAGAACTTCCCAAAAATGGTAGAGAGTATCTTGACACTAGAGATTTCTGGAAGAATTTGGATAAACAGATACTGGTTGGACTAGCTGAACTTTAAGTCCCCTTTAAGCATAGTGGCTCCATGATTTTACAATACTTTTTTTTATCCCCTTGAAATAGCCCATAGTGTTGAAGCTAAGAAAGTAGTCGTAAGATGCATGCCTTGGGGCCAAGGCTTCTGAGAAGTTGGATCCACAGTTTACTTAGAAGCTTAAGGAAGGAATCCATGTTCTGAGAGAAAGAGGACAATGCCAGTGAAAAGTTCTTCAGTACTCTTTACGGGAAATGGATATAACCATGTATAAAGCGAATCATCAGAATTATAAGGACAGAGTGATAAACATAGTGAGAGATTTTAATAATACCTCTCAGTGACTGACGGATTAATAAGTATATAAAAATTTTGAACAACACAATTAAGAGGTATAATCTAATGGGTATATTTAGAACTCTATCTCCCCCATTCCCATCAGAGAATATGCATTTAAAAGTTTCATGGAATTAAAAAAAAATTGATCACATACTAGATCATGAACCAAGTCTTGATAAATTTTGTGAAACTAGTATCATATAGACAACATTCTCTGACAACAAGAATTATTATTTTTTTTATTCAAACAGAAAGTCACAAAAATTATAATCATCCTCATCAGTTAACAAGAATTTTTTTAAGTTAAATACCAAAACAAGATGATTACTCAAAAACCCTCATTTGTTTGGGGATTTAAAACAACACTGCTAATAATTCATGAATCAAAGAATAAACAACTATGGTAATTATAACATCCTTAGAACACAGTGATGATGAAAATATTCCATATTAAAACTTGTCAGATTCCCATAGAGTTGTATTTAGAGGAAAACACTTAAATCTTGTCCTAGAGAGGAAGAAAGGTTGACAGTTAATGAGTATCCAGCTCAAGAAGTAAGAAAATGAACAAGAGTAAAATCCAAGGAAACTGGACAAAGGGAATAATAAAGGATAAAATTACTAAAATCAGAACATAAAGATACACTAGAGAGGATTAACAAAGGAACAGATGTTTATCTGAAAGATTAATAAAACAGTCAAATCACCAAAATTGATCAAGAAAAACACAGGGGCTTCCCTGGTGGTGCGGTGGTTGGGGGTCTGCCTGCCAGTGCGGGGGACGCAGGTTCGGGCCCTGGTCCGGGGTGATCCCGCATGCCGTGGAGTGGCTGGGACCATGCACCACAGCTGCTGAGCCTGGGCTCTGGAGCCTGCGGGCCACGACTGCTGGGGCCCGCGTGCCTGGAGCCCGTGCTCCACAACGGGAGAGGCCATGGCGGTGAGGGGCCCGCGCACCGCGGGGAGGAGCGGCCCTCGCTCCCTGCGGCTGGGGAGGGCCCGTGCGCAGCAGCGGGGACCCAGCACAGCCAAAAATAAATAAATAAATAAATTTATTAAAAAAAGGAAAAACACATAAAGAGTACCCATAATAATATTAGGAATGAAAGAGAGAATGTAACTACAGATTCAGAGATTAAAAATAACAGCATACTATGAACTGTATGTCATTAAGTTTGAAAATTTCAGCGAAATGAAGAATTTCAGAGAAATTCTTTGGCTCATCATTGAAAAATACGTGTTCCTCTGCCAAAGAAAACAAAACCAATAAACACTAGGTTCAGATGGTTTTAGAGAAAAAAGAGGCAAGTTTCAAAGAAAGAAAACAGAAAAGCACTAGTATAACCTTAGTATCTAAATCAGACAAGAATGGTAGAAGAAAAGGAAAATTCCAGGCCAATCTCAGATGTAAATACAAACATAAAAATCCTAAAAAAAATTAGCAAACTGAACTCAGCAGTCCATAAAATATATCATGGCTAACTTGGATTTTTACCAATAATGCAAGGATGGTTTAACTTTAGAAAATTGCTGACAGTGATTTCCCTATTACCAGATTAAAAAAGAAAACCCCTATGATCTTATCAATAGACACACAAAAAACACACTGACTAAAATCCAATAATTACTTGTGACTTAAAAAAACAGAAACTCTTAGCAAACTAGGATCAGAAGGGAACTTTCTTAACCTAATAAAAAGTATTAACGAAATCGCAATAGTAAGCATTGTACTCGATGGTGAAATGTTAGCAGCCTTCCCTTTAAAATCAGGGATAAGTTAAGGATGTGTGCTTGTCCTCCTTCTTTTTAACACTGTACTGCAGGTCCTAGCCAGAGTAGTAAGATAAGAAAAATAAATAAATAAAAGGTAAAAGATTGCAAAGGAAAAACTAAAACTTAAAATTATTTACAGAGGTAACTGGTTACACAGAAAATCTAACAGAATTACAGACAAATTATTAGAATTGATAAAAGGCTTTAGCAAATTGCCAAGTATTAGTCAATATAAAAAATGCTGTTGCTATGCACCAGCAACAGATGAAGTTATTTTTAAAAAAACAGAACACAGCTTATTTTTTCTTGACCTTCACCTCCTGCTCTTCAACACATACCTCACTCAAATGAAGCACAGGATGACAGAAAATAATTAAGAAAAACAAGTAATCTAATTATATTGCAAAACTCTGAGAGGCACGGAGTATGAGTTCATGGGAGACTTAACAAGATTCGTCTCTGTTCTAGGGTTCCCACAGAAAAATTCCACTTGAAAAAAATGAGGCATTATAGATGGGGTTACCTTAAACTGTGGTGAATCACACATATTACTAGAAAAGGAACACTAGCAGGAAGTTTCAGACTCTGCAAATCAAACTCTGCCTCAGAGGAAAAATAAGGTTGGCACCTTCGCTTCTACACAGCTTATAATAAAGTCAGCAGGAACCAACCCTCCAAATGGTGTCCCACAGCGGGGAGGAGACAGGTGTCTTAAAGGGAGACGTTGGTCAAGAGGTAGGTACATAGAGGGGGTTAAATTTCTTTAATGCTTGCTTCTTCATCTACATGAAGATAATACTGAGGGTTACTTAAAAATTTTGTTGTTGAAATTTCACTACAATCAATCACAGGATGACATTTAAATTTTAAGAACTACCTGATCCAACTGAGACCACTAAACTCTTATTCCATATTCAGGTATATCTATCAGCATGGGGTTTGGTCGGCTCGAATTTTTAACAGTCTTAGAGAAGCACGCTACAGCACATATAATTCATTTCCACTCAGGGGTTGATTAACTATTTCTGATGAAGTGACACTAAAGATAAGATGAAACTTCATAAGGAACATTCTATATTCATTTGGATTTGTCTGGGCAATTCACAATGAAAACAAGGTTATCTGAAAATACAACATTATGATGTTGTTTTTTAAAATATGTAAAAACCTAATTTACTGAAAACAACCAAAATGAGCAAAAATAGGAGACTGGTTTCCTATTTGATTGATTAAAGAAATTATGTCACATTCCTACAATGGAATAGGATATAGCACTAAAATCACATTGTAAAATAAATTTATTGACCTAGAAGAATATTCATGGTCTACTGTCAACTTAAAAAATAAGATATAAAACGTTAAAAGTACAATTTGAAATTATTTTTAATAATTTCCAAATTTGTATCAGGAGAGGACATTGAACAAAATATGAACAATGTGCATGACTGTCTCCGTGTGATGGAATAAAAGATGACTTTTGTTTTGTCCTTTGTAATTTATTTCCTAAGTCCTCTACACTGGGGGTGTGTATGAATGGATCTTACTTTTAAAAATTCATCATAATGAAAGTATCTAGAGCTCGTAAAGGTCTAAAACACTCACAAACTAAGTACAGTTTCATGGCAGCCAATATAACCACTAAGAACAGTGTCCTACCGACAGCCGTACTAGAGAATATTCTTTCCTACGCCTGTTCTACCACTGGAGAGGTAGTATTTGGCCTCCAGGAGATACTGGGAAGTTTTGGTGCCCATCATAAGGAGGCATTTCCTTCACTTAGCTTACTCTCACAGCATCAGCAGGGGACAGTACAGGACCTGGCCCAGCATCTGGGGCAGCAGGGCATTAATGAGAATTCTGGGCGTGAACAAAATTCCATTTACTGCCTTCATAATGTCACTCTCCTGCTCAGCAACTTTCCCAGCCTGGCTTCCAAGCCTTCTACACCAGGGCCCCTGCACCTCTTCCAGCATCTCCCACTGGCCCAGCACGATCTCTACCCATGACGGTACACATCTCCACACAACTGCCTGTGCAGTTCCCGCATCTCCTCCAAGTGCCAGGCCCTCACCACTCCTCCAGGGAGCCTTCCTCAGCTCCTCAGGCCACACTGGTCTCCACGTTTCTCCATTCCCTGGCTTGTCCCCAGCACTTGATCATCTGGGGGCGGGGCATTCACATTATTTCACTATTTCCTGTGCATGGCAGGGTCTCTTAAGGGATGGGACCAAATCCTGTATCTCTTCGATTTTCCCTATTCTCTTGTTGCCTTCTCCCAGCTCCTATTATAGGGCTGCAATATAGTATTGATAGGTTCTTAAATCCAGAAGACAGACTTTTAAGGTGGAGTGACTTCACTAGCACTTTTCCTGACAACAACTGATGAGCAAACTCTTTCTTCCGGTCTGTTTGCCGGCCTCCTCCCCTTGTCCCATCCTGAGCAGGGAATTACGTTTTCCTTGCTCACTCTTCGCAGCCTATATCTACATGGTTTCCTTTAATCTTCAGTTCTCATTTAGCTGCACTAAGGGGTGGCAATTCACGAATGCAGGAGATCCCGTCCTCTCGCCCCCGGCAGGCACGTATTCCGAGTCTGCTGCGCCCTCTGTGCCCAGTCCCCTTGAGGACCGTGCACCCTTCATTCTGCTCCTCCCTAGCTCTTCTCCTTGCTTTTCAGGACTTTGGTGGGTACATTATCCATTCATTTATTCACCCACACACCCAACACCTAGTTACTGGTGTGCTGGGCACTGTCACTTAAACTCACAGTGGTAGGTCTTCTTTCCCCAACTCGATTGGAAATCCCCTGATGGCAAGGGTTGTCTGCTACAGTTATTTAAATGTCACCAGAGAATCTAGCGGTGCTTGATTCCCTACCTAGGTATGACTCCCTACCTCATAAAGTGCTTGAAAAATATATAACTGATTGACTGAAACAAGAAAGAGAAAAGGAGCAAAGCAGAAGACTACAGTTTTCAATCTACTACCCTCCCCTTGTGGTTGGACCAGAGCGATGGTGTAAAGACAAGGAAAAACTCTAGCAGAGTGAGCACAGCTGTCGTTTTATTCTGAGCTTCTGCCCAGGCCAAATGAAATAGTGATGTATGTGAAAGCGCTCTTTAAGTTGCAGAATATTTTACAAATATGAAGTATCGTCACCACCATCATGATAATGCATTATCTATACGTCGGTGTGCAAAGTTTGATTCTAAACAATACGCAACTAAGTCACCTGGTCTTGCACGCGCCTGCAACCAGCAGCATACTACACAGCTTGGAAAAAAGAGCTGACAGTCTGACAAAACCCAAATGGAAAATAAAAATGAACAAGAACAGCCACACACCAAAGAGAGCAAAAGCCCGTACTGCTTGGAGGAAGAAACCCTCTAATTGCCTCCACACTCCTGCTTGCTTCCATATGCTTGCATTTAAGGAAGCTCAACTCCTGGGCCCCTTGCAGCTGCACAGAATAAAGAAAATGCGTCCCAAGTGCCTGGACAGCTGTAGCAGGCAGGAACCAACAAGGACGAAGGTCCACAAGAAAGGCTAACCTGCAAATCGGGCAACAGATTTAATGTTTGTTATGCAAAGTTGAGCAAACACTCTCTCCGGGTTGCAAGACCACATGAAATAATAATGGCAGTCGTTCTCAGGAAGAAGGCAGTAGCTGTGTGGGCAGGAATGCTGCACTGGTCTACCCATCCCTAGCGGCCTAGGAGCCTCCCCCGGGGAAGGGAGTCGCAAGGGGCCCCGGCTGCAATTAGGTTTCCTGTGGGGAAGTGGCTGGAAGTGTAGGCACCCACCTCCTTGGGCAAGACTGCCCCTCCCAAGTGGCAGTCTCAGTTTTTAGAAATGCCAACCTTTTGATTCTAGACTCATTTTGATCATTTCTCCCCTGCCTTCCCTACCTGATTAACCAACCCCACAGGCTCCAGTCTGCCCCCAGCCTTTACCCTTTCTGGGCTGCATGCTCAGGACCTTCCTGTGCCCCACAATCTGACGTGGCACCCTAAGAGGCGAGTAGATAGTATACTTAAAAAACCCAGTATCTTGGAGAACAGGCAGTCCATTTTTAGACGACGAAGGCACAGATGGAAAGAGACGAGATGTGTTCGCACAGGCAGCGAGCGGCAGGGCTGTGAGCCCTCATCTCATACCCACAATGTATCACACAGAAGAGCGCAAAGAGAAACCAGTGCTTAGTGGCGCTTGCTGTGAGCCCAAGACCATGCTAGGTGACTTCACATACTTGTTATCGGAGTTCAAACCTTACAATAGTCCTATGAGCCGAGCTCAAAGAGGTTAAGCAACTTTCTCCAAGTCTCGCAGCCAATAATGGTGGAAAGTTGGGATTCACGTCCAGGTCTAATTACAAAGCCTGCTCTTCCTTGTAGCCTGCACTGTCTAGACACTTCAGGATGAAGGAAGCTGATGGAGTAGTTAACTCAGGAGACAGGTACCTCTTGAGGGCTTTAAATTCTGCTCAGAGTATAGTCAAAAGAGAAAGGTATAATGGTATGAACATCAGTGAGCCACATGGGCCCCAGGATTCACCTGGAGGTTGCTATTGGACACATCTTGGTTCCCTGGTGTGATCATAGTTTTGCAATGTGTGAGGACCCTGGAAGATTCTGGACAGGTAGCTTTTATATCCCTAAGCAGCTCCCTCCTCCATAGCAGGGAAAAGCAAAAGGGCGGAGCTTTCCCTGGGCCCGGAGCACCTGGCCTCGAGCGCTAATGGGCAGGTTGGGTAATGCCAGTGGCAGCCCAACCTGGGCTGCTGAGACCCACAGGGCTCTCTGCAGGAGTGGGAGAGGGGCTGCTGGCTGCACACCCAGCGCCTCCTTGTACCTTCAGCAACAAAATACCCTCGGGAATCCCTGAACGGGGTATATCTGCCTCCAGCCATCATTCCCAACAGAGCAGGGACTGCTCAGCAGTTCCTGGCCAGCTCCCCATCAAAGCAAGGCCTGCATCACACGCTGGCACGGTGTGGGTGGCTGTGTTTTCGATGTAGTATAAAAAAATTGAGTATGTCCTTCTGTGCTAAGGAACAGCATCAACATGAAGGACGTATGTATGCAAAATGTTCCTGTGGGTAAATGACGGAATCCCACCTAAGCGACTGGAACTGGAAAAGAGAATTGTCCATCATCATGTCAGCTCACAGTTGAGAGGCCGGCCCCAGAGTCTTTGCTTCTGCATCTGGTTTTCTGAGTTCTCTAAGACGTCACCAGTGGTCATCGATTAGGTACCTCTCCAGGTAATTTCTATCACTGGCTTGCTATTTTTAAAATTAAAATTCGACCAAGACTCAAATCTGTCTTTTTGGAACAGATATCAATAGAAAAGGTATCTGAAACTAGCTTGTGTGTTTTGTGCCCTGCTTGATGAGAAAGACAGCTTGCTTCTGCTGAAATTCCACCCCCCACCCCAACATTTTAGTGTGAAAAACTTCAAACACAAAGTGTTAATAATTTTACAACGAACATCCAAATACCACCTAGCTTCTGATATTAACATTATACAGTATTTGCTTTATCATACTGCTATCCATCTATCCATACTGGGAAACTTGGACCTACACATTTTTTTATGGTCCTTATTCTTCTAAGGTGCAGCTTAGGGGGAAAAGCATACTTCTCAGACACCTCTGGGAGTGAACCCTGTTTGAGCGCTTACTAACTGAGGGACTGGGCGAGTATGTGATTTCTGAGAGCTTTGGTTTCCACAGTTATAAAATGTGGGTAACAATGCCTGGGGGTGCTGTGAGGAGTAAATGCAAAAAAGGTGGGGAAACACTTGTAAGGACATGCAACCAATTTTTAGTTCAGAGAGTACGCTTTCTCTTATCTATGAAATAAAACTGAATTAGTCAGAAAATAATAATAATCCAGGTACAGATGAAAAAAGACTAGCAGAATATGGATAACCATTGGAGCTGGGTGATCATGGGGGTCCACTATGCAACACTGTCTACTTTCTATAAATTTGAAGTTTTCCATCTAAAACAATAAAAAATGAACTGGTCACTGGATTTTGTCAAGGAAAAAAAAAGGGAATCCTATATTTGAAAAATTTAGTAAGAAACCTCTGAGGAAGTAGTAAGGTAAGAAGCGCTGCCACTGCGGTTCCCAGTGCAGGGTTAGGGAGGCCTGGTCCTCTCACTCACACTCTCACGGGGGGGGGGGGGGGGGGGTGATGAGGAAGGATGCGGGCTTGGTACTTTGTACACGCTCCCCAGGTGACTGTTTCAATACTGGGTGAGAACCTTTGTACTGTAAGTGTGAAACCACACCTCCCAGCATATTAATTGTGAGAATAAATACTTTGCATAATGCAGAGCTTGTGCCTCCAGCTAATCTGCAGGCAGATGACAGCGTAAGGAGCCTCTGATTTAGCAGAATAAAAACTATTTGTAACCGAACAGCCTCCCTCTGTAAGTCAGGGGTGGGTTAACGAAAGACCCAATTAGACCGCATTCTCCCCGCATCACTTATCAGCTGTCTAAACTTGTAGATCTAAGGTGTTCCTCAGTGGCTTTCAGAATCGTGGACCTGGAGAAATGTGGAGGGAAAAAAAACCCGTGGACAATGTTTAACAGAGAAGTAAAAGGAAAGGCTTCACTTCTTTCCTTTAAAACAAAAGAGTCATCCTTCTGTTCCAGTCCCCTAATTCCTTCCCTTTCCTGCTGGGGCTCATTCTATCTCTTTCCCTGTGGCTGGCATCTGGCGGCCAGGAGGGGGCTGTGATGGAACCTCCCATGAGGCAGTGCGGGTCTCTGGGAGCCCTCGGTGGGGCGGAAGCAGGCTCTTTGAGGGGTGGGATGGCAGGGGAGCAGCTATACTGGGCTGGCCAGGCCCATAGACCCAGGGAAACAATACAGCGGCTGCCGCTCTGTGGTGCTCTGCATGAGGGCAGAGAAGAAGAAAGCTATTAGCAGAGGGGACCTGCACACACACACACACACACACACACACACGTGCACGCACGCACACACGCACACTCCTCCCTCGGAGGATCCGGCAGGACTTTTATACCCACGTATTACTAACTGAATTCTGTCCCTTCAAAATTCATATGTTGAAGCCCTAACCCCCAATATGACTGTATTTGGAGACAGAGCTTTTACAGAGGTAATTAAGGTTAAATGAGGTCATAAAGGTGGGGCCCTAGGCCAATGGAACTGGTGTCTTTATAAGAGTCTGAGACAGGAGGGATGCGTGTGCACAGAGAAGAAGGTGGCTGTCTGCAGCCCTTGTGAAAAAGAAGAGAGGCCTCACTAGAGGAAGAGGCCTCTGTGAGCACCTGTGATGAGAAAGACAGGGTTGGACAAAGGTGAATTTTCCAGCCTGAGGGACTAGGAAGCAGTGTCATTTAAGATGAGCCTTGCCTAGACCCAAACTATTACATTTAGAATGGATAAACAACAAGGTCCTACTGTACAGCACCAGGAACTATATCCAGTCTCCTGGGGTAAACCATAATGGAAAAGAATATAAAAAAAGAATGTCTATATGTGTATAACTGAGTCACTGCTGTACAGCAGAGATTGACACAACATTGTAAATCAACTATACTTCAATAAAAAAAAAAGAAAAAAAAAAGATGAGCCTTGCAGTAGATTGGATTTAGACCTAAGAGGTGGGAGGAGGGCATCCCAAGAGGAAGAGAGTGAGTGCCTGAGGCCCACTGAGGGCACAGAGATGGTTTGGTTTTGCTATAGGATGAAGTGTAAGAGCTGGATGTGGCATAAAGGTGGGTCAGACAGATCGTAAAAGGCCTTGAATGCTGGGTTAAAATGTTTAGGCCTTTCTCAGAGAGTAAGAGGAGCCTTGAAAAGCTTTTAAACAGGAGAATGACAAGATTGATACACATGTTAACAAGGGCAAAGTAACCAGACCTGACACGGAGCATGTATTAGCGCCAGGCATTGTGTTAGCATCACGTTTCTTATCTCCTTTAATCCTCCACCGCCATTGTGGAAATGAGAACGTGAAGTTCACAGAGGTGTAGTGACCTGCTCAAGGCTCCACAGCTGGTCAGCCGTGGAGCTCAGATTTAATCACACACGCGGGCGAGAGCCCTGTGCATCCTGCCATTCTAAACCCCAGGCCCAGCTCCCACAGCATCATCTACTTTCTTTCTAACCAGAATTGGTTATTTAATCGAACAGGGCCTGGAATGCACAATTGCTTCTAGGCTTGGGAAGCAGGCAGACTAACAATCTAGAAATACTGCCTTCCAAACAAAGCAGTATGTGAGCTGGATCTCGCCCTTCCATGTTACACCACAGGCAAAGGGTCAAGTCACAAATCTCCCTGTTATGTTCTGCAGCATCAAAGTAATCAAAGGTGGTAACTGTCATATAAGCTGCAGAAATGTGCAGGGAGAACAGCTGCCCGGGGTGAGCACACATCCCAGCACCGGCTATATTTTTTCCAATGCAGTGTCAACAGCTACTCTCAAATACACTCTGTCCCCCAAATCCTGAAAGAGTATTCAATATCCAAGAAAACACAATGCTGTTTTCTGTGTCTACATCAATGACAGACTAAGTAAAGAATGCCATGATCATTTGATATTTTGGCCCGGTTGCTCTTCCAAAACCTCAGATATATTTAAGAATGAGAGAGAGGGTAAAAATTGGGTTAGAAAGACGAGTTAATGCTCCCAAAATGTAAAAAACAAATCATACCATGACATATACCAGCAGGAACTACTGCTCCTCTTAAACGTGCTCTCCTTTAAGGGCAAAATTTTTTAGTATTTTGGAAGTAATATTTAGAGAGGTAACTTGGGTGCTATTTTGAAAATTATATACTGGTATCATTAACTTCCCTAGGATCCCACTGTGTCTTAACAGTTTGTCAAGGTAAAGGCAAAACTACTGGAAGCATCAATTCAACTCAGCACACTTACTATGCTGCATACCTACTGCATGTCAGACATTGTGACTTGGGCTGGACTAGATAGATCGGGATAAACGAACTGAATCACATCAAAGGCTGTTGAAATCACCTTAAAAAAATGATGTCATAAAGACCTTGTTTTACTTTAGAACCAAATTTTGAGAGCCATTCCTTTGCAAAACAGGCAGAATATTCTTCACTTCTTTGCTCATGCTTCAGCACTCATGTTCTGCGACCTCTCTGTGAAATCTTCCCACACTGCCTACCCGCTTCCACCTTTAAGAAGACAAGTGGCATAGGAATGGGAATGTGTGCGTGCATGTGTGTGTGTGCACATGTGTGTATATGTTTGTTGGGGGTGTCCTTCTCTCTTTTTGCTCTGTAGACACACTCATTACACTTTACACTGCTGCATCGCAATTGTTGGATATTGGTCTCATCCATAAAATAAGACCTTCAGGGGCATGTATTGTGTCTCAATGTACCTTTGTTTTCTCAGGGCAGGAACAATGTCTACAACTGCTCTTTAAATGTTTACTGAGTGAGTGAATCACTGTTTCAACTGCGAGCTTTATCTTCAGACCCCAGAGCACTTGACAGTCAAAATATTCTCCGTGGTGGGTGTCAAAAATTTCAATGTATGCATATATTTCAGGATAATAAGTTTATTGAGGCATAATTTTCATATAGTAAATTTCCCCCTAAGTTTTCACAGGTGGATGCAATTGAGTAAGAGGAGGTGGCTCTTACCGACTTGCCTGGGTCCAGTCCTCAGGGCCTCTGACAATGGGGCCTGGCCACCAGGAGTCTTAACAGCTCCTCAGATGATTCTGATAAAACCCCCAGGTCAAGAATCCCTTCAGTAGGGACTTCCCTGGTGGTCCAGTGGTTAAGACTTCACCTTCCAATGCAGGGGGTGCGGGTTTGATCCCTAGTCTGGGAGCAAAGATTTCCACATGCCTCGCAGCCAAAAAACCAAAACATAAATCAGAAGCAATATTGTAACAAATTCAATAAAGACTTTAAAAATGGTCCACATCAAAAAAAAAAAATCCTAAAGAAACCCCAAAGAATCCCTGCAGTAGATGATGGTCTGCCACTGCATTCTAGATTTCCTCATATTCAGGCCCAACCATCACTCTCAGTCAACTGTTAATATGGAAGATGAAACCACAAGATTTCTACTCAGCACCATACTTGGAAGCAAAACCTAGGTACTCAGCCACGTGGATAGAGTCAACTATAATTTCTGGTTATTTAGCAGAAATACAGCTACTAAGTGACATTCTGAAATGAACCTGAGATATCCACTCAAAGAAATAAAAATGCCTTCAAATCAGAGTGAATAAGAGGACCGTGGTTTGGGGGTCTACGTGAGCATTACTACAGGAAAGTAGTCCGACGAGAGAAGAAAACAGCCCTTACAACATATTGTTCTGATTCCAAATGAAACCTTACACCTAAAGTGTTTTAAATGACAGATTTCAGGGGGGTCTGTGAATAGGAGAGATCGATACCAAGTCAAAATCTAAAGACAACAGCACTGCAGGGAATTAGGGGAAATGCATTTATCTGGTTTTATGGTGTCATCCTTCAATTACCGGACAAGGCCACAGGATAACAAAAAAGGTATTATCTTCTCTATATTTAACTGAGAATTTTGGAGGATGTGGAGGTCTGGCCTCTAATTAAGAATAGGGGACAATCTTTTTCCTATTCAGATTTCAATTCTTACAAATCAGGGTTTCTATTTGGGTGAAGTCCCTCATAACAAACTCCAGGAGCCTGTCACCATTCTTCTGTCATGTTTGTTTCTGGGATTGTATTACAGTATGATACTTCAAGTAATGGCCAGGGACTTCACATTTAGTGGAAATGGAATCTGATCTTTACTAATGTTTTATCGTGAATAATGCTCTCAGTGTCATTGTAAATAATGCTCAAAATGGGACTGACATATTGGGGAAGCATTTGATTAGTTAAAAAAGAAAAGCGCAAACTATTATGAATCAAAATAGAGGTATACTTGGAATAAAAACAGATAAAAAAATGTATAATCCCTGCTTGTTCTGCTGAGGTCCTAGGGAGACTACTTGGTAGCATGTATTTTAAGACTCCATTGATTAGAATGGGTCTTTAAGAAAGGATGCATTTTAAAAATCACCCTGGCTTTGCAAAAGGCCACTGAGTTATTCCTAAGAGAAAGGAAATCATGGAAACTGCTGTGGAGAAATTTGGAAGAATGCTTCCCACTGTCATTTACGAGGCAGAGTATGTTGGTCTCACCAGCTGCCAGGACTGGTAGAAAACTGCTGAGCTTGTGGTTATGGCCAAACCAAGCATCTCCCTGTAATTAGAGTTAGCTGGGGAAAAAGTGACACAAAGAGGACAGAAATGTGTGGCCTCAGTCTGTGGGAAGAATAAGAAAGCTGATGAAGTTTTTCTCAAGAGATTTCATTTAAAGAATCTAGCTGGGTATGGCCTTGGGCCACCAGACTGCCATGCTGCTCAATACTGGGAGAAACTAGCCATACTGGATACTTGAAATACGGCTAAGCTGAGATGTGCTGTTAAGTGTAAAGTACACACTGAGATTTCAAAGACTTGGTACAAAAAAATTCCAATAATTTTTAATATTGATTGCATGGCAATGTGATAATATTTTAGATATATATTAGGTTAAAGTACACTATCAAAATTAATTCCATCTGTTTCTTTTTACTTTCTTTTAACATGGCTACTAGAAAATTATAATTATACATGTTCCTTGCCTTCTATCTCTATGTTTGAACAACACTGATTTGGACCTTTATTTCTTCACCTGTTAAATATTACTAGTGGTGGGAACCTGGGTCACAGAGGGTTTGGATGGAAATAATCATTGTGGATAATGAGATGATACACAGGGTGAAGCATTATGGTTACTACCTGTTGACTGAAAATTTTAGCTTTAGGAAACGTGAGGGGCAATCACAAGGGACCCAGGCTAATTAGGTCTGAGCTGGGTATGACTCAATCTCTCTGTGCCTCAGGTCGTTAATTTGTAAAATGGGAGGGCAGGACTAAATTCCTGCAAGATGAAGTAAGACCACAGAAGGTCTTTAGCTGCAATCATTCCCCATCACTCCCAATTTAAGAATAATTCTGCTAAAAACAATTTGAATTAACCTAGTAGGTCTTCTCCCTCAGCCAGCACTACAACAACTGAGGCCCATCCCGAGAAGGGCTGCTATTTATCTGTCAGTCCTGCTTCGCTTCTTCTCAGGGGAACAAGTTTACAGGTTCTTCTGGGACTCGTTAACAGTTAAATCTACACAGAGAACACAGAGTGCAAGGTGGGTGAAACAGAAAAACTTCATCGCCCTGCAAGGACTCAGAGAACAATCTGAAAAAGAAAAATTCTAAGGATAATATTCAGAGCAAAATGTATTTGCTTTCCTTCAAAGCTACAGACAAAACATCTACTACTGTGCTAGCTAAGAAATCCCATTTTTGTTAAGCGTGCCTGTGTTTATGTGTGAGGAGCTGCTGGCTTGCTGTGCATGTGCACGTGGAGAGCTGGCGCCTGGACACTGAATGGCCTGATGTTCCCTCCCCTGCCCTGGCCCGGGGAAGCCAGCCGGGGGTCCTGGCTCCTGAGGGGCACCTGTCCCTCCCCCAACTCCCACCTCACACTTGTTCCAGCTCTTTGAAATAGTCTGTTTGAAAGTGAAAGTGCAGTTCAGTAATAAACTGTGTTGACTCAGTGAAAAAAAAAAAAATCCCATAAAATGAAGGTTTTATAATAATGTATCAATTAAAGAATACTTCCATGAAGCCCAACCTTCCCTCTTCAAAACTCAGACACCCCCCCAAGTCAAAACAGTATCACATCTCAAGAATATTAATATCTGTTTAAAAGAGGGTGTTAAAAACAAATAAGCAAATAGACAAACAATGAATTCCATTTCTAAGCAAAGCCATGACGGACTCAAGGCAGCCTCGGTCAGCAGCGGCGCTGGTGCCGAAAATTGGCAACTTGGCTGGAAAGTATCAGAATATATTAATTAGCTGCCAACATTAAAAAGCTGGAATGGTTAACACACAGATCGAGATCTCTGGTGGTGCTGGGCCCACATCTGTCAGAGACCCAGGAGCACCTGCCCCTTTTAGGTGCGGATGGCTTGTGTTTCTCCAGCTGCACAGCCCTGCCCTCACTGACTTTCCCTGTTTATGGACCCACCAGGCAGGCAGGCATTCATCTAAGGCAAGAACTGTAGGGTGGGTGAAACAGTCAGGGTTGGAGGTCTGAGGGAACACGGATGGGTGGAAAACCCTGGCTCTAAGCCTGACAGATCTGCTTGATGTTGGCTCCACAGTAGGAGCTGGGTGACCCAGAGCAAGTCACTTGGCTTGCTAGTCTGAGCTGTTGTGAGAGAAGAAAGTGAAAGGAGTTCCATAGGTAAGGAGTCAGTGTGGTCCTGGTATGTAGTAAATGCTCTGCTAAAGTTACTCCTTCTTATTCTGAAGGTGAGAAATAAAAATGTTTAGCATAGGGGCTTCCCTGGTGGTGCAGTGGTTGAGAGTCCGCCTGCTGATGCAGGGGACACGGGTTCGTGCCCCGGTCCAGGAGGATCCCACATGCCGCGGAGCAACTGGGCCCTTGAGCGATGGCCACTGAGCCTGCGCATCCGGAGCTTGTGCTCCACAACGGGAGAGGCCACAACAGTGAGAGGCCCGCGTACCGCAAAAAAAAAAAAAAAAAAAAAAAATGTTTAGCATAATCTATTATCACAGCAAAAGATAGCTGACTACCAAGGAAGTGGCTTAAAAATCATCACTGAAAAATATGAAGCCCCAGATCATTCACTATAAAGAACGGAGGGAGTGAAAGCAAAGTGTGAAAAATATCAGACACTATCCCAGTGTAATAACTGCTGTAGGTGAGGATTATTCATCGATACTCAAAGCACTGGATTGAAGGTGGGTGGGGGACAGGATGTTGACAAAGGACCCAGGTACCAGCCCATAGATGCCTTACTGACTCAAAGTATATCTGGACACTGGTGAGGTCTGGTTACCACCTGATCTGTGAGATCAAACTTAGCACTGTGGATGGTGGGACAAGGTGACATCATCTGCCTGCTGATGTGATGTAATATCAAGCATGCAATACTACCTATGAAGTATTCTTAACGAAAGAGGCTTAACCTGCATCTAATAACAAGCCTATAGATCTAACAATTTTTAGGAAGTGGGGAGCAAGTTAAAACACACTGTGAAGAAACAGACAAGCCCAGAAGGTAAGTCATTTTATACCACAACCACACAGGGACAACTGGGAAAGTTTGAATATGGACTGGATATTAGATAATATTATGGAATTATTGTTAAATTTCTTACTAGCTAATAGTATTGTAGTTATATAGAAGAAAGTCCTTAGATTTAGAATATACATGGTGAACTATTTAAAGTGTCAAGGTGTTTGCAACTTCCAAATGGTGTAGCAAAAATTTCTATAATGTATACTATATATAATATATATTGTCTATTACATATATGTTACATATATGTAACTGGAAGAGGGAATTAAAAAGGCAAATGTGGCAAATTTAGAACAATTGGTATTTGTCTTATCATTCTCTCAAA
This sequence comes from Aethalodelphis obliquidens, assembly GCF_003676395.1. Lineage (NCBI taxonomy): Eukaryota > Metazoa > Chordata > Mammalia > Artiodactyla > Delphinidae > Aethalodelphis > Aethalodelphis obliquidens. The sequence continues at coordinate 47,156,653 of NW_020837947.1, read as the reverse complement.
CCAGTAGGTTTGAAAATTTTCAAAATAAAAAATTGAGATAGAAACTGGAAAAGGAAAAAGGGGGAAAAAAAACAGAAAAGAAAAAAAGAGAAAAGATCAGATACTGTCGCTTCCTCCCGTTTTCATAATCCCTTCAACCTTTACATTCAGGTCGGCTTCACTGTGTGCCTTTTCATTCAACATGGTTTTATTTTTACCACTTTAATAAATTTCATGTGTGCTCATTCAAACTGATGTAGCCACTGTCAGGCTTCTTTGTTGGCTGACATCAAAACCAAACTTTAAACAAAGCTCCAACAGGCTGTAGAAGTGTACCAGGTAGATATGAAGCCTAAGATATCTTATCAAAAACTCCTGAGACTAATACCTAATTGCCCCTCTGGGTGGTTTGTAAGTCAGTAAGATTGGATCAAAGGCTTTGGGTGGAGCATTCTCTTTGATCTCTTCCAAAGATAGCACTCTCTGTCTCCACCTGCACTGGGCGTTGATAGAGGAACGGCAGGAACAGGGTGCTGGTGGTCTGGGCCACTGAGGTCTCAGAGAGGCTGTTTCCCCTGGAGTGTGCCACACCTGAGCTCTGGTGTGTACAGCAGTAATGGCACAATCTGAGGAACAGCCATTCTGAGTTCAATTGTACTTCAGTGAGCACTCCCAAAGAAGTGGGGATTCTGTGATGCCTTTAATGTGGAGAGGGACATAAAGATCCCGGATTCAGAGGGAGTGGGTATGAGCCCGGCTCTGTTGCATAGCAGCCATGCAACCTCAGAGCAGTGCTTCTGAGTAAGAGTGCGATGAATGCTGTGCCAGGGACAGTTCTTCACCGGGCAGGGCTGTCCCAGACACGGCAGGACACTTACCATCCCTGCCCCACCCCGTCTCCAACATGCCAACAGTGACTTACTCTTTGAGGGCAGGACAACAAACATGCCCACACTCCCAAACGCCCCCTGCCTGAGACACAGGCTAAAGTCTCTGAGTCTCGGAGTGTATCTGAGCATAACACCTGCTCCACCACCTAAGAGGTGGCTTGGGAGGGGCAAGTGTGCAGCAGCTTCTTACGAACCTAAGCTGGTTATACAAATGGTATCATAACATGCATTCACATGGGCAGCCTGTCAGTTACGGGCAGGGCTGGGGGGGGGGTGGGTCCCACCACCTGGATGGCAGGTGGGAGGTATTACACAGGGTCAGCTCTCCAGTCATGTACTAAAATACACGACAGCTACTTATTCTGAAAACATTTCCCTTCCACAAATTCTGGTTTACGTGCTGCTGCGGGGAAAAACCACACGACAGTGTGCATTTGAGAGTGAATTCTAAGTACGTGGGCTCTTGGAGCAGACAAGCAGGAGGGCAGCCTCAAAGCAGCTTCAAAGAACCTGGTTTAGGATGGCACCAAAACTAACCTGGAAAGAGAAGAACACTGCTCTTCATGAGCAAGAGATAAACGATTGTGCGAATTACTTCAAAGACCAAGAGTACAAGGCTGTAGAATGTGGTGCTTCTGTTCTTACGCACGCCCGAGCAGGGCCAGCATGCACAGAGCTGACTTTCAACGTGTCGTACTGCTCTGTTCTTTACAGCTTTCAGTGGCTTTCACGGAAGGGAATCTGAGAGGCTGGGCAGGGATGCTGCATGCGACCTGTATGCCCTGACAAAGGGGAGAATGGAGCCTCGGTTCACATAGGTTAGTGTGTGGGAGCCGCCTGGAGGGCTAGGCAGGAAGCCCCCGCTCCCCACTCCCCCAGGGATCCACCTGACGCACCAGAGGCAGAGCAGGGCACAGGCACAAACCTTGAAGAACAAAAGCGAAAGCAGATACGCACTCCAGGTCATTAGGCGAAGAGCGCTGAAACTAGCTCAGGGGAATTACCCATGGGCTGGCGAGGGGGTGCTGGAAACGAGCAGCTATAAATGTGTAGTTTTGCTACAGATCTTTACGTTAAGATATGCTGCCCCAACATGGTGTTTTTATAGTTTCCCTTGACTCTGCTTACTATTACCTTTGGCACATTGCTCCAAATTCTATCCGCCTTAAAAACAGCAGACTGATCATGTAAAGTCCCTGAATCTCCGGGCGCGGCCATCTAAATGAGATCTTTTATGCTTCTCTTCTTCCAGCTTTCAGAACTCATTTTCATAGCCTTCTTGCAAGAGGAAAGATTATCAGAAAAAGAAAAATGAAGGGGAGTAAAGTCAAAGGAAAATACCAAATACCAAAGCTTTTGGTAAGAAAATATTTATGTCCACAAGCACACAACCACACCCTTTCTGGGAAGATATTACTGGCCTTGAAGCTGGGTTAGTGGATCCCAAAATATACCTCACAAAAAGCACAGTTACCCTCCCGAAATAGGCCCTATAATTAAAATCTTTTCAAGTGGATTGTCCTATATCACAACTTGACATATGTTGCTTCAATCTCCCTGCTTCAGCAAATGTGGCCATATTGGGCTACACAAGCTCTCAACAGCTCCCGGTTAAACCAGATTGCAGTGTCACTAGAAAATTGATGGAAATAAACAGTCCTGTGTACCAAAATACCCAATCTCAATCATCTGTAATGAGATCTCTCTCCTCCCTAAGCACATTTTCATCACACCCTTGATTCAAAAGGATGGACTAGCCCAGACTGAAATACCGTTTCATCTCAGAGGTCATCTGAAGACAAACACATCTGAAGAAGCTGGGGCTGAAATTTAAAATACGAGACAATGTCTTCTGTGTGAATGCTGGGATCAAGTTGTGTGAGTCTTGCTTCTAGCTTTAGTTGACAGTCCTCACTATAAGTCTGCAGACACCCATCTGTCTGAATTCATTTAGATCAGATCTTGCTTGGAATCAGTGGTAATGTAGGGGCCCTTTTAGCTCTGTGATTCTCTGAACAAACTTCTTTATGTTTTCTAGTTATATATTTACATTTAATTAAATGTCAAAATATTAAAAATTTTAAACCTTCAAAATAATGAGTACTTTAGACATTGATTTTTTTATTATTACTATTATTTCCATATCGGTTTCACAGCCTCAGCACTATTGACACCTTGGGCTGGATCATTTCTGTGTGTGTGTGGAGACGGGTGTCCTGTGCATTTTAGGGTCTTTAGCAGTATCTCTAGCTTCCACCCACTAGATGCCAGTAGCACACACCCTCCCTCCGTCCCATGTGGCAACCAAAAATTTCTTCAGACATTGCCAAATGTCCTCTGCGAGGACAAAAACAACCCAGGTTGAGAACTACTGCTCTCTCTCTCTCTATTTATATATCTCTCCCTGGCATGGCCAGGAAAAAAAAATCTAGATTTTTCAAGGCACCTACAAGTTTAATTTTCAGAATTTCTAACTTCCTATGACTCACAGTGAAGAATCAGGATGTGTAATACAGTACTACCCCGAAAGATTCATAAACAGCACCACTGCTGTTTCAAACTAGTGGTGGCAGGGCCTGGCCTCATTTCAGTTAAGACATTTATGAGGACGGATTTGCTGCCACCCGATCTCTTGGACTGCTAACCTCCCTACTTTTAGGAGCTCCATTCTTAGAAGACTACTGGTAAGAAATCCTTCACGATCCAGTTACCAGGCTCTCAGTATGGAAGGGGATAAGGGTTGGTGTCTATTAACACCATCTACAGAAGCGAGCACCCATCGTACGCCTCCCGGGCCAGACCCCCTCGGGGGCTGCGTTTCTAGCACTGGGCCATTCCTGTAGGGAGTGGTAAAGCCTATGCTTCCTCAAGAAGAGGCGCCGGGTGGGGAGGGAAAGGAATATAACATCAGGAGACAAAGAGTCAAAGAACGGAGATGGTAAGTTCAGCCCAGAGAAGAAGAACGAGGAAGGAGAGCATCTTCAAATATCTGGTGGGCTGGTGTGTGGAGAAGTGAGTGCACTTGTCTCTATCTGCTTACAGAGTGACTCAGGGAAGTCAGCAATTCAACAAATACTTATCACAGGCTTTCTAGGTGGCAGTCACTGTCCAGACACTGAAATGACAGGAAGTAAGAAGACCAAGTCCTTGCTCCCTTGACCACATATTGTAGCTCAACAGAAGGACTAGATTGCTTTTCTTTCCTCCCTCCTACTCTCTCCTTCCCTCTTTAACAATGTGACCTAATGTCCAGGTATCTAATTGCTCGTTTTTTTCCCATTAAAAAAATTAAGGTTTAATTAACTACAGTAAAATTCTCCTTTTCTATTGTATAGTCCTGTGAGTTTTCACAAAACCTACAGTTGTATAAATACCACTACAATCAAGATCTAGAACAATTTTCTCACCCCCTTAAATTTCCCTGTGCCCTGAATTGCTTTTTAATTGGAGAAAGCTCCTCTGTGCAGTAGCAAACCCCACCTTTGAGAGAATGTGAATTCCCCTCTGTCAAGAATTCTGGAGAAAAGCCTTTTTTGTTGAGTGGGAGATTGGGCCAGACAACCCCTGAGGCCGTGTCCATCTCTTTGATCCCCTGCAACTGGAGGGTTGTCACCTCCAGACACCCGCTCTTAACCATCAGCCGATATGGTTGATTCTCTCCAACCACAGGTAAAGGCTCCACCCCAAAGCCAAATTCTTTTGGTCAAAGCTCAAAAATTTCCTTCCAATAACTGGATCTCTGTGAAGGCTGCGCAATAAGCATAGACAAAAACTCCAAAGAAAGGTTTTGAAATGAAAGCCTCAACGTGGTAATTGAAGCCTAAACCAAGGGTACCATCTCCTCCCGACCCTTCTTTTTCTTCTCATTATTTTGGTTCAAAATAACTTTGACTCCAAAACCGAACAAAGCTCAAACAACGTGATTGCACCTGGCTGCAAAGATGGCAGGAAGGGAAGTTAAATTAGCTAAGCTGGCTTAAGAATGGTTTGAGAGGGTTAGAGAAGATGGCAAAGCTCTCGGGGACATTGCTATGCAGTGGACACTGCAGGAGGGACTGTGGTGACCAGCTGTGATGCCCCCTGTGATAGCAAGTGGGGTGTGACCAACCCCTTCCCAGCGGCCCTCCTGCTGGAAGATACTCTCACACCTTTTGCTGGCCTGACCTCAATGACAAATGTCCAGTTTCCAAACAAGGGTGTTCTGTTGTCAAGAATAACTGCTTTTCACAGACATAGAGAACAGACTTGTGGTTGCCAAGGGGGAGGGATGGATTGGGAGACTGGGTGAGCAGATGCAAACCAGTATATATAGACTGGATCAACAACAAGGTCCTACTGTAGAGCACAGGGAACGGTATTCAATATCCTGTGATAAACCGTAATGGAAAAGAATATGTGTGTGTGTGTGTATATATATATATATATATATATATATGAGTCACTGTTGTACAGCAGAAATAAACACAACTATACTTCAATAAAATATTGAATGTATTTTATATTTAAAATATAAATCAACTATACTTCAATAAAATAAAATTTAAAAAGGAGAATAACTGCTTTATTGAGCACTCACGGTGCCCCAGCACTACCCAGTTTGTTTTACTCTCACAACAACACTCTGAGGTAGGTAACATTATAAGCCTCATTTTACAGACAAGGAGGTTGAGGCTCAGAGAGGTTATATAACAACCGGTAAGTGTAGAACTTGAGTTTTAACCCGAGTCTCCTGTCCTTTTTGACTACTGCTAGCAAGGTCTTCTGGGTGTTTGCTAAATTTAATGTTCCTGGTCTCAGGCCGCTGTTATGCTGGTTGGTGGGCTGGGTCCCAGGCATGCTGGATTCTTAACTCCCTTTCACGTCCCATCATTCCCCAAGCAGCTAACTGCCTGTTTCTCTCTCATTTCAACATATAGACCAGAAGGATCTCTCTGCTTTGGAAACTTAAAAACATTTCTTTATTCTTTTGGTTTGCGAGTTTATTACTCTCACATTCCACGGGTGGCTAAGAACATAAGCTAAATGGTCCAGGGCATTCTTTATCCTGTATCTGGAAGGTTTCCTAAAATCTAGACTTATTATTATATCTTAGAAAACCCCATATTGCTTAATAACATCAGCAATGACCAAAAAAAATGTCATACTGTCAGAAAACACCAACTGAACGTCACACTTAGTTATAAAATCCATTTTGTCAAGTGTAGTACAGGTTTAAAAGATGCACAGAACAAGGCCATGGTTTCCCTTTATGAGCACCATTTACTTCACAAGGTATCCGAAATAAATGCAACGACACTTACCAAAATTTCCCCCAACGATCACAAACTTTATATATACCACATGTCTTCTAATACAGCTGCTGGACTGGTCCTGAAAAATACCACAGCAAAAGGAAACATGCATCATTAGGCAGAAGTAATTTAATATATATTGTGTTTCCCTTCTGGAAACCACAACATCTTCCTTGTTTTGGGCACCCATCAATGTACCACACTCTTACTGCCAGATTCCTCTTTGTTTTTCACAGGAAAGATGAAACCAATTTACAAATTGACTCAGCACTCACTAATAACAAACAAATAACAATCTGGACAATGAAATAAACCAGAAACTGTGCTTATAAATACTTTATTTGAATTTTTAGCCTTTTAAAATAATTGAAGATATGAGAACAATGCAAAGATATCTAAAGCTGAACCCATAACCTTTCCCCCCCACCCCCCAAACCAATTCCTCTTTCCTCTTTCTTTCAGCAATACACTCCATTCTCCCCTGCTGGCTGCGAGGCCCTCACTTCTGTTTTCTAGATTTCATTTTATTATCTGAAAAATAGGAATTACTGTACTAACCTCACAGGGTTGTTATGAGCATTAAGTAATATAAATTTAGTGACATATAAATGACATTGAAAGGCTTAAAACAGCATCTGGCACAGTTATCACTCGGGGAAGGTGAGGAGCTATTATCCTTCCCTGGATCATGCAGGCCTGAAGCCTAAGCCGGCCTTGCTCACCTGCCCTGCAAATCCTGGCCTGAGCCTGGCCTTCACGTCCCATGGCGACTCTGGCACTCACCGCCTCTCTCCATTCTCATCTTTACACTCCTTGCAGAAACCCATCTCCTGGCCTCCAGCTCCTTCTCTTCCAATCCTGCTTCTTCCTAAACACAACTTAAAGCCTCAGCGGAAACACCTCTACTGCTTCCCGCCACCTACAAGTTTACCTGTGAAATTATCAATATATCAGCCGGGGCCTCCCACTCACTTTAGCTCTGTCCCCACATCTTCCCATCAGATGCTGCAGAATGCAGCCACCAGTCCTGCCTCAGCCTGTGGGCATTCCAGACCCTTCTCTGAGTGTCTTCTGTCCCTTAAGTGCCAGTAGGTGGCCTCACCATTTTCCAAGCCCAGGGCTCTTTACCTTTTTGGTCCATAACAGTCTAGAGACATGTTTTTCAGAATAATGTTTTTAAATTCTTGAAGTTAACACATGAAATGCACAGGACTCAAAAGAAGTATACTGATATTCAGTTATCAAAATATATAACAAAATTATGATGTGCTTCTCTTAATATTTAAATAATTTCCAGGAAAATTCTAATTACTACTGTAGTTTTGAAGTAATGTTGGGCATAAATGATACTTCAGGGTATCTGTAACTATAATGTAATATGAAAATACCTAGAATTACTATTGGTGACAAATAGCTAATACTACTGTCATAACAGAATGAAATGTTAGGTTTCAATTAAGGGTTAGTGAAAATAGATAATTTTCCTCCATCCAAGTTCACAGACACTCCCTCCCCCAGGATTCCATCCATGGACTCCAGGTCACGAGCCCCACTTTAAGGCCTAGAGTAACTCTCATCATCTTCTTGAGCCCTTTCTACCTGGACTTTCTCAATTTGGTATTATCTTACCCCTCTTTGCTTTTCTCTTTTTAAAAATTATATTTTATTTGATATAGATACTTTAAACGTACTGATTATATCCTACTTTTTAAGTTGTAAGTCTTCTAAGTTGTAAGGGAAGGCCCTATTTTTTCCCCATTTTTTATTCCTCTCAAGGCGGTGAAGAATGCCCTGCCTCGTAGCTCACAGCAGGAAGACATTCAGCCAGCACTGTTTGAACCAATCAGTGAATAACGGTGCAGTCTTGCTTGCAGAACACAGGCTCAGCTAATATTAATATCATTTCACCTCTGTCTGGCAGCCTATGAGGCTGTAAATATGCAGATGAGATGCCTAAACATTGTATATTTCGAGTATAAAATTCTGAATTTAGGCAACAAAATGTTCCCCTCTTTTATTTCTCCTTAGAGAGTGAATGCTTGGTCGGCGTGGCTGACCGACAGATCTCCCTGGAACAGACTGACTGTTCAATCATTCCGCCCATACATGGGGCATCTGTGTGACATGAGCACAATTCCTGCCTTAGTGGAACTTCGAGACTAGCAGCTTTCCCCAGCTAGTCCAGAGGAGCTGAGAATCTCTCAAAGTGTCAGGGCCTTTGCAAAGACAAGGAATAGCCAGTGATTCCCCTAAGTACGGGTGCTTTGGTGACCCACATAGGTGAGGCCAGTTAGTAAGAGTTGCTTTGCCTTCCCACAGGTCTCACAGATGTGAAGCTGTGGTTCCAGGGTAGGCAAGTCGATGGAGCAGTGAAATTCCACCTCCCCTCCTGAATGATGTCTTTGCATATGAGGTTGGAGATGGTAACCCCTCCAAGGGGGCCATCCCAGAAGGGTTTAGTCAACGCCTCGTGGCATGTTCCACTCCGGGCCCCACTGAGTCTGTGATGGAGCAGCCTCATGATGGACACTGGTCCTTTGGTCTTATCAGCCTTTTTTCCAAAACTGCTGCAGCTCAGAACTCCTGTGTGTCTTTTGCCAAGAAAAAAACACAAGAAAAATAACAGAATAGTTCTTCCTTTTCAATGAAGAGAGCATAATGATTTTCTCCACTGAAAACCACGCATTAGGGCACGGTGACCATTTGCTTCGGCAGAAATTCAACACTGGCAAGCAACATTTTCCATGCCCGACATCATGTCAAGTGACTCGCAGGACATGTCGGGGTGTACCCTCCCTCCCTAGTAACTAAGACGGATGAGATAGCTACTCAGAGGACAATGGCTGGACTTGGCACACTCTTTTTATACTTAGGGACATTTAAATCTATTTCATTTGAATTTGTTCCTTTTGAGTCACACTAGGTATATGGTATTAAATTAAAATAGCTGAATGATAATGAAGAGGGCAGTATGACTGTTTAATCTTCTGTTTCAAAAACTGCAGCGTACACATCCTCACGAGTACATATAAGATGTTTATAGGCGCTCCCACAGCACTTAGCATGTTACTGTTGCTTCTAATGCATGTCATAGACGTCGTGTGGCTCCTGTTTAAAGGTAATATTCTCATTATGCACTGGATACGAGCATCTCTACTACAGTTTTCATCTGCATGGGGCCATTCCTTCTTCCTTCTTCCTAACAGATGCCCCATGTTCCTTCAGCCACAGTGCCTGAGAAAAGGTGACAGCACTCCCAGGTGGGGGCGTGGGGGCCTGAGTGGTCTAAGGCTTTGCAGGGTGCCCAGCAGCAACATCAGCATCACGTGGGAGCTTCTGAGAAATGTCAGCTCTGAGGCCTCACCCCAAACCTACTGAATCAGAAGCTGTTTCACAAGATCCCAGGTGATCTGTGAGCATGCTGAAGTTTGAGACACACTGATCATGGGAAACCTGTTCCTCGTGCAAGTGACTGGTTCAAGAATAGGCATGTGACCTTCTTCAGGCCAACACGATGTGCAGAACGTTTTGCTGGGAGCTTCTCCTCATTCTTCTGGGAGAAATTCCCTCCTTCTGAATGTCGTGTAGGATGTGATGCCTAGGACTTCCGTAGCTATCTTGCTCCAACTGAAGCATAAAGCTGGCCCACAGAGGAGGGCAAAGACAGAAAACACACAGGGAAGGAGAGTAGGGGTGTTTGCATTCAGTCAACCCTGAAGTCTGCAGAGCTACTAGACTTCCAATAAGTTTCTTATTGTACAGGCCTCCTTAAGTTGGGTTGTCAATTGTCTGCAGCTGGAAAGCATCCTGCCTAATCAGTCCCTAATAAAGCATTATAAAAGGAACAGAATGCCGAGGCACCAGTCAGCCACACAGTGAAGGGTCCAGACCAGTCAGTGCATCAAGAGACCAGAGCAACAGTTGAGAGGCCTATTTTGTTCAGGAACTGACCCAGTAGTATTTCCGGTTCTGTTGTCAGAACCAGTTGTCCGGTTCTGACAACCGTTATTTGCTTTGCACATTTCCAAAAGCTTTCTAAATCAGCCAGTCTAAATGATCAACCAGAGGAAGTGCTGAACGTTTTCCAAATTCTTTTACCCAGAGTGGTCAACAGTTGCTTCCGCAGAAGTCACATGGATGTCATTTCCTGCAAAAACAATGGGAGACTAATTGCTCAGCCCCAGACTCTAATAGGGAAAACAACCTGTGATATATAATTATTGAAGGGTAAATAAGGAAAAGCTTGAGGCTCTCAGAATCTGCTTCTGGATCCACTGCAATAACTTTGGGAGAAGGAGGGGTGGTGGGAGGGAGCGAGAGGGAGCGAGAGGGAGCAAGCTGGTTTGGGAAAAGATTTGAGGGACTAACAGCTTAGGCAGCCACCCATACCACTTTTACGTATCACTGTTAACTTATTAAAGACCTTTCTGAGTAAGCCAAATAGACCTGCTATTATATAAAACCATATATGGCTCTGATGTAATTTTGCTTCATATACAGGAGTGATGTAGTCAATAGTCAAGGAGAACTGGGTGTCTAAATGGACATTCTCTCTTTGGTGTCATAGCTTCTCAACAATGGGATATTTTGGGGGGATGGGTGCGTTGCGTTGGCTTGATACAGAATGTATCTTCTATTATGGAGTAAATATTAGTTGGTTCTCCACAGAATGTTCCTGAGGTTCCATCATCTCAGGTCTCTCTTTCCCTCCAAACCTTTTTGCTTTCTCTTCCCTGGTACCTCACATACGTCCACAGCTCCAACTATCACCCTTGTCATGAGTTTCAAACTACATCTCTTGATCTATCACCCTTGTTTCCAGTCCCACTGTTGCTCTCTAGACAGAAAGTACCCTGAGGACAGGGACTTTGTTTTGGTCACTGCTATATTCCCAATGCTCAGTGGCTGGCACTGAGTTTTACGTTTGTTGAATGAATAAGTAAAAGGCCTCACTCAGACTCTTAAGACATCTCACAGGAATTCTTGCCATCACCTCTTAAGTGGCCTCTTTGCCTCTGGTCTCTCCCTTTCCTACTCTGTCCACACACAGGAAAAACTCTAGATTATAGTACTGATCATGTTGGTCCTAAAATGTCTCAGCTGGGAACAACTTACCAGCCCAGCCCTGCACTTCACAGGTAAGAAACTGGTCCCAGCGAGGCCAGGAGACTTGCCTAAGGATTTATGATGAGTGGGTGGCAGAGACGGAATTATAATTCAGGCTGCTGACCCAGTGGCTCTTACTACCATGCCACTGGGTCAAAATCTTCCACCGTCTTTCAGCAGAACTGAGTACAGGGCTAGGCATACAGGGCTCTCAGTAAGTACTTGCAGACTGATGGAGACTAGATAAGTGAGAATGGGTCTCTGGCACAGGCCAATGGGAACCCTCTTAAAAGAAAGACAATACCCCAGTATATAACATGGGCAAGGAAGGAGCTGCTCTGGACCTTTGCTCCTGCAGTGCCTATGAGCCACCCCCAAGGAACCTCAGGGTGGTGACACAGCTAGAAAAACCAATGACTTAACACACACTCACACTCCTCAGCTTTGTGCTCAAAGCCACCCACCTCCATTCCAAACCCACCTTGGCCTTATCTCCCATTTCTTTTTCCTCCCTCACACCCAGCCTTCCGAAAGCATTTGCTGTTTCCATCACCTGTCCCTCCTCCTGGCCTTCACCTGCCCTGTTCTTTCCTCTCATGCACCCTTACCTCCACCTGCAAGAATGGCGACCCAACCTGCCCCTCGAGCCCAACTCGAATATGAATCCCTCCCTGAATTTCTTGTCCGATTTCCTCCACTGGAATTCATCTCACCATTTACACGTCTACTATAGACCTTACCACACTGTCTGCTTCACAGGAAAGAGCCAGATCCTTGAGGGCAGGCACTTACCCTAAATCTCTGAACCGCTGTCACACTGCCCGGCCCACTGCTTCGCACAGAGGAGCCACTTCTCGTCATTTTGTTGAGTCAGAGGGCTTTGTCCTTTTCAGTTCACCTCTGTGACCTATGTTCTGTAATGGGGCTTCCAAGTCTTCCTCCAGCCGGTGCAGGCTGATGATAAAGCCAGCACACTTGCAGGGCCTACCCGTTAAGGAACAGCTTTGTGACTCCCTGCTGTCTTATTTTCAAAAGCAAGGAATGAGGGGCAGGGGCAGGGGCTAGGGAGGGTGACTTCCCCTCCCTTACATAGCTCTCCTACGGTGGCTACGGCTGTCCTGTCCTGTGCAGCGTGTGGTGCAAGCTGGGCATGTGACAGCGTCCCCTGCAAGTCCAAAGTCAATTGTCTGCAAAACTAAAGAGTTCCAAATGGCGCGATAACACATCAAACAAGCAAGTGTGCAAACAAAGCCCATTCGCAAGGGGAGGAGGATGGGAAGCAGAAAACAGAGTTCCCTAGGAAACCGAGCCTGCTTTAGGACTGACTGTGGCCTTCACCCCTCGTGGGGGAGGAAGCGGGGCGCTCCAAGAAGGCATCACTGGCCCATCTGCTTTCCCTGCCTACAGGGGCCCTGGTCCTTCTGGCTTCACCACCACAAGTTGGGGATACTCAAGCAAGGCTGTGGTTGTTGTTTGTTCTCTTATTTGCTGGAGCGGGAGTAAAGAGTGCAAGGAAAGAGGAGAAGAGTGATGGGCAGACCAAGAGATGAGCATGGAGAGCACTCGGCCAGCACAAAGGGGTTACTGACCACAGGACGAGAGGGCAGGAAGGTCGGACTAGAAAGGGCTGACTGCTCCTCTCTCATCAGCCATCGCCAGGATGAGGGGGACTCAGGCTCACGGTGGAGCAAGGCACGCCCAAACCAGCAAATGAGCTTATCTTCAGCTGCCCAAGAGGTGGCTCTGAGGTATTTATTTTGGGCTCACTGGCATGGTGGTTGGGCTGAGTCATGCAAAGGGGTGGTCGGAGGGGGTGGATGGGGCTCTAGGGCTCCCCACAGTCTCCATCAACCCCAAGCAGGAAGGGTAGTAGGGATATAATTTCTTCTCCTCCTCCTTCAAATAATAATTTATTATACGTCATTAATATGCAATATATTAATAATTACATAATAATTATTATTTATGATAATGACGATGATTGCTATGTTTAAACCTCTAGGCTGAGGGTTTATTTGGGAAAGATATAAACGAAGTAAATGCCATTGGAATAATTAGTTGACTGTCAGGAGGAAAAAGATTCTGTTCTATAAAACTTATGAAAATGAAGTATATATTTATAATAAGCATATCTTTCTTTTCTTCCTGGCAGTGAGTTTCTATCAGGTGATCACATCTCTTAGGTATCAGGTAAAGATAAAATAGAAACTCTGTTTTGTAGTGTACTTGAATTATTTCTGATTTTCCTTGTAAATGAAGCTGTTTCTAGTGATTTGCAATCCAGAGTCTGAATAAAAACGCTGCTTTGCTATGATGCAGCTGGACAAGTCCCCGAGCTCTCTTCCAACCTGATTACCACGCTCAAGACCCTCCAAACAGACATTCTGCAGTAGCTCCTGGGAAGGCCTCGGATATGCACACAGTATCACAATGCTGCCAAGATCAAGGTTAATAACGATGTGTGCAGAGGCCCTGGAGTGTGGGCTGGCTACAATGTTAAAATCCCAGAATCCTGGGGCTGAACGGAATGTTAAAGAATATCTAGTCTGGTAGTCTTTAAGCTATTTTTTAGTACAAGAATCTTGTGTATTCACACGTAGATGTGAGTGCATGTGTATTTCTAATGTTTATGCTACACTCCAACATACTAGATAAAAGTGGAACAGAACAGCTCTGGTTCAGGGAGGAAAGGACTCAAAACACCACCACCTTGGCCATCCTCCTGGCCCACCTGGCACTTCTGGGGAACCCTAACGTTCTCAACACTGAAAACCTCAGATCTAGACCCCTATCCCATCCATTATCTGCATCGTGTCCTCAATACCTCTTCCAGCCATGGTTCTCCATGTGGCAACATGGCTGAACTAACGCCTCTACCTTTTCTCTACCAAGGACCTATTTTACCTACATCCAAGGATCCCATCTATCAGATACCAAGATTCATTATAAAATAACAGTAATTAAGACAGTGTGGTATCTGTGTCATAGACAATTAGACCAATAGAACAAAAAAGAAGGTCCCAAAATGTACCTACACAGATAATCACCTGATTTATGACAAAGATGACACTGAAGTTCAATAAATGGCACTGGGTTCACTGGGTACTGTGGGTTGTGTTCCCCCAAAAGATATATTGAAGTCCGAACACCCCCCAGGACCTCATAATGTGACATTATTTGGAAATAGGGTCACTGAAGATGTAATTAGTTAAAATGAGGTTATAGTGGATTAGGGTGGGCCCTAAATCCAATACGACCAGTGTACTTAGAAGAAGAAGGAAGTTTAGACACAGAGAAACACAAGGGGAAGAAGCCCATGTGACAACAGAGGCAGAGATCAGAACAATGCAGCTGCATGCCAAGGAATGTCAAGGATTACCAGCCACAACCAGAAGCTAGGAAGAGGCAAGGAACCATTCTTCCCTGGAGCCTTCAGAGGGAACATGACCTTGCCCACACCTTGATTTCAGGCTTCTGGCCTCCAGAACTATGAGAGGATACATTTCTGTTGTTTTAGGCCACCCAGTTTGTGGTACTTGTTACGGTAGCCCTAGGAAATGAATACACTGCGTATCCATATGAAAGAAATGATTCTTAATCTCTACTTTACATGCGAAAGTCAATTCCAGATGGATGGTGGAAATAAATGTGAAAGGTAAAATAATAAAACTTTCAGAAGAAAACGAAGAATACGTTCAGACCTTGTGACAGGTAAAGATTTTTAAAAAACAGAATACAAGAAAGTGTTATCCATGAATGAAAAAAATAAGTTGGACTGTATTAAAATTTATTCTTTTTTTTTTTTTTTTTTTGCGGTACGCGGGCCTTTCACTGTTGTGGCCTCTCCCGTTGCGGAGCACAGGCTCCAGACACACAGGCTCAGCGGCCACGGCTCACGGGCCCAGCCGCTCCGTGGCATGTGGGATCTTCCCCGACCGGGGCACGAACCCGTGTCCCCTGCATCGGCAGGCGGACTCTCAACCACTGTGCCACCAGGGAAGCCCTAAAATTAATAATTCTTTATCAAAAGATATCAACAGAATCAAAAGGTAGGCCACATAGTGGAGAAAATAATTTCAATATATAAATCCAGCAAAGAACTCCTACAAACCCATAAGGAAAAGGCAGATGACCCAATATAAAAATGGGCAAAAACTTGAGGAGAAATTTCACAAAAAGGGAAATCCAAATGGCCAATAAACATATAAAAGATGCTCTAGTTTAGTCATCAAAGAAAACTAAATTAAAATCACAATGCCTTACCAATACACACCTACCAGATAGGCCAAAATGACAGAGACAAAAACCACAAAGTGGTGATGACATGGAACAACTGGAACTCTCATACAGTGCTGGTAAGAATGTAAATTGATGAAGACACTGTGGAGACCTGGCAGGATCTATTAGAGCTGGACATACCTACGTCCCATGACCCAGGATCTCGCCATCAAGGAATCCGTCCTCAGCAACGTTAAAGGTACTCACCCACTGACATGTACAGGAGTGTTCCTAGCAGCACTGTCTGCAATAGCCCCAAACTGGAACCCACCCCAAAGCCCATGTGCAATAGAAGGGATAAATAAATTTACAATAAACAATGCATTACACGGCAATGAGAACAAACAAACTACAACTCATAACAACATGGGTTAATTTCCCAAATGTAATGTTGAAAGAGACACAAGAATACATCCTTGAGATTTTATTTATATAAAGTTCAAAGTAGACAAATTCAACCTATGTTAGAAACCATGGTATAATGGTTACCTTTGGTGGGAGTGGGGTTGGTTTGGGACTGGGAAGGGGTCTAAGGGGCTTGGGTGACGTTCTTCCTCCATCTGGCTCCTGGTTACGGGGGAGTATGCACTTGGTGAAAATTCATTTTCAGTGCAATTAACAATGTGTGTACTTTTCTGTATGAATGTTAATAATACTTCAATTAAAAACAATCTCAGTGGTTAAGGCAGTGAAACCAGAGACAAAACAGAGCTCTTGTAAATACTGAAAGCAAAAGAGCACAGCAATCTAATTTAAGCAAGATAATTCAAAACTTTGCTTTGCTAAAAGCTTAAAAGTGCCATTTCATTTCATTGGGTTTTTTATTCACTTAAGATGACTGTCGTGCCAAAGTTATTTTATTACTCTATGTTAGGATGGCATGAAGTAAACAGTTTCAAAATAAAATAACAAATCTTTTTAATTTTATCTGACTGATTTTTTAAGGCGAAAATCTGGATATTCAAGCCCAATTTTTCACGTCGATTAAAAAACAGCTTCCTGGGGCCTTGGTTTACAGTCTGCAGTATCTCTGGAGGGGAAAGCCCTGAGGATAAAGGTGATCTCTATGTGACACCTCTAGGTGCTCCATCCCCCTTCAGAGTCACCCCAAGACATCAGCTCGGGCCTGCCCCTGGGGGCAACAACAGCTCAGCTGGCCTCTAAGCCTTGCTGTGGATAAATGTATAGTTTCCACTCGACAGCCTGAAATACTGAAAATAACTCCCAGGATACCATTCCTGCCTTTGTCCGTTTCTGGGCTCTTCAGATTCCCGTTTGGATACACATAGTCACGGGGCGGAGTCCTGATCTTGCAGCATCACATGGATGGAGAGAGAATTCTGTCTCCAGTTCTGAGGGTAGCTCAACCTCAGCAGCTGCTCAGAGGCTGTGCGGGGCTGGCCTGTCATCATTAGACATGGGCTCTGCACAACTGCTCTGGCCACCACTAAAATACATCCCTGGGGGCACAGAAACCATATGGCCAGACTCTTGTCTTCTCAGATGCTTTGTTCTCTGGGACCCTCTGGTAGGGAGATTTACTTGGGCACTTACACAGCATCCTGGGCTGCTGGCAGCCTCCACGGGGAGTGAGAGAGGGTCTCACTGTGGCCTACCTTCTGAGCTGGGAGGGTACCGTGTGCGAGGGGACTGTGGAGGGTGCAGAGTTCCTATGAGAGAGACCTCACTCACCCTAAGAGGTGAGCATGGGGACTGGGACCATGCAGTCAGCTGCATGGAGGAGACTCCATGTGCCACGAGGACACCTGGGACTTTCCTCAGCGATTCCATTTCCCCAAATATTGGCTTCCCAAAGGAGACCCCCTAGATTCAAACTCTGTTGTTTTTGTGCAGACTTTCTGATGCTGATTCTACTCTTCACTATCTGACAGATGACGATTGTGTGGATCATTTAAGGAGGTTTCTACATCCTCAGTTAAAGTTCTCTCTGGTAAGAAAATAACATTTGCTTTTAAAGTCTTTTTTTTTTGCGGTACGCGGGCCCTCACTGCCGTGGCCTCTCCCGTGGTGGAGCACAGGCTCCGGACGCGCAGGCTCAGCGGCCATGGCTCACGGGCCCAGCCGCTCCGCGGCATGTGGGATCTTCCCAGACCGGGGCATGAACCCACGCCCCCTGCATCGGCAGGCGGACTCTCAACCACTGCGCCACCAGGGAAGCCCCAGTCAATTTTCAATAAGGACCTACTGTATAGCACAGGGAACTCCACTCAGTACTCTGTAATGACCTATATGGGAAAAGAATCTAAAAAAGAGTGGATATATGTATACGTATAACTGATTCACTTTGCTGTACACCTGAAACTAACACAACATTGTAAAGCAGCTATACTCCAATAAAAAATTTTTAAAAGGTAAAGTCATTTTTTATCATGAGTGGCCACAGAGATTTTCCATTTGGAAATATAGATAAATCACAAGAGTCAAGCATGATAATCAGTTTAGAATTTACGTGGACTGAGGAAAAATCACCCAGGCCAATTCCTTGAGAGCCTTTCAGCTAGATGACTTGGCTGTACCAGAAAGGGCAGGGTAGGCAAGCTACAGCCGGTGGGTTGATTTGACTGCTTTTGCACAGCCCATGAACTAAGAATGGTTTTTACATTTTTAAATGGCTGGGGGGAAAAATCCTAAAGAATATTTCGTGACATGTGAAAATTCTAAGAAATTCCGATCTCGGAGTCTATAAATGAAGTTGCATTGGAACACAGCCACACCCATTAGTTCATGTATTGTCTCTGGCTGCTGCCATGATACAAAAGCAGAGCTGTCTCAACGGAGACCATATGGGCTGCAAAGTCAAAAAATACTTACTGTCTGGCCATTTACAGAAAACTTTTGTTGACCCGAGCTAAGGAACTTGCTGTATATTTGCAGAAGGCTGCCCACTCTGACCTTATGCTCCCTTTTGTGTTTGAGCTTCTAGGGCTGTCTCTGCAATCAGCGGCCAGTCCCAGTGCTGGTGCCAATTTCACACTAACCTGGTAAACCTACACAACCCACCACCGTAGTTCCTTTCACTCTGTGGTCTGTAATCAATTTAGGGGGTCAGAAAATTCAACTTAGTTGCTTGTCACCAGCATTTTCTTTAATGAAATAAAAGGGAAAAATATCAAAGGCATTCACTGATATGGACTGAAATGTGCCTCCCTTTTCCCATATGTTGATGTCCGAACCCCCAGTACAACCTCAGAATGTGACTGTATTTGGAGACAGGGCTTTTGAAGAGGTAATTAAGTTAAAATGAGGTCCTAGGGTGAGGCCCTAATCCAATATGACTGGGGTCCTCATAAGACGAAGAGATTAGGGGAAAAGACGGCATCTGTAAGCCAACGAGAAAGACCTCAGGAGAAATCAACACTGCTGACACGTTGATGTGTCAGACTTCCAGCCTTCAGAACTGTGCAAAAATAAATTTCTGTTGTTTAAGCCACTCAGACTGTGGTACTTTGTTATGGCAGCCTAGCAAACTAATACAGGCAGCATACGTAGTATTATTTGGTGAAAAAAATTTCTTTCAATCACACGTGCATGTGATATGGTAATACAACCATATCACAAAATGTATTACATTTTGTGCATCATATCAAAATAAATGGAGAGACATACACACCTGGTAGCAAAACCACAGGCGGGTGGTCTAAACGAACCAAGACAAAAGAGGAGAAAAGAGCATTTACTGAGCATGTTATATGTGTAACATATATATGTGTATGTATATATATATATGTATATATATATATATGTTATGTTTGTATATATTATTATCTTATTTTGTCCTCACGGTAACCCTATGCAATGGGTAATATTATACATCTTCAACTTCAGCCAATATATTGGCTCTGTCAATATATTCATTCACCAACCATTTACTGAGTGTCTGTCATGCTCCAACTCTGTTAGGCACTGGAGAGTCAAATTTGGTCTCTGGGTACAAACTCTAACAAGACCCAAAGGCAGGCAGGGCTGGGCAGTAATCATGCAGGCCCTGTTCTCAACCCTCCCTGGATCTGTGGCCCTGAGAAAGGCTGGCTTCACCTCTCCAGCTCCAGCCGCCTCATTTGTAAAACAAGGATAATCCTGACCCAGTTCACAATCCTGTGGTGAAGGATAAGTGAACAGAATTCTGGGCTTGTTTTTATCTACACAGTGCCAGCTGGATTCTACCTGTTTATAAGCAGCATTGCTTTCTGTTTTTTTTTTTTTTTTTTTTTTGGAAACTCTATACTTATTCTTTAAGAAAAAATAAAGAGCTAGAAATGAGGTTCAGTGATTAAAGGTATATTCCGTATTCTTTCTCAGAACATCTAGATTAACAATTTCAGAAATGAATACCTGCTTCCCAACCTCAGACAAAAGCAGAAGGAACTCAAAGTTCTTGCAAGGTTCAGTAACATTCCAAGGACAAGACTAGGTGAGGTGCTGCCAGACGTGAGGGAAATAATTCAATGATAACTAGCACTTCAAAAACCTAATAAAAGTAATTCACAGTTTTCCATCTAAGCCTTTCAGGAAATGGTTTTTAAAAAGCAACATTAAAAACAAACAAGTGCTACTCTAAGTGTTATAAAAGTTAACATTTCTGAGAAAGACCACAGGACACTGAAAGGATACCAACCTTCTCGTCCAAATCAGACATAATTATGAAAATCTCTCTTCTCTGTCACCCACATTGAAGTCATTTTCCAAACATTAAAAACACATGTACAAATTAATGCCCTATGATAGAGAGAAGAGGAGGTAGAGACGGAGCTTGGAAGGGGTGAGGGGAGACACACAGACCTAAAAATGGGGCCCGTTGGAAGTCTCCCTTTATTGGCTATGAAGGTGAATAAATAAGCACTGCACAAATTCATTCACTGTGAGAGAAAGTGCAGCTCTAACTCCTAGTGTTTGCATTTTACTTGAAAGGTCAAAGGTACTTTCCACTTGTTTCTACATCTTCAGATTCTTTGGGGTCCCTGGAGCGTTCAAAAGCTTTACAATTATCTAGACTAAAATCCACCCCCCCTCCTCAATGGTCCATTTCACTGATGGGACTTATCAATAACTGCACAGTTGGGGCAGGGCACAAACGGCTCAGGTGAAGCAAACATCTCTGTTTACTTCTCTCTGTCTTGCGGATGCCAGCGGTCACGGTCCCCTTCCCACTGCTCCGGCAGCTCCCCCCCACGGCAGTGCGCAGGCGCGGCAGCCTCAGGGGACGCCTCCCGCCCTGATCCTGCCTGCGTTCACACGGACTTCCAAGCCGGGTGGGGCAGGACCTCACAACAGCTACTGTCCTTCACAGTGAAGGACGTGAACCTACTGTGATGACATACTCAGTAATTGCTCTCCTTTTTAAAAAGGAGTGGTAAAAATTATATTTAAAATGCTTGTTGATGCCCAGTGGGTATGAGTCACTCTGTAAAGCAGGATCAAAATGGATCCTCTGTTATGGGTTCCTGCCCGTTCTTTGATTCTAAACAACTTTATTAATGTTAATAGGAGTTACGCACACATCAATGGGAGAATAAATTCCCTGGGTTTCGTGGCACTTCAATTAATGATTTGTAATAAGCCGTGTAAAATGCTTTCTAATTTTCTTCCAAGTAATGCCACACTACCCCAGAAAGAGCTGAAAATTAGGCATGGGTCTCACCACGGGGTGGGAAAGACAGGGGGATGGGAGAAAGAAGGCTCTCCAGCTGGTTGGAGGCTCTGCAGGAGAGCTGCTCAGCACGTAGTGCGGGGGAGTGCAGCAGGAGGGACAGACACAACTCGCCCAAGGGATAACGAACGTGATGAAGGGGGGAAAAGAAAACTCACAGAAAGCAAGCCTGACGCAGGAGTTTACTATAATCTAAAATGGAAAAGACTGACTGCAACCGTGCTTCTTAAATCTGCCACAGGATCCTCCCATTTTTCCAGAGCATAAGTTAATACCATTCACTGACTCCTGAAAATACCCACCGAGATGAAAATGGGAATTTAAGTTCCAAGGATGATGCAGCAGAATTGCTAATGAATAGGTTATTTTGCAGTTGACACAAAGCTCTGCCTCAATTTCTGGAAACCCAGCTTTAGATCTAACCCTCCCTTGCCCAGGCCTGCAGTTCTCTCCTCAACTATTCTCGTGGGAAACCAAGTGATTATTATTATTGAAATCTTCTGAGGGCAGGGTGGGGTAGCATGGGGGCTGCGGCAGAGACAAGTATGAATGGCAAATGCCTAAATTCCATGATTTGGAAAGAGAACAGCTCAAAATTTTAATCTAAAAAATCTCAGTGTTTGCTGTTCGATCCTTAATCACCTTATACTTCCTTGCACTTTATCCTAACGCTTCTCAGATAGTAAGAAGACCTCTGCCAGCAAATAATGAGACCCCACATCATAAAAGACTAGATGCCCAGACACAGGTGTGGGAGCGTCTGCTCTGTAGGATCAGATGGCTTTTCAGGTGGGTTCCCCAGTTTTCCTGTTACACCTGCCTAGTCTCCCTGAAGCAGAACACATGGAAAGTCTTATGACGTGCAGTTTACCTGAACAAATATTTATAGGGAGAGAAATTTGTTGGCTGGGAAAATGAATACCAAAATTCATCAGAACTTCCATACCGGCCACCTAAGACTTATCTGGAAACGTATCATTCACTCTATGAATTTTCAGAAAACTGAGGGGCCTCTCCAGTGGTCCAGATCATACTAGAAAATCATGAGCCAATTACAAAAACAGCAAGTGCATCTGAGACTGGTGACAAATAAAAACGGTGCCTGGGTTGTGCACCATTTTTGGATTACTCCTTCCTCTCACTTCCACTGGTGTTAGACATACATATGAGTGTTCTGTAGGCAGCCTACCCATGAGCACAGCCTTTGAGAAAAAGGGCTTTGCCCCATCTCAGTCCCCACGATGACTGGCATGAATTTGTTGAGCACCAGCGGAAGACCTCTGTGTAACAGGTGACTGAACAGTGTGCAAGGTGCTGGTCAGCTGCTAATGAAGAGAACAGAGAAGTATCAGATACCATCTTGGTCTTCAAGACATTTGCAGTTCAGTTGGCAGATGAGCTGTATACACGTGCCAAGTTAACAATGCAATACTTAAGCACTATTTACCAGGATGGATGCAGAGTGCGTCTTAAAGAATCTGGCTAAAACTCCTACAATTCCCAACCATGGATGCTTTTCTTGCTGGGAAAATGTGGGACCAGAAGATGACCAGAATTCAGCTGAAGTTCTTCTAAGTGACAAAAATGGAAACTAAGCAGCTTAGCTGTTTACCCACTTTTAGCTGTTTACCCACTTTTCTCTAGAGAAAGGGTCCACCCTCTTTCAGAACTGTTCCCAGGATCCTCCAATCCGCCTCAAAACAGCATCTCCCCAGTGACCTTTGGAGTTCCAAGGGCATGCTGCCATTTCATCCTCTGAGCACTCTTCTTGGCTAACTGGTAGGGTTTTTTGTTTTTTTTAATTTTCTAAATAGATTTCCTTTCAGGGGTACACACTTATCTGGCTCTTTTAAAACTATTAATTCAATCACTTCAAATATTTGGGCTTCATTAAACTTTTTTTTTGAACTATGCCACTTTTATGGCTTGAGTCTGGAAGGGAGGTTTCACCCTAACGACCATTTTTTTTGAAGTCAATAGATATCATTGATAAATGTATAAGAGGTTTTCTTATTCTCAAGCTACTGTGAATTGAGGACCACAAATTACAAAGCTGATCAGATCCCAGCCAGCTTCACTCATCATATATTTTCAGCTTTTTAGTTTCACATTCTCCAATTTGTGAAGAGTCAAGTATAATTATTGGTAATATCAGAGAAGGAAGTAATCACTTCATAATGCTTCCAGTCAGTGATTCCTAAGGGGTGGGTAATACAGGGCAATATAAGGGAAGTAATACAAGAATCCAAATAACAGGTGCCTTTGCCTATGACTTTGGCTTGCTAATGTTTAATATTATCGCTCCTGAGATAGCACAGAAACAATTTGCCTAGGATTATTGCATTTCTGCAGCAAACAGTGCAAATGTAGAATTACCTGAAGAAATAATCTGTGGAAGAGCTTGTGGAATTTCAGCTTCCCAAAGAAGCCATGGTACGTTAATGTGGGGTAATTTGCTTTCCAAGAAAACACCACAAATATCCATCATGTCAGGAACGGAGAAAACCACATGAATAGAGAAGAAGAAAAGAATCTTCTTTCCCATAAATGACCTTCTCCCCTCTAAATAGTTTCCCACGTGCTAATTCACTGAGGGGACAAGACAGTGTGGACACAGCTACTGGTTCACTGAAGTATTCTTATCTTCAAATCCACAGTTTACATCAAAAGCTGCTAAAGTAAACCAAATCAACTTAAAAAGAACATGTCATTCTCAAATGTTGAAAAGCCAGGAAGAGGCATCATGGTCCTGAAAATATAAGAAGACCATGCTTAAGGATTCAGAAAAAAAAACAGGGCAGAGTCAGGCTTTGGGGAACATCCACACCTTCTGTTACCATAAAACTCAGTCCCTGGAGGAACTGGGGGCATTGCTTTTCTCCACCTCAGGAGCATCCCTCCCGCCTTCACTCTACACTAAGCATTCCCTTCTGCCCAACTGGGGACAATAGAGGGCTCTGGGAGCTCTCTGCAGACTGCTGCTGACTATTCTCCTATCATGTTACTGTCTTAAATAGGGATGGAATACTACACTGCAAAACCACCAATGTGTATTCTAAAGCCAGAAGCAAGCATAGCTGCACGTTTTTCTTTCATTCTACCGAGTAGCCAAATTTTGGAAACATGCATAACTGCCCCAAATAGCATCTAAAGAAAATGAATGGCAAAACCTGCATCTCTTGGTCCCTGGTCTTTGTTAACTGGGATATAAAATATAACCCAGCCTCTTGGTAATAAGGGGCTACCAACGTGGTTTTTACACCAACAGAAAAGAAAACGAGGGTGGTGACTCATAAGCAGAACAGGGTCTTTCTCACAAGGTTAGCCTAAGTGGGTACTGTATACAAAGTGGTGCTGTGTGGAAACTTGGAGGCTTGACTAAGAATCTGCTCTGTCAGCACCATGTAGTGGAAAGAACTCTGTGAGGACTTAAGAAACTTGATTCTCCCACAGGTTTCACTGATTTTCCGTGACTTGAGTCGTCACTTTGCCTTGACAACCCGCAGCTTCCTCATAAAATGAAGAAGGTAGACCAGATGGCTCTTCTGTGCCTCCCAGCCTTCCACCCTGACCCCACCTGGGGCTTCACCTCCTGGAGTCTGTGTTAGCCTGCTGCAGCCTCCCAGCCCTCTGAGCCTTTTGGAAGGGCCTCTTATGGTGGAGCTGGCCTCACCTCCCTCTAGGGTTCTTTCTGCCACCCCAACATAAATGTCAGATGGCCCAAAGTGGGTCCGTAAGCCTGCCATGGATGATGGTCCAGGGCTTAGGAGCACCAGCTTTGGAGGCTTTTATACCACCCGAGAGGCTGTAAACCACAACCCCTCTTAGCCTCAGCTTCCCCACCACAGCATCGTTCTCACACAACTGCTGAATGTCAGGTGCTCGGCCATTCTGAGAGCTGACAGATAAAATTCAGGACACCCAGTTAAATTTAAATTTTGGATAAACAATTTAGGGCATACTTACACTAAAAAGTTATTCATTGTTTATCTGAAATTCAAATTTAATCGAGCACTGTGTATTTTTAAAATTTGCTAAGTCTGGCAACCTTCCACAGGATAGATGCTGCTGCTGGTGGTGTTAGGGACCAGGCTGCCCCACCAAACCAGCCTTATGCAGAAGAAAACCACCGCTGCCTGACTTCTGGGTCTTAGGAGCAAGAGTCCCTGTGGTTGCAGTGTCTTCCTCCCTAATCCTCTCCTCACTCCTACAACTGTCCCCTTTCTAGTCCTCCTATTGGATTCCTGTCACCTCACATCCCACCTGGGCCCCCTTCCCAAGGTGCCCCCATCTTTCCAGTCACAGGCCCCTTTCCCCCGGCTGAACAATCTGATCGAATTAATTCACACACATGTGTCACTAACTGTTTAATGAGTCATCAACCTCCTCTGAAACAAATGCCTTTTTTTAAAGGTCACTTATAACCTCGAATGAAAATGATCGAATTGTAGGCTACCAAAAAATTGAAGTGAAAAAAAATGTAGGCTGTGTGAAGGAAAGGCATTGTGGGTGGTGGAGCAGGGCTGGCACGAGGAGCTGTGGCTCTTGCAGCAGCTCCTCTAAAGTGTTTTTCTGCTCTTCCTAGCCTTTTCCGCTTGTCTTCTTCTGAGCCTACAATGGCTCTCAGGGTAGCTGAAGACCCCATGGATATGGGGTCAAAGGAAGGGCAAAGTGGAATGGGGTGGAGTAGGAGGTGAGGGGTCTACCTGTAAACTGGCCATCGCACTCTGCCCCCTGCCTGTAGCCTACCCTCTAGGACACCAGCACAGTTCCTAGTGTCCCTAGCGCCAGCATCTAATTTAGTTAGACTGTTGAAAACACAAAGCCTGACCAAACTTTCTCCTTTCTGAGCACTTTGTGTTCAGAGGTGAAACACAACTGCATAAGCTCATGACTCCTGGCTCCTTGAGGCTGGTCCAAGTAACCCCGGGGGCCATTAAGAACCACCTCTCTCTTTCCAGGGCTAATCAATCTAGATGGCTCTGAAAGCTAACCCTGAGAAGGCGAGGGGTTGGCTTGAGGCGGGGGACACACCTCAGTAATTTCTACCTGGATTCTTCCTCAGGCCCAGCTCTGAGGATCTCTGTTCCTAGGTTATTCCATCCAAGATGACCCTTTATCTTAACGTCCACAACCCATCAGCTAAAAGCACTTCATCAAACCATTAAAAGGAAAAGGCTTAAAATGAATGAAATAGGCAAAACATTATATAACAGATAGTTTACTGTCCTTCTCCAGAAACTAGCCCTCAGCAGAGTGACCCTCCCTCGGCCTTTTGGGAAGACAGAACTGCTACGTGTCCTGGCTCATGGCTGAGTGAGATGAATTACTACTAATTTGGGAATGAGAACGTCTCTCTTACAATTTCGCAATATCCACTGCTGGGTAGCTAGAGGCACCCGGGGTCTGCCCCACTGACTCAGCAGAATTCACCTTCCAACTAACTTTACAGTATCTTTGTAACTCTGCCTTGAGATAAGGGATGTGAATTCTTTTATGTGTCTTTTTTTTTTTTTTTTTTTGCGGTACGCTGGCCTCTCACTGTTGTGGCCTCTCCCGTTGCGGAGCACAGGCTCCGGACGCGCAGGCTCAGCGGCCATGGCTCACGGGCCCAGCCGCTCCGCGGCATGTGGGATCTTCCCGGACCGGGGCACGAACCCGTGTCCCCTGCATCAGCAGGCGGACTCTCAACCACTGCGCCACCAGGGAAGCCCGATGTGAATTCTTTTAGACGATAACAGAGTTCTGGTGGGGACGTGGAACAGGGAGTAACACTCCCTACGAACCTCACATGCCCCACATCCTGATCAGGAGAAATGGACCTGACCTCTTAGTGCAAGCGGGATTTGAACTCATGTCTTTTGGACAGCTTACCCAGTTTCATTCAGGGTCTTGAGCCCCAGTCTCAATTTTCCCTCAGAAGAGTGACTACTGATGCTTTTTCAGAGCACGGTCACTGACAGAGCTGAACGAAGCATTCTGTGAGCCTAGACAAAGGCTCTACTGAAGGTGTTTATTTGAAAACAGGACTTTAAATAAGTCAAAAAAAATTTTTTTTGGCAGGAGAACAGTTTCCAGTATTTAGCTAATTACATTTCATATCTTGAGTGACACTTTGGTTACCAATAAGATTCTTCTTCTTAACAGATGATGGTGAGGAACTCCATGGCAAAACAGACACTGAGCTTCCCCCTTGGTTAACAGGAAACGGTCTCTTCTCTTCCAAATCCTGCAGTGAGCCAGGAGGAGGCTGGTCACTCCTGCCAGTGCACCAGCTAACTGCTGTTAACAGGTGTTGAAAGAGCAGTTATTCCCCTCTCGCAGGTTTTCTTTTCTTTCTCATTAAATTGTATTTTATAGGAGAATTCGTATTTACAACGATCAGGTGTGTCACTCACTCAGTCACTGCTAGGTAACAGTTGAACGTGGCACAAGACAGAGGTCTAGTGCCCTGTAAACAGTTACCTGTTCAGAAGGCCACTGGGGTTTGGGGTGCTAGGACTCATCATAGTCCATGTCTAGTGAACTACAGACGGTCAGTCATCACAAGGGCCTTACAGCTGTCCTCAGCACCCCTAAGTCAGTAGGTGGCGGGGGACAGGAACCTGAATTTTCACAGCCTCCCCATGTGACTGTGAAGCACACCCACATTTGGGAACCATACTGGTGTAGAACACATTGCTATTAAAGCTGAGGTCAGAGGTCAGTCCCTCTGGAACCAGTCAACTTTGCTGTGTGTTGCTAAGAAGTCAGCATATACACCCTTAATGAGTCAGGGTACCAGCAGGAAACAGGCGGCATCCTCAAAGTATGATAATTTGAAGGGAATTTAATAAAGGGACAATTTACAAAGAAGTGGGCAGGGTGCAGGAAAGCCACAAGGCCTAGTGTGGTCCCCTGGGCTAGGAATGAGAGGGAATCAGGTAGGGCAGGCTCTGTCCCACCCCAAGGCCTGAAGGGGCAAGATGAGAGAATGGGTACCTGAACTGGGACAGAAACGCTGGTGGAGAGCACTGGATGCCTGACAGGAGCTGTGACCATCCTCGAAGAGCTGCTGCCAATGTGAGAAACCCCACAGGGAAGAAGCATCCTGACTCACTCTCTCCCTCCCTCCAGTCTCGGGCCCTCTCCTTGCTGAACCCAACTGGAAACCAGAGGCAAAGAGACTACCCAGGCAGTTCAGAGAAGTCAATTTTCTGGGGCAAAGAGCAGAGTGGAGAAAGGCGGATAGTGTTTGGAGCCAGAGGAGGAACGGGAAGATGCCTGGCACTGTACACCTAAAGAAACTGAATCAGGGAGTGTCAAACCTTCACCATCACCCCAGACAGAAGCATTCAGCACACAAATGCTGAAGCTCGGATGCCTCCACCATGCCCACCTGTGAAAGCACCTGATGGTACAGGTAACTGCAGAAAGGATACAACCTTGTCCAGGGAAGTATTTCAAAAATAAATTCACAAATGTACTTCTCAAATATTTACTGAGCACCTGTTCCATGAAGGACATGATATTTCACTTTTAGCCTTTGTAGTAAAAGTCTTGGAGTCTTTTATGTTAAACCCAATAGGGCTACTGCTGAGAGATGTGTTCACAGGGTTTAGTGAAGCCCCTGTTGAAATCAAAATAAATATACTACAGAAAAGAAAAATATCTTGGATTTTTAAAGTGGAAAATAATTTAGCTTGAATTGCATGTAGTCATAGCCTACAGCAAAAGTGACCTATGTTTTTCTTTTTAATATATATGATTTTCCAGGGGCTTCCCTGGTGGCGCAGTGGTTGAGAGTCCGCCTGCCGATGCAGGGGACATGGGTTCGTGCCCCGGTCCGGGAAGATCCCACATGCCGCGGAGCGGCTGGGCCCGTGAGCCATGGCCGCTGAGCCTGTGCGTTTGGAGCCTGTGCGCAATTAAATGCATAATGCGCCATCAGGTGGCCTGAAACAAATGGGCTGAGGGAGGATTTATCCTGTCTTTCAACTTCTACCCAACTAATGCTAGTTACACTAAACAATGTTAGTTCCACTAAACTTAAGTGCTTAGGAGGCACCACGTTTGATGACCATCCTCTACTCTGAGGTCGCCTTCAGTGGGTACCCAATAAATGACTTTTCAATCTCCCGTTCTCCATGCATACCTATTTCACTGGCATAGGTGAAAGAAGATGCAGGCTCCCGGGTTCTCCGGGTTAGCTGCGTGGTCAGTGGTGTGCACTACCAAGCGTGCCCCAGGTGATTCCAGAGGCACATCACTGAATTACAAAACAAGAATCTTATTCCTTTTTCTATACACTTCAGCCCTCTCAAACCCCAAAGTCTCAGCTGTCTGCAACAGCTCTCTAACTCCTGCTAACGCCCCTTTTCATCAGAGAGGTGCAGCCTCAGGCCCGGAGACTTCTACAGGCAAGGGCATCTATGAGACTGTCGTGGCACTCTGATTTTCACTTATTTAATGATTATCAGCTATTCATCAAATGATACTGGTTTTCTACTTGAAGAAGTCATATAAAGTTTCTTTTAAAAATAAGTTTGGTTTAGCATAAAAACTTAATTTAAGGGAAAATATAAGTAATATAGGTGGTACACAGATATGGAGAAAATCAGTGTCTACAAATGACTGAAGTTTGGGAAACAGTGATTTAATGCTAAGTATACCTCCTGAGTCAGAGAGACCTAGGTTTTAGTTCTTACTGCCATTAAATAGGCAATAATGACTAATTTTATTGTCTTGTAAATAAACAATTCTTTCATTGAAGGTCGTAGTTCTTCTAGTCAGAGGGCTGCAGCTCAAGGAGAGTAATAAAAATTTAGTAAAATTTCTTTGTAATCTGAATTCCATCTTGTTCTTACCAGAGATGCCTGTGATAAATGATTCGACATTATGGTTTAAAGATTTAGATGCAACATACTATTGTAGGATGAAACTATGGGCGTATGAATTATGAAGTGGGAGAGAGAGAGCTGAACGCTGCTCTCCTCGTCAGGTCTGACAAGTGAGCCTTTGGCAGCCACTGTAATGTGAAGAGCAAAACAAGATTCACACAAGACCTTCATTGAGAGTATTCCAGGGCCAGCCGGGCAGAATAAATTACAAAAGCAATCTGTCACGGTACGTGAAGCCTTTTGATGTCGGTCTGTTAAAAATACTGCATGTTCCGTGGTACTGATCGGGAAACATTGCCATCAGTCACCTTCTACGTGAACTGTAAATCTCTTAGACATGATAGTTCAGCTCTCAAGTCACCCCAACCCCCAAATTCTAACCTCTTGAAGAATTTACATTTATGTCTATGTTCCTTTCAAGTCAAGACCTCAAGAAACACTTAACCAGACATGTTTGGAGCCTTTTTTTCTTCCTACAAACCTGAGTGTAAGCAAGCTAAGTGTCTGGGTGCATTCACACCCACTTCCACGCACACCTGCGCACCCCTGCTCCGACGTCTCCACAGCCAAACCCACCCTGCAGGCAGAGCCGGAAATGGTTGCTGCCGGGCCCTAGCCAGAAAGAGGTGTTTGAGACAAAGTGCTCTGTCCTCCTGAGCCCTTATTTACGCTCGCGCTTTGCTAAATGCCACACAGCAGCGGGTACTCTGGAGCTGGGCCCTTTTTCCTATGCACGGTCTGCCGTTGACTTGTTTTAAAAATATTTCTACAGTGCGTCTACTGCTCTCCCTTCACTATATAATTGTATGATACATTGGCAAACACCTGCTCCTCAATGAATAAAGGTGTGTTTACCAAACAATAATTGAGTCGTTGGCACAGGGAGCAGACCTTGCCCAACACCAGCTGCTGTATGTTGCACACATAGCGTCCTCAGCCTCTGCCCTGGCTGGATGTGCAAGGAATCAGTACTTATTAATTCTGGGACCTCAGTTTTAGCCACATAAGACAGAAGAATACTACTGTATGCTGTAGGATTTCATTTGTGAATTTATTTTTTTTAGCTTAGGTGCTAGAGTTATAAACAGACTTTAATTTCACTTAAGTCCTAAAGTTTAGATTCAAATGGAATGGTTTGAAACATGCCATAAGAGAGAGTTAATTGGGGGGGGTGTCACACAACATAGAGTTGGACTTACAAGCATAAGTATAGCAAACACTAGACAATATGGGCCAAGATGCTTCTGTGCTCCTTATTCTGACAGAATCCAGTTTCACAAAGAGACTTGTTAGAGGACAAAGGGCAAAATATGCTCTTACGTTTCAGGGTCTCTCAAATCCAATCTGTCCTCTATACATGTTTTTGGGCATCTGCCCCATCCTTGTCCCCTTCTCTGGGAATCTGTCCTGCCAACAGCTCAGCAACAAGTCATGTGACCATAGCTAGTCCAGCAATGTATGACTGGACAAGAGCGAACGAATGACCAGAAGGAGGCCCCAGCTACACGGTGGCTGGGAACCTACAAGTTCTGTGGCTTGGCTGTAAAAGTTGAGCCAATGAGATTGCTCTGCCAGGAATTTGGAATTAGAAAATGGAGTTAGCTGTGGGTTGCTAAATTGACAGATCATTTTAACTGAAATGCGTTTTTAAACAAAATGTTTGGGAAGGGGAGTAATTATCAATAGAAATGGCTGGACTAGATATCCACAAAATCTTTTGCCTCCCCCAAAATATTTTAGGTAGAAAACATTTCTGAATCACTGCTCTTTAAATATAATTATTCACCCAGAGAGAACATTTGAGAAGGAAGAAAAGCATGTGCATAATTCCCTGGAGAGAGGTGTAGAAAGCAGAGGTCTAGTGTTTGGTCCATCTGATGCAGGGAGTCTTGCAGCCCAACAGCTGCTGGCTCTCTGGGCATCACAGGTGACAAGGAAAGTTGTAGCCTTGAAACTAGAGCACAAAGGAAAAAACACGTGTGCCAGATCCCAGGGCACATGTCCAAGGACCCTCTGCACCCCAGGCCCCAGCTTGGCGTGGGGAAGGTGCTCAGACATGTCTGTGGAATTGTATGGGAATGAACTTGGTCCCAGAGCAGCCTTGGGGGAAGTCAGACAGGCTTAGGGTTAAACCGGTCTGAGTGAGAAACAGAGAGCAGCTGCCATCAGCGCTGCATCTAAGTGAAGGGAGCTTGTTCTGATGAACAGGTCTGTGACTGCCTGGGCATGAGGGGAGGGTGCCTGGGCCGCCGAGAGGAGGCAGGGCAGATGGCGATGCTTCAGGGGAGCGAACAGAACTGCCCACGCAAAACCCTGAGACTCTTTCATCTAAATGGATGTGCTAATGGCTCCCATGGAGCGGCTATGAGAGGGCTTAGCACATATGCCTCTGTCTACTGTACTGGCCGTAAATAAACCATGAGCTTGCCTGCACCATCTGCTTAGTGTGCACTTTGTGGAACTGTGTGAAGAGAACAAAGTGTTTGGGGCCAAATGGCTGGAAATATTTTAGTTGTATACTTAGAAACCAACTATGTTTACATAGCTCAATTATTACATTTCCTTTAAAGTGGGTAATTAAATTAAAAACACTTTTATTTCAAAAAATAAGGTGGGGGGTACTGGACAGTAGGAGGCCACACAGCTTCTGAAAGGTCAAAGAACAGGTCATGGGGACAGCATGAGGCTGGAGACAAGTCTTCTACAACTGGAGTAATCAGCCTTGAGTTAGTCACACTTAACCAGCCTTAACCACAGATGCTTCATCTATAATGAAGAGTGTGTCACTCATCTTCCTCAGAGCGGTGTTCTGAGATTTCACTAATGTCTAAAACATGCAGCTCTTTAGATAAAAGATATTATGAACATACAAGATGTTTTTGTGGAGACGGTCATGCCCTCTGTAAAGTACAGGGTATACATTATACACGATCATTATTACCCTCACATAGGCATTGAGACTGCTCACCACTCATTTTTTTTAGTTCCTCAAAATTATATAAATAATGTTAGTAATTCATTCATGAAACAACTCTTCACTGAACATTTACTAGGTGCTAGACTCTGGAATAATTTTCATCAGAGGTAAGACACCTACAATTATGTTCTAAAATCACAGACTTGGTATGTTGCAAGTAATTTCCAAAATACACAGTTGGATTGTGCTTTCAAAATTAAACAGCTTACAAAATTAAACAGTGGGGTGTCTTCCCCAGTACTAGATTTGTGATTATCTAAAGTTTAGTGATTTTCAAGCGTTCAAAGAGCTCCCTCACCTAACCTGGATGAACTTTTCCCAAGGCCTAACAAAGCATCAGTTTTAGGTAGATACTGTATATCCCCCCAGAGAACCCAACAACTTAAGTTAAACTCTATGAAACAGCATGAGCAAATCGCCACAGTTAATGAAATGCAACCCTGAGAGAATAATCACACTATCTTAGTTTCATTTACAAACTATGTCTCATCTTGACAGAATCCCCAGAGATAATGTAGGACAAATCCTGATAAAATGAATTCCCAAGGGTTACTCAAATACTTTTTATGGCGCTGAACTTTGACTCTATCAGAATTTGCTTGGAAGAAAGAAGAAGTAAAGAGTGTGAGGGTTAGAGCCAGTGCTCTGGACTCAGACAAAGCCTCACACCATAATATAACAGCTGTGATCTTAGATGAGCAACTTTACCTGTCCAGGCCTCGGTTTTGCCATCCACAAGATGGAGATAATAATACTACCTATCTCCTAGCATTTGCAAAAAGTGCCGGTGAAACAGTAAAAAGGTCTTAGCACAACATGGTAAAGACTCAGAGAACGTCAGCTAGGACAAAAATCTTCATTGTGTGGAAACAGAATTTGCATGGAAGCCAGAGGTTCATCAAAGAGGTGTTAATGAAACCGGAAAGTGGGTTGTGGTTGGGTAGAGAGACCCTGCTATTTCTAAGTTCCCACAGCAGCTCTGCCACCCTTGCTGGCAGAAAGCACAGAGGCGCCAAGAAGCTTGAGGACCATCTTTCCAATTCTTCCGCAAGACATGAGCTGAAGGAGACAGTGCAGGCCACCCTGGAAGCAGCACTACTGAACCTTAGTTTCTCATCACGTCCCAACATGGGAGTGCCTTGATGCCATCTGGATTTATGCTAACTCTGTAAAGAGAAAGCACGATGTTTGCTCCGGAGGACTTTAAAAACTAAAGGGGAAAATCCCATGCCAACAATGTATTTCAACACTATTCTTATTAAAAACAGGTCAAAATGGTGGGGAGAAAACAAACCATAACTATTGGATACATTTTCAGAAGTGGCTTTGGTTTTATGAATTAAGTTTTGATTCTGAAGACAAAAGTGCAGAAGAGAATTGATAAAGCCACATTCCATTGATGAGGTCCCAGATTCTCACCCAAAATAAAACAAAGTAAAAGCCTGAAGCACTTTTCACTGCAAGCTTTTGCAATTTCCCAGGAGAAGGAGGATAAAGATAAAACTAGAGCTGTGAATTTAATACAGGTAAAATTTGATCTTCCCTTTTAACAAGAGGTTGAAAATAATTAAGAACCTGAAATGGAAAAAAGTTTATACAAAAATTTGTACATACATTAGCATATAAAATGTTTATGCAACACTTTAAAATACATAATACATAAAATTTATACTATATGTAGAATTAAATTAAGAAAATATTTTATAAACTTAAATTACGAATTTTACCCAGAGGCAAGAATATTTTCGAGGAATTCATGCTAAACAAAATAAATACTTTAAAAATATCTATTTGATTTGCACCTTTGAAACAACGCCATACTTGCTCTATAACCAAGAAAAAAAAAAAAAGGAAAATGGCAATAGAATTCAGACTATTTTTCAATTAAAATGAATTCACACAGAAGTCCCGGGGTCAGAAATGCAAGCCAGGATTTGACTACTGAGCATGTAAACATGAGTACAGAGAGAAACTGAGTTCCCTATTTGCAGAAAATTTTTGAAATACGGTTCCTGGATAATCTCAACATGCAAGGCAGGTAATTTGGTGAGTTTTGCATGTGTGTATGTATATATGTGTATGCTTTAAAAAGATTCACCATGAGGCTTCTTTGAAGAGTTGGTCTCCCTTAAGAAGAATCTAATAAACAAAAATTTAATTTTGACGCTGTTTAGGAAACACAACTCATGAAATCCAGCTCAGCCTCATGGCATAAGACATGGCAAGCTGAGAAAGTTTCTGTCCACATTCAGTCAGTGCAAGCTTGCCTCGCTGTTCTCCTGGGAGTGGAAGCAGTGTAGACGAGCCATAATCTCTGCCTCCTGCAGCCTGTCAATTGTTTAAACATCTTCCCAAATAACAGAGAAAATGTCCTATATTTTTGATTGCATAAGAAGCAGATTTGAATGTTGAATTAGAAGGAATGGAAATGTTTATAGTTTTAATTGTCCAAAATGCCTTTCAATTACACTTAATCTTCACTCTAATAAAAAATTTATTACAAATAAATATTGACACAAAATACTCCATTAAACCATTACTAAAAAAAAATCTGGGTAACCACCCCCTTGCATTGTTGAATGATTAAGCAAACACATTTGCTGTAATTTGAAACCCTGTACAGTTTTAGTATGGTCCAACTTTTATAAAATACATATCTAGAAGAAAATATACTCGAATAAAATATCTAAAAACCAGAGACACGCATTGTCTCTGGTGTAAAGAAATTATATCCTTTTCTGAGTGTTTCTAATTTTACTAAAATTTCCCATAATAAATGTAATATGTATTGATCATGTATTAGATGCCAGGCAGTATGCAAGATTTTTTTTTTTTAATGCTTCATGAGGTGGGTATTATTATTATCCCTGCAGATGTGGAAGCAGAGACTAAGGCAACTAATACTTGAAGGATGGAAACTGGAATTCACACATGTCTGTCTCACAATCATTTTGCTACAATTGAATTTCATTTGTAGCTGGAAAAAAAAGAAAACACTTAAATGTAAATGCTACATAGCCAGGCGAAGAGCTATATGGTGACAGTATACTTCTAGGCCTTTATATTAAAGATTTTATTAGGTACTCCTTAAACACCTCTATGATTTTTTTTAATATTTTCAAAAGTATGGCAACATTTTGAAAATAAAAGGAAATTAATCAAACCTTACATGAACTAAACCCAATGAACTAGATTTAAATCAGTACTAATATTTATACACATCCTTTCAGTGAATATTCAGTTACCAATAACAGACAACCCCTCATTGATTCAAACCTAACCTGACCTGACCCCAAAGTAAAAAAAAGTCTTCCCTTTTGAGAGGGATAAAATTAGGACTCAAAGAAAATGGTACCCCCTAGATCATGTGGAGGCCATGATTTCGTAGTGGCTAAAACTCCCATCCCAAGCACACTACAAATCAAAGTAATGTAAGTTAAAACAGCGGAGCACCATTTTTTACCTATCACATTGACAAAGATGATGATGAATGAAAAGTATCACCCGTAAGAGTATTGACAAACTGGCACTGTTGTAAACTTTTAGTAGAGAGTGCTTAGACAATAAATATGGATGAAACTCCAAAATATGCAAATCCACTGATCAGCCGATTTTCCACCTAGGGATTTATTCTAAGGAGAAAACGAAGTATGCTGTGTGTTGCAGTGTTGGTTGTTCAAGGCAGTATTGCTTATAACATAGAAAAACCAGCAATAACCTAAATATCTATTGATAGGGGAATTTGCTGCTGTATCTGCAGAATCTGGCTACTACACCTGGGACTAAAAATAAATATGTGGTGAATGAATGGCATGACAAATAAATTAATGGGATACAGCTATACAACTGAATTTTATTCAGGCATTAACATTTCTGATGTAAAGCTATATTCAACAACAAAGAAGGAAGTCTATAGCATTTTGTTACGTGATGAAAAGAGACCACAGACTAGTCTATCGGTGCAATCCTATTTACATAAAATCATATGTATAGCTACCTGTGTACTATATATGTGTAGATATCTAGAATGACAATACAGTTGGGATTTGGAAATTTTTCACTTTTTTCTTTATATTTTCACATATTATTTGGACTTACTTAAAAATATTAGCTACACATTTTCTTTTTGGTTGAGGAGAATCCTATTCTTTAAATTTGTATCCCAACCACTCTAGCTATGGAGGAGGAGAATACCACTAAGTAATAGGTAACATTCAGAGGATAAGAGTTAAGACAACTTCTTTTCCCTTGATTTCTAAAACACTGCTGTGCTGAAAGTTCTCTCTTCTACTCCCGTAACATGCCAGAAACAGAATGAACATAAGGCACACCTGTTTTAAAACAGCTGCAATCAGTGCCCTGGTAACCATTGCACTGAAGAGAGAATCTCAATGCAAGATATTTCACTACATTGACTTTCTCTGTCCAGAGCCCTTCTGAACCCAGCCTTGTTAACCTTCTGGCCAACGCTCACGGTCCAGGGATGCTCTCCTGGGCTCAGCATGCATCCAAGTGCATTCACCATCAATGGACTCCATCTGTTAGCTCCACACACAAAGACCTCAAGTTACTTGGCAAACAAACATTGCTTTTCTTGAATGCTAGATTGAGATTAAAAGTATACAGCTTATATTAATAGCTCATGGTTTCTGGTAATTTTTCTTTTCAATCCAGGAGAAAATACAAGCATCCCTGATAAACAAATGACAAAGTGTCTCTCTTTGGATTCAAACAAGAGCAGCGTGACTCCTCCACTGAAGCACTGTCTGGTTACAACGGTGCCCAGCTGCAGTTCTGGCCAGCCTCTGAAAGCAGGAGTCAGGGCCAACAAATGCTGCATCTACACACATGTGCCCTGAAGAATCAGCCAACTGTGAGAATGGCGGAGAGGACGCACATGAGCCGATGACTGAGAAGCCTCTTCTTCTGGATGCCATTTATCGGAATTACAAAAATTTGCTGAAATGTATCTCATGCCCTGCCCATGCAGTGGGCTCACCAAGTCAAGAATAAGCTACGTATTTTGGCCTTGTGGTATTTTCCCGCAAATAATCATGCAGAGTGAGAGCAAGATGAAGGGCTGAGAAAACAGACAGACCCTGGAAGAAAACACACACCTACTGCTTTCCTTCTTGCACTTCCTGGGTGCAGCATCAATTCAGCAGCAACAGCAACCACCCAACATGCAAAGCATTCTAAATGCGTCAGGTTGAGTGTGGCTGGCTTGATCTTGATCTGATCAAGCTGATTATGGCTTTAGTGTTGCAAAGCCTCTTTAAAAAGGAAACGTTGTAGGGCTTCCCTGGTGGTGCAGTGGTTAAGAATCCGCCTGCCAATGCAGGGGACATGGGTTCAAGCCCTGGTCCGGGAAGATCGCACATGCCGCCGAGCAACTAAGCCCATGTGCCGCAGAGCAACTAAGCCCATGCACCACAACTACTGAGCCTGCGAGCCACAACTACTGAGCCCGCGTGCCACACCTACTGAAGCCCGCGTACCTAGAGCCCGTGCTCCGCAACAAGAGAAGCCACCGCAATGAGAAGCCCGCACACCGCAATGAAGAGTAGCCCCCGCTCGCTGCAACTAGAGAAAGCCCGCACGCAGCAACGAAGACCCAACGCTGCCAAAAAATAAATAAATAAATTTATTTATTTAAAAAAAAAAAAAAGGAAACGTTGTATATGAAGATGAACCTACTGGCTTTGAGTTACGTGTCCAGGGGTGGTGACAGGTCTGTAATCACACCTGTCTGATGCTCGTTCCACTCATTTACAAGATGCGTGGCCAGCCTTGGGGCCTGTGCCGATGCCCACAGGCCTCCTAAGAAAGGAACCCAGACCACAGCCCATGTCAGGAGCCCGGCTCCTTCGTGGGAATGGGTACATGCTCTTTCGTCCGGCTCCTGCCATCACTGACTAGTTTTCTCTGATGCTGCTGTCATGTGCCTCGTCTACCCAGAGCTGTCTGCATCGGAGCCCCAGCTATTTCCTGAGAGATATAAAACTCAACAAACTACAAATAAACAATACAAAACATGATCTCATGCTGTCATGCTGATGTTTCTCTAAAGTGTAGCATCCTGGCAGCTCCCTGATTTACAAGTATCATTTGACACTCACTTTTCCCCTTCAGCAACTTCTTTCCCCTGCTTTTACCCATAGTCCATCAGCTCCCTCTATTGCTTAATGTGTCCTCTTGAACTGCCCCCCTTTGCCCACACCAGGCCTCTGGCTCTCAAGGTCACCAGGCTACAAGTGTTCCTACAAAGTTCACCAGCAAGTTAACCCTCCTTGTTCTCAAGAGCTGAACGCTGTCAAGTGGCTCTCCCTGCCAGTCTTGGCTGTTTGATGATCTTCTCTTGCTCAAACTGCCCTTCTATTTGCTCATTTTGGTCAGAGGCACAGATATCGTCCCAGATCCAGAAACTCAGAGTACGTCTTGTCTTAATCTCTCTACTCTCATCTCCTACATCCAGGCAGGCTGCCGCCATCAACCCTGGAAATTCAGTCTTCAAAAAGGCTTGTAGTTCCTCAAGATTTAATACAGATCAAACAAAAAAAAATCCCCAAAAGGAGTCTGTTAACTATAGTACAACACACAAATACAAGATGTCAGCATGGGCACAATCATTTCACTTCATTTCTGTCCCCTGTCAAAGGCATTCAAACTCTTATTCCAGTATTTAAATCCTGTAATGTGGACTCACTGTAAGCCTCCATCTAGAGCTTGCTTGGATTATTGTTTTATGACAGTCCCCTGAAATTGAATATTCTCTCCTCTCTTTAAAAACACAGGACTTGAGCCACCTTCCTCAAGACCTTGACCCAGATTAAGCTGAGTTTTAGCCACTTCAGTAACCCCTTGGGCAGAATTTTAATTAGTTTAACAGATGTGTGCATTGCAGAGGTCTTTATATAGTTTCCACTTTCTTACTTCTTTATTTTCTAATTTGTGTTTACTCATTTCTCTAATATGCACAAGTAGGGATCATGTCTTGAATATAGACTTAGTGACCAACTGATTTCAGCTCATTATTGATGATCAATGAGTCCCACCTCCCCCACTCTATACACGAATAAAACTTTAAAATATTGTTCCCACACACTCACCCTTGGTGGCTCCTCCAGCGAGTCTGGCGATGAGAGAGTTATTAACAGTATAGAAAAGTCTCATTTCGACTTGGGAGCAAGAAACTCATCCATCCCTGACAAAAACAGCTTAAAAATGAATTCCAAATATCCAAGTGTTATTTTCTTCACCCCACAAACCCAGGAACGTGACACGACCATGACACAAGCCTGGATGACATCCCACAGCCACCAGATGATAGATGTTTTCATTGGTTTCTCCTTAAATCAGGGCTATTAACAGCAGCATGAATCTGAACGAGAACCCTCGGCAATAGAGCTCAAATTGTGTCTGACAAGGCTCACTTCATAAACCTCAACTATTTTTCAACTGAAGAGATGCTGTATTAAGTCAATTCTGTTTATACAACCATTGTGCATTTATTTTCTTTAAAGATAAATGATACTTTTATGAAGGATAAATTGCACCCAAAATACTATCTGCCTTGGAAAGATGCCAAAATACACACTCATTTAAAATACACAAAACAAAAACAGCCACTAACACTTCTCCCAACAACAAAAGAAGTGGCTATACAGAATTCTCTTTTGTATAGTAGGGTGATCTTCTAAAAAAATTTTTTTAAGTATAGTTGATTTACAATGTTGTGTTAATTTCTGCTGTACAGGAAACTGACTCAGGTATACGTATACATATTCTTTTTCATATTCTTTTCCATTATGATTTATCACAGGATAGTGAATATAGTTCCCTGTGCTATACAGTAGGACGTTGCTGTTTATCCATCCTATATAAAATAGTTTGCATCATAGTAGGGTGATCTCAACAAGGTAAGCAAAATTAATAAATATTATTGTTAGGAAATACCTTGAGAAATAGGTTAACTGTATCTTATAATAATTACACAAATATATTTACTATAGAACTTAAGATATTTTAGTTTGATTTTAAATTTCAATGTAATTTAATATTATATGTATAATACAAATTACAATGATCTAATTGAATGGGCAAAAATACCAACGTTCATCCATTCACTCACTTACTGAATCTGTATTGACAAGTACTTTGATAGACACTGTCCCTGGCAGCTCAGAGCCTTAGGGAAAACAGACACACAACCATAAAAACAACATGTTAAGTAGTGTAATTATCCAGTAGGTTATACTGGGAAGCACCAACATTTCAGAAACTGCAAGATCATAAAATGGGTAAGGCAGAGATCTATTTATACTGAACTGACCAGGGTCATCTCCAAGTTAAAAAGCATTATCTATAAAGTGATTTTATTTATGTTAAACTACAACACACACCAGATTACATGGAAAAGGGTCAGGAAAAGAGACCCATCCAGAGGTTAACCACAGTTTTCTCTGGGAAGGGGAGTGGAAAGGAACATAGTAAACAAACAAACAAAAAAGACTACCTTTTTACATGCCTCTGTTACTGTCTGAATTTTTAAAATAATCTATACATTCCTGTAATACTTGAATTATGAAGAAGTAACAGTAAATGAAGCAGACAGTGGAGGAGAAGGCAGCAAAGCAGGCTGAGCAAGATGAGCTAGAAGCAGAAAGAAATCCTGACCAGGGTGGAGCCCATGGGAGGCCAGTGTTGAGAGGGAGGCTGGAGGACGATGAGGACCGAAGAAAGGACACGTCACGGAGAAGGAGGAATCTCCAACTTGGGCTCTATGGCTGTTTCAGCGGAACAGCAGCGGTAGAAAAAAGAACGCAGCAGGGTAAAAATGGGGTGTGAGGGAATGAGCAGCAGGTGTAGCTCAAATGCCACAGGACAGGTAACCTGCACGAGCAAAGCGAACTGGGAGCAAGCAAAATTAGGCTGCCCCCATCCTCCCGTCTCCTCCACGGTGCCAAAGGGGTACAGAAAAATACTTGTCCATTTTGTAAAAATCAACAGTACAAAT
This sequence comes from Aethalodelphis obliquidens, assembly GCF_003676395.1. NCBI lineage: Eukaryota > Metazoa > Chordata > Mammalia > Artiodactyla > Delphinidae > Aethalodelphis > Aethalodelphis obliquidens. The sequence goes on along the minus strand of NW_020837947.1, from coordinate 47,114,569 downwards.
GTGATCATGAATGGTACTCAACACTGGAGGCCGTAGACTTCAGGTGTGGAGACGCACAAAGAAGCGAACAGAGGGCCCAGGGACTACCTAGGGGGCTGGGGAGGGGGCACTAGGCAGCTCCAGCTCCAGCACTGGCTGCCAAGAGGTGATGCTGGCCCACTATGGCCAGATCATGTTATTTTTAAACAGAAGCCATAAATCTGGGTTTTTTGTTTGTTTGTTGTTGTTTTTTAAATCTGGGTTTTTTAAAAGTGTGAAATACCCTGACTTTTAAATGCTGGCCCAAATTTTGTTGTTGTTTTTTTTTTTTTTGCGGTACGCGGGCCTCTCACTGTTGTGGCCTCTCCCGTTGCAGAGCACAGGCTCCGGATGCGCAGGCTCAACAGCTACGGCTCACGGGCCCAGCCGCTCCGCGACATGCGGGATCTTCCCGGACCGGGGCACGAACCCTTGTCCACTGCATCGGCAGGCGGACTCTCAACCACTGCGCCACCAGGGAAGCCCTGGCCCAAATTTTTAAAAGACCCTGGACTTGGGAAAACAGGCCTGTAGGCCACCTCTACGGCACTGTGACTGTTTACAAGCCTGGCATTGAGGAGAAAACGTCAAGTAAAATTTCTCTCTCTTTCCTCTCTCTTTTGAGTGAGAGGCTTTCACATATTTCTAGGCCAAGGGCAAAGCTCTGGTGGATAAAAATCATCCTCTATTTTTAATTTTTAAAATATCAAATATTTGAACTAAAAAGGTTCCCTTTTGCTTTCCTTCAAGAGCTTACACGCTCACATACTCTGCTGGTAAACATTTACCGTAAACTCTTGTATCACGTTAACATAACAGACCTCAGCTATTACAAGTGTTAAAATATGTGTCTGGGTGGGAAGCACAAATTAACTGGCACGAGTTTTTAAAAGGAAAAAATGAGAAGGGACCAAAAATCTCACAGAAAATATATAAACACTCAAGTTGACTTTTGGTTTATCAATTTCCTCAGGAAAGAACTTCCCATTTGCAGCTGACCTATATTAAAACAACACTCCCATCAATTTCATTAGAATGCTACTTTTAATGAGTTCATCATATCACTATGCTTCAGGAACTGAAAGCAAGATATACATCGAGCCATCAACTATGGATACAGAACATTCAGAAGTCAAATAACATTTTTTTAAAAAATACACCTAATTTTTTCTTTTTTTAATTTTTAAAAAATTTTAAGATTTTTGGTTGCACCAGGTCTTAGTTGCGGCAGGTGGGCTCCTTAGTTGTGGCAATGTGAACTCTTAGTTGCGGCATGCATGTGGGATCTAGTTCCCTGGCCAGGGATCGAACCCATGTCCGCTGCATTGGAAGGCGGATTCTTAACCACTGCACCACCTGCGAAGTCCCTCAAATAACATTTTTAACTGGAAAAATAGTTGGAAAGCGGAGTATCGCCACAAAGGAAATATAGCAACAGTTGATACTCTCATGTGAGTGTGTAAACTTTCAAAAATCTTCATTGCACACTTCTGTAAACTGAAAAACATCTATTGTAAGATGTGAAGAATCTAGTTGGTAATGACTCATATATGATAATATCATTGGGTGGATCACTCTCATAGAATCTATTTCAAGCTCATTTCACTTGCTCTGGTTCTCATCGTTTATTAAGGGGCGATTTGGATGATGATAAATATTAGTGTTTCTACTTTCAAATGATTTTCCTCCTGATCGAACAAATATAATCTCAGGCATGTAGAAAGAGAACTCACATGGAATCCCTCTGCACATCAGGCTTAAGTTTCTACTGAAACCTAGGAGAAAGCCTTGACACGGTCATCCATTAGATAGCATCTTGTTAACACTGGGTGACGTTCTTGCCTATGGCTCCCTGTGTCTTAGTCTTTCTTTCCTGTGTCCCTGTGTCTTCAGCTCCTATATACTTCTGCACTGGCTTGTCTGTCCCTGTTCACCGTGCCTCAGCTATTTTGCCTCATCTGCTCTCATTCATTACTCTGGATTTCTCTTTGTATTTGCTTGGGTGTAGCTGTTTTGCATCTCTGGTCTCCTGCCCCTTCTCGCAGGGACCCTTTCTCCTCCCTGCCTAAATTAACACTAGCTTTCCACTAAGACGTAGACCTGAGAGCTAGTGTTAGGTAGCTACAAAATGCATTCTTGGATACCTTACCCTTAAGGTTCTTATTTGCATCAAGTTCACAAATTCGCACACTAAATCAACATGTTTGTCAGAAAGTATCTTTATTTTATACTTGTAACAAAGGAACTGCTTAAAATTTCCCTGAATCTTTGAAAGCTCCCCCCAGCTCCTATCTCTGTGCATTTCCTCAGATTGTGCATTGCCTAACTTGAGCGCTGCCTTGGTCGTAAAGCCTGCTAAAAGACTGAAAGAGTCAGAAAGCGATTGCCTCTGACGTGTTGGAACAGTGGTCCACAGAACTTACTGGGATATCTCTGGGTTGTGGGCAAAGAGGACCAGACTATCCTTTGTGTTTCCAAACAAGACAAAGATTCCACTCCACAAGGCTTTGGGTGAATATACTCTTTTTCATTTATCTACTAAGCCTTCAAGATCTTGGCTGAAAACAGATGTAACTGCCTCAAACAAACACCAAAGAGGTTTATAATTGTGCTTCCCACCACAACAAATTTGGCAACTGAAAGAACATGGAGCCTCTGGGATTTATATGATTTAGAGGCAGCACCTTATAGGAGACTGAGCACAGCTTTTATAACTAGACAGAGCTGGGCTGAAATCCTAGCATTCTCTATAGCATGATACTGGACAAGTTACTTGATTTCTCCAACTGTGGATTTTTCATCATTGAAGCAAAGACATCACTACCTACAAAACAGGATTTCTGTGAGGATTAAATTACAGGAGGTAATCTAGGAGAACGGCTAGCACAGCACAACAGCAAAAGCGGTGTTTGGGACCAGAAATGAAGAACACACGTGTCCAGGCTCCCTCTTGCCCCAGCTGCTGCAGTGGACCCTGGCTTTGCCTTCCTGGCTCTTCCCCTTGCCCAGCCTCCTGGGAAAGTGTTGGGGGGTATTTTACGATGAAGAATCAGGAGGAGAGGTGGAAGAACAGTGGGTCATCGTTAGGAAATGCTGTAAGTTTGTCAGGACTGTAGGGTGTAAGGACAGCTGGAGGGGAAGGAGGTGCTGCTGTGGATCCTATGTTCCCACCATTGCATTGAAAAACACAAGTAAAGCATTTGCTGTCTTGAAATCATTATCACAGTACGGAAGCAACCTAAATGTCCCTTGACAGATGAATGGATAAAGAAGATGTGGTACGTATATACAATAGAATATTACTCAGCCATAAAGAAGAATGAAATAATGTTATTTACAGCAACGTGGATGGACTTAGAGATTATTATACTAAGTGAAATAAGTCAGACAGAGAAAGACAAATATCATACGATATCACTTATATGTGGAATCTAAAAAGATGATACAAATGAACTTACTTATAAAACAGAAAAAGACCCACAGACGTGGAAAACACACTTATGGTTACCAAAGGGGAAAGGGGGAGGGATAAACTGGGAGTTTGGGATTAAGGTATGTACACTACTATATATAAAATAGATAACTGACAAGGACCTACTGTATAGCACAGGGAACTATACTCAATATTTTCTAATAAACCTATAAGGGAAAAGAATCTGAAAAAGATTATATATGTATACATATATGTACATATATATATGTATATATCTGAATCCCTTTGCTGTACACCTGAAACTAACCCAACATTGTAAATCAACTATACATCAATAAAAAGAAAAGAAGAAATTATTGTCACAGGACCTTATCTCTATGGCTCTAACATGATTTTAAAACTGGACTGTGTGGGTCTGCATACATATGGGTTAGAAGAAGTACTATGTTGGTTTTCTTATTATTTAATTACACAAACTTGGGAGTGGAGGTGGTCCCTAAGCAAGAGGGAAGGGGAAGTAAAAACAGCCGAGCCACCGCCTCATGGGCAGAAGAACGCAGGGAGGCACCCGTAGGCAGGTGGCTGAAGGGCAGAGGGAGATGCCAGGTCCCATTACCCAGTCCTGACTCATTCTGATTCTGGTGAGTCATTAGCGTTTCTTTGTTTCAGTTCTTCCCTAATAAAATGGCAAGGCGGGAGGGCTATATTACTATGGCACACCAGCTGGCCTTTCAAAAGTGAGCTGGGAGGTATGCCAGCAGCTGGGGCCTCCCAACTCTGGCTTGTACTCCTCCTTAAAAGCAGTGGATACATATGTGCGTGTATGTATACACATATCTGTGTGTATATGTATTATGTGTATGTATTAATACACACATCCTCACACAAGTTCTGGAGCTCTTCCTGCACAAACCACTAAATCATTTAAAAAGAAAGCCTTCAAAAGGATCATCTGGTGAATCCCTCTATATCCAGATAAGAATATACCTCATTCTAAAAAGATGACTAGACTTCCTTTCCCCAAAATCTCCTCTCTCTGTAAGAGAGGTTTACAGCCTCCCATTAATGATGTACTTGATTTTCTAAAAACTCTCATGATGGAAAAATTCCTCTTTGCTACCTTAAAAAACTGCACTCCAGCCTGTATTCCCAATTCTTCTTACCACACTATTTTGACTTTGCCTAGAACATATCACCTTCTAACAAATGTATAATTTACTTAGGTATTAATATTTACTGCTTACTGTGTCACCTCCTTTTCCCCAACCAGAATAAGCTACCTTGAACACCGATTTATCCCAAGTACCTAGAACAGTGCCTGGCTCAGACTTGACACTCCATAAACATTTGTAATTTGAAGCTGAATTATTTCTTTAATCTTTGATAAAATCGCAAATCTACAGAGCTGGAAGGAACCTTAGAAAGGAACCCTAAAGATGCAAAAACTGAGGCCCCATGAGGGTAGGTGGCTTGCCCGAGGGTATACACAGAGCTCCCTAGGCCCTTTTCCACTTCACCTCAGCACCTCCAAACAGAACTGCGACCCTGGGGAAATAGCCTGGGTGGGAGGCAGCCAATGAGAGAAGCCGAATCTGAACTCATTTAAAGCAAGAGAGCCAGAGAGAATAAGGTAAAGCATTTATTTGGAGAACAGTCAAATCTCATATAATAATAATAATTTGTTCATCAGTAGCCATTTTCATCTAAGGACCTCAGAGAGCTTATGAAATTCTCTCCCCACAATGTGTGGCATCATTATCGTTATCAGCTCTCAGACAAGGGAACTAAGAGGCTGCGTGTTCTATGGCTGTCCTGCAGGCTGGCTCATAGCTCTCTGGGACTCCATAGCCTCTCCATGGTTTTACATCCTCCCCTTTATCAACATCAAAGACAGCTAGATAAAGCTACAACCTCCCAGCTGGTTTTCTTCTAGGCACCCCTAACACTGTTCGGGTCCATGCCGATTTTTCAGCCAGTGTTTATTAGAGAAACAAACCTGGGCATTCTGGTGTCCAATCACGTAATGGCTCCTTCCAGCTCACCAATGGCTGGGACTTGACCACAAGGACATCTGAGGTACCCCGCTGCTTTTGGGGGTGGGGAATTTGTTTCTTTCCTCAGTTTACTGCCATTGCCCCCCACACACTTTCCATCTGTGCGAGACAAATCAATGCTGTTGGAATTTTAACCTACCCGCACGATTAGAGTGTTCGTAATCACCCCTCAATTACTGAGGAACCACATTAAGGGCCAATGAGATGGAGTCAACACCACAAGCCCTGTGGAGGAGCCCATTTAGACTGTGACGAGGTGGCATGCTCTCCTCTTCGGGGGGATGAGGGAAACAGTGGATTCTGAATTCCAATACTTCTCACGGGAAAGTTTTCTCCAGGCCCCTTACTGCACGTGGGTAGGAGGGCTGACTCTTCCTTACGCTCTTACTGAACGACAGTGAAGAGTGAACGGCATCAGAATCACAGTCCCTCTTCACCTGTGCCAAGCATGCAGTGTCGGTTTCAGCGCAGGAACACTTGTTCCCGTTTGCTGGGTACCCGTGAGCTTCCTCCCCGCTTCTGCAGCTCCTGGGACCACACTGCTGACCTTGCCCTTGGGCTGACAGCTTTGTGGCCAAACTGCCAGGCGGCATCCTGAGGCGTGCCAGCCCCCTGGAACAAACGGAAATCCTTACTGAGCTCAGGATTTCCCAGCGTTTCCTGAAAGGTCCGTGCTCTGTGGGATGCTCAAAGGTGTAAGATGGAAGAAGAATTCTATGATCAAATAAGCTGTGAAACTTGGGTAGAAAAATGTGTTAAACAATGGTGGTTCCTCAAAAAAGTATAAAGGAAATTCCCATGTGATCTAGCAATTCCACTTCTGGATATATATCCCAGAACACTGAAAGCAGGGTCTCAAAGAGATGTTTGTACACCCACAGTCAAAGCAGCACTATTCACAACAACCGGAAGTTAGAAGCGAGTGTCAACTTTGGTTGTGTAGATAAACAAAATGTGGTATATACATACAATTTATGTATGTATATATTATTCTTATGTAATATTATTATGTAATATTATTCTGCCTTAAAAAAGAAGGAAATTCTGACATGTAGTACAACATGGATGAGCCTTGAGGACATTATACTAAGTGAAATTAGCCAGACACAAAAAGACAAATACTATGACTTAGAATGGTGGCTGCTCCCGGGGGCTGGGGGAGGGGAGAATGGGGAAGGGTTGTTTAATGGGTACAGAGTTTCCATTTCACAAGATGAGAAGAGTTGTGGAGACTGATTGGGCAACAATGTAAGTATACTTAACACTGCTGAACTTACACACTTAAAATGATTCAGAGGGTAGATTTTCTGTCACGTGTATTTCACCACAATTACAATATATTCAACAGTCTTTGCAGAGGAGGCTTTCAATGCTAAAGTGCTCTGGGAATCCCCGGGAGGGGACCCAGCAGGCAGTCTGTCCCGGCTTATCTGGCCACAGCTCCCACCTAACTTTTTTTTTTTTTTTTTTAACAGAGCATCCTGTGGGACCACAGTGCTTCAGAACACACTTGACAAAACACTGAAAAACTGCTGTAAAATAGGAAATCCTATTTTTCATATTTACATAAAGGAAGGCAAGAATCCTGAAGCCAGATTTTCAAAACAGTTTTAACACACGACATCCTGCTAGAGGAGAACCAGATCCTATCCTCAACTGTGCTACTGATTAGCCACGTGGTCTCGAATAATCTCTACTCTTTCTCCTCTGACGTAAGCTCAACCTACCTCACCGATTTGTGGTGAAATCTAATGAGAAAACATAAGTGAAAGATCCTAAAAAGTACCAAGTGCTATTCAAACAGTAAGATAATTACTAAGTTCTTAGGCTTATTGAGGTGCAGTAGACAACATCAGGCAGCATTAAGAGCTCAGAATATTTATTAGGCACCAAACAGGCACTAATAATGGAGATGAAAGAGATGGGGAAAAGAAGAACCATAGGCTGAGAAGTCCTTGTAGTGCAGCAAAAAGGGAGACTGGGAGCCAGAAAACATAGGTTCCAAAGCTGATTTCACTGCTGTCTGACCTTGGACTAGTCATTTAACCTCCCTGACTCTCAGCTTGCTCAGCTGTCAAATGAGGTAGTAGGAGGTCACCTCATAGGTCACCCCCAGCTATATGAGTCTATGAAATACTGAAACAGATGTGCCAGGTAACTGCATGGCTCTTTTGCTAGACACCCTGTGCCTCGCTCTGTGCTAGGATGCAGGGATGGGCAGTTCACTGCCTCTGTGCCCCCTGACAAGCAAAGAGGGAGCCAACAGCCTCCACAGCAGCAGCAGCAGATGAGGCCGTGCATACGGGGGTGTCAGGGACTCCTTTCCTTGTGAATTATTATTAATAATAATTTATATTATTCTCCTAGACCCTTGCCTCCACACTTTCAAAAAAAGTGTTTCCAAAGTTTCTTTATTGAACTACTGACTCAACTGAGCCAGGTAAATGGGGGCGGGTGTGTGTGTGTGTTGCTGAATGAACAGAAGTACAGACTTCCACAGAAATACCCAGTCCTGGGGACCCATCTTCCTGCAGGTTGAGTGACTACGAACGGAAAAGGCGAGACGCCCAACCACCGCTTGTCAGCAGGGGGACAACATGTCCTAGCTGCTCTCTTGGGGGGACACAGTGTCCCTGGTGCAGGAAGATAGGACAGCAGTGGCTGGAAAGGAACACGCAAGGGACCTGGGCAAAGAAGGAGTCCCTGGGGGCAGCGGGAGCAGGACAGTGGCCCCAGAGTGAAGGAGCTGGCGGGTTTGAATTTGCTGTGTGTGGTGACAGGGAATCCCCAGAGGTGCCCGAGCAGGTAGGGCTCAAGGGAAAGTGTGCCTGGGTGAGGCTGACCACATACACCAAAGACTCTGAGTCCCAAAGGAGTGGCAGGGTGGTGCTGGGAGAGGGAGTGCAGGGGAGAGAGGCTGGGACAGTTTTAAGGACAGCTGTGGAAGGCTGGCGCTAAGGTGGTGCTGATAAACAACAGAAGGGATGTCAGTGGTGGCTCTGTGGAAACACGTGATAAAAAGCTATCAATGTGTTGGATGCACAGAGTAAGAGAGAAGGCTTGTTAGCTTCTGGGGAGATGGGGCAAAGGAAGAAGGTGATGACTATCTGTAATGACTGAGGAAATAAGGAGAAGTGTGAGAAATCGATAGCAGTGGAAAAGGGACCTCTGTTCCTGTCACATTTAAACTGAGTTGGTAAATGAAGATACTGAGTAAAAATGTCCTACGGAGAAAAGGTGTAAATAAAAATAGCTTTGTAGACATATAGACACAGGACAGACTAGGCATGGTGGGGGTGGGGGGTGGAGCGGGGGGTGTGTGCACATCCGAAGGGGCTATTTGTACAATGGCATTTTGATTAAGGAGTCTTATCTTTGGATCCATGACTAGGCATTCAGGGGGTCCAGAGATCTACTCCTGAGTAGCATACTGTACCTGTGATTGCATGTATATGTTTTTACGGATGGAGAATTCCTAGCTTTCATCTGGTGCTCAAAAACGCCCCTAAACGGTGGTTTAGTTAGTATTAAGATCCTCAATGTTTGATGGAAAACTTCTCCGCTACCTGCTTGACAAATCTGCCATATCAGAGCACATCAAGAATAAGGTGCTGGGCTTCCCTGGTGGCGCAGTGGTTGAGAGTCCGCCTGCCGATGCAGGGGACACGGGTTCGTGCCCCGGTCCGGGAAGATCCCACATGCCGCAGAGCGGCTGGGCCCGTGAGCCATGGCTGCTGAGCCTGCACGTCCGGAGCCTGTGCTCCGCAACGGGAGAGGCCGCAACAGTGAGAGGCCCACGTACCGCAAAAAAAAAAAGAAAAAGAATAAGGTGCTAAAATTGTATTTATTACCAAATGTAAGAACCAAGGAATACTCTCCTATCACCTTGTCAAATTAAGGTACATTATAACCCTCCAAAGATACTGACATTGGCAAACATATTTAACTCAAATCTTTTAAATTAAAAATGTTAAAAGCATATTTAGAGCCTTGGAAGTACAGGTTTCTTGCAAAAAGTTTACTATGTACGGTACTTTAATATAAGGGTATCTGGATTTGTTAATATTCACAGTTAGATTCAAAGACCTGCCAAAAACACTCATTGCAGCTACTTTTAACAGTCATGACATTTTTTTTTTCCAAAAGGATGTTATCAAGTAGACTGTGCAGTAATGACTATAAATACATGACATGCCTGAGTTACTATAAATAAATATTGCACATTCCCCAACCCATTTAATTACCGTTCACCTAAAGCAGTGCAATTAAGAAACCGTGTTAAATTCTGAAAATGGGAAAAGCCCTCCTGTCTCTCTTAGGTAGTTTTACAATCCTAACAATAGACTTAATGAAGCCTTTTAAAAGAAGGACAATTACATTAAAATGACCAGGGCGTGTAAAAATTCATTACATAGATCCTTGTGCTGTCTGATGGATTAAATGCCTCATCACACCCTGGAGAGAAGTAGGAACAAAGAATAAAGAAAAATCACAACTTTCTGAGTGAACATCTTATGCCCGAGAATTAATCTGGTCCCGAAAATCGCTCAGGACTTCACCCTACACACCAAGTGCAAAGAAGATATGCCTGGTATCAGATAAATGATGGCATGGCCCTAGGAGCACTGCTGGCTTGCTGAATACAAACTGACATTACAATCCATGTTGTGATGATGTTAAACAACAATGATACAAGTTTATGTAGCTTCTCCCTTGAGAAATGATAAGGGCTACAAAACAAAGTCCACTCCCCTGGGACTGTCTGGGACTGTTAGCACCCATTACCCTCAAGTTCCCCCCTCCAAAGACAGCACCAACTGACTGATCTTTGTTAAATGTATTCCTAAGTGTTTCATGTTTTTCTGCGCTTATTATACACAGAATTGTTTCTTTAGCTTCATTTTCTACCTATTAGCTATAGAAATAGAATTGATTTTTGTATATTGACCTTGTATCCTGTGACTTTACTAAGTTCAATTATTAGTTCTTTCTAGTAGCAGTTGTATGTATTCCTTAGAATTTGTCTATATAAACTGCCATGTTGCCTACAAATAAAGACAACTTTACTTCTTCCCATCCAATCTCTATGCCTTTTATTTCTTGTCCTTACTCTCTTCTCTTTCTTAAAGAGCTACAACCGCCTGTAGGAAGTTCCTGCCGAGGCACTCTGGTTTGCCTTATGTCATTTTGGGCCCTTGTAGGGCCATGGAGATTGGGACACAGAGAACTGTGGCCTTGGGCAGAAAGACCCTGATCCTATCAAGCCATCTGCAGAAGACAAGGGGGCCTGATTCAGAGCCTCAAACTTTAAGGGACAAGAATTTAGAGTTGATTTTCTCTGGTTTAATTACTTGTATCTCTCAAGATGTTGACACATTAAAAAAAAAAGAAATACTCTAATGAATTACTGAATCTTTGGGATTTTGAGCTAGTTGGGCCCTTGGAGATTAAACCTCTCCTTATACAACAAAAGTGAGGCTCAGCCTGTCCAGTGACTTGCTACAGAGCAGCAGGAGGCAGAGGGCAGGTCTGCTGTTCTGGACAGGATGTGAACTGAGAGTTCAGAGACCTGGATTCTAGTCTTGAGTAGGTCAGGAATGTACTCTGCCCTAACAGACTGTAAGTCTAAGAGTCTAGGGGAGAGCTCAGATACTCTGAGTCTTGGTCCAAGTAGGTGGGATGACTTGGGACCATGTGAATATGGGCATCTTTTTTTTGAACCCTGGGCAAGATTACATTTTCCACTGCATAGCCAATCTGCAGCTGGATATTACCATTAAGAAATGGATTTTCCAAACCAGACAAGGATGTCACAAAGAAAGAAAACTACAGGCCAATATCACTGATGAACATAGATGCAAAGATCCTCAACAAAATACTAGCAAACAGAATCCAACAGCACATTAAACGGATCATACACCATGATCAAGTGGGGTTTATTCCAGGAATGCAAGGATTCTTCAATATACGCAAATCAATCAACGTGATACACCATATTAACAAATTGAAGGAGAAAAACCATATGATCATCTCAATAGATGCAGAGAAACCTGTTGACAAAATTCAACACCCATTTATGATAAAAACCCTGCAGAAAGTAGGCATAGAGGGAACTTTCCTCAACATAATAAGGCCATATATGACAAACCCACAGCCAACATCGTCCTCAATGGTGAAAAACTGAAAGCATTTCCACTAAGATCAGGAACAAGACAAGGTTGCCCACCCTCACCACTCTTATTCAACATAGTTTTGGAAGTTTTAGCCACAGCAATCAGAGAAGAAAAGGAAATAAAAGGAATCCAAATCGGAAAAGAAGAAGTAAAGCTGTCACTCTTTGCAGATGACATGATACTATACATAGAGAATCCTAAAGATGCTACCAGAAAACTACTAGAGCTAATCAATGAATTTGGTAAAGTAGCAGGATACAAAATTAATGCACAGAAATCTCTGGCATTCCTATACACTAAGGATGAAAAATCTGAAAGTGAAATCAAGAAAACACTCCCATTTACCATTGCAACAAAAAGAATAAAATACCTAGGAATAAACCTACCTAAGGAGACAAAAGACCTGTATGCAGAAAATTATGAGACACTGATGAAAGAAATTAAAGATGATACAAATAGATGGAGAGATATACCATGTTCTTGGACTGGAAGAATCAACATTGTGAAAATGACTCTACTACCCAAAGCAATCTACAGATTCAATGCAATCCCTATGAAACTACCAATGGCATTTTTTACAGAACTAGAACAAAAAATTTCACAATTTGTATGGAAACACAAAAGACCCCGAATAGCCAAAGCAATCTTGAGAACGAAAAATGGAGCTGGAGGAATCAGGCTTCCTGACTTCAGACTATACTACAAAGCTACAGTAATCAAGACAGTATGGTACTGGCACAAAAACAGAAATATAGATCAATGGAACAGGATAGAAAGCCCAGAGATAAACCCACGCACATATGATCACCTTATCTTTGACAAAGGAGGCAGAAATGTACAGTGGAGAAAGGACAGCCTATTCAATAAGTGGTGCTGGGAAAACTGGACAGCTACATGTAAAAGTATGAGATTAGATCACTCTCTAACACCATACACAAAAATAAGCTCAAAATGGATTAAAGACCTAAATGTAAGGCCAGAAACTATCAAACTCTTAGAGGAAAACATAGGCAGAACACTCTATGACATAAATCACAGCAAGGTCCTTTTTGACCCACCTCCTAGAGAAATGGAAATAAAAACAAAAGTAAACAAATGGGACCTAATGAAACTTAAAAGCTTTTGCGCAGCAAAGGAAACCATAAAGAAGACCAAAAGACAGCCCTCAGAATGGGAGAAAATATTTGCAAATGAAGCAACTGACAAAGGATTAATCTCCAAAATTTATAAGCAGCTCATGCAGCTTAATAACAAAAAAACAAACAACCCAATTCAAAAATGGGCAGAAGACCTAAATAGACATTTCTCCAAAGAAGATATACAGACTGCCAACAAACACATGAAAGAATGCTCAACATCACTAATCATTAGAGAAATGCAAATCAAAACTACAATGAGATATCATCTCACACCAGTCAGAATGGCCATCATCAAAAAATCTAGAAACAATAAATGCTGGAGAGGGTGTGGAGAAAAGGGAACCCTCTTACACTGTTGGTGGGAATGTAAATTGATACAGCCACTGTGGAGAACAGTATGGAGGTTCCTTAAAAAGCTACAAATAGAACTACCATATGACCCAGCAATCCCACTACTGGGCATATACCTGAGAAAACCATAATTCAAAAAGAGTCATGTACCAAAATGTTCATTGCAGCTCTATTTACAATAGCCCAGAGATGGAAACAACCTAAGTGTCCATCATCGGATGAATGGATAAAGAAGATGTGGCACATATATACAATGGAATATTACTCAGCCATAAAAAGAGACGAAATTGAGCTATTTGTAATGAGGTGGATAGACCTAGAGTCTGTCATACAGAGTGAAGTAAGTCAGAAAGAGAGAGACAAATACCGTATGCTAACACATATATATGGAATTTAAGAAAAAAAAATGTCATGAAAAACCTAGGGGTGAAACAGGAATAAAGACACAGACTTACTAGAGAATGGACTTGAGGCTATGGGGAGGGGGAAGGGTAAACGGTGACAAAGCGAGAGAGAGGCATGGACATATATACACTACCAAACGTAAGGTAGATAGCTAGTGGGAAGCAGCCGCATAGCACAGGGAGATCAGCTCGGTGCTTTGTGACCGCCTGGAGGGGTGGGATAGGGAGGGTGGGAGGGAGGGAGACGCAAGCGGGAAGAGATATGGGAACATATGTATATATATAACTGATTCATTTTGTTGTGAAGCTGAAACTAACATACCATTGTAAAGCAATTATACTCCAATAAAGATGTTTAAAAAAAAAAAAAAAAAAAAAGAAATGGATTTTCCTCTCCCTGCTCCCAGTAAACTTACTCTGAAATAAGTTAGAAACTACAGTCTCATAGAGCGTCTCGGGCCCCTGTTTACATCAACTGCTGAACATGATCATCTCATATAATCACAAAGTCTAAAAAGCTCCGTTTAACGTCTTAAGAGCTCACACACAGCCCCCAGCGATCCTGGCTGAATTCTTCTCATACATATTTTTTGTACCTGTCTCTTAGAAGAACTTGGCAGAGCTAAGAAAATCACCAGCCTGTTTAGCAAGCATAGAGCATGTTTCCTCCTCACTAGCAGAGGGACATTAACAAGGATGTCCTCAAATTAGCAAGCATATTTCTGTCAATCAAATACATGTATTTGAACAGCTGAAATTCTAGGACTTTAGAAGGTCCAGTTCTTCAAATTTCCCCTCTTGTCACAAAAAGCATTCTTACTCATCAATCACTTCTCTAAAATAACCATCAGTTGTCACTGCTAAAAGAGAAGTTCCAAGAGGTCAAAAGTACTTACTGAGATCAGAGTGAGGCCCTAACTAGACAAAATAGAAACCAGACAATAAAAGACCATCAGTCATAGCTGTTGGGTGTGTGTGGGCAAAGCTTGTTTCACCAAAAAAGGGGAAGCTGGGAGGAACCACCTTACTAGCTACTTGCACAGAGCGTCTTAGGAATATCACCCCATTTGACTGATAACCCTACAGAGGTAAAAATAACATCTTTAGCTCCCGAGGAACCCAGTTAAGTAGCTTGACCAAGGCCAAACGGCTGGTTAACAGTACAGTGGCAATTTGAATCCAGATTGATCTCTCCTTCCATCCTTTTGATTAATTTTATTATAAAAGTAATATAACCACACTGAGAAGAAAATCCCTATAATCTCATTACCCAAATACAACAACTAGCATTTTGGTATAATTTTTGTAGGCTTTTCCCACCCATGCATTTTGCTTTCAAAATTAGGATTATATTCCACAGACAATTTGGTATTCTGCTTTTTTTCTACTTAACGAACTAAACATTTGTCCAACTTATTTAGCAATTTTTATAATCATTTTAACTAATATGTAATGTTCCACTGAGTAGACGTGTTATAGTTTATATGAGACCTCAATTGTGAAAAACTGAGGTTCTTTTATATTTTTGGTCAAAGCACAAGTGTTACTTTCAGCATACCACGCTGCTTTCCCAAATGTGTAATGTCACCATCAAAAGATAATACTAATCAACGGATGATGAAAAACTATGATTAAAATATTCTGAAAATGCCACCATACTGAGCTCTTTGGCCTGGAATCAAATAAATTGGATGAATGCTATTAATGAAGGGTGGGTGACCCAAAAATAACAAGTTAAAAAAAGCTGTCCTTCTGAGACTCCAGAGAACACGTGCTCTTAATGGTTTAATGCTCTACTTTCAGTTTCATAGGAATGCCAACAAAAGACATTATCCTCACTCAAATCTAGATTTGGAAGAATGGAAATTCTTTGAAAAGAGAACAGATTCTATCAGCTTGACATATAACAATGGTCAGGATTTACAAATAAGGCCAAAATACTCACCTAGGAACGGGTCATATTTCACAGTTAATTTGCTTTTCAATATGCCACAGACCCATATTTCTCAGGTCAAGTGAACGAGCCACCAGAGATCAGCTCTGAGTTCTCATCTGAGGTCAAAGAAATAGCGCCGTCAACCCCTGTGCCAGTTTACTGAACTCCGAAAATACAAAGCATGGCTGTCAGAAAAACCTCCTGTCTTTGGAGAAAGTAATCTCCGAAACATTTGTGTGCCTCTGTGTGGATATGTTTTGAAAGCTTTACTAGAATCCATGACACCCTCAGTTTGATGTGGAAACAGACACTTAAATGGCTGGCAGCGTCTATTTGCTCCCCAGACAGAGAACTAAAGGTTCTTGCTGGTCGGGGAAAACTGAGTGAAAATGGAGAGGACTGGGTTTTTCATTCCTACAGAGATGGAACCTGTTCCCTAATGACAATGTGACTACAGTCCATGCAAGATAACCTTTCACCCTTCCCACAACGGTTGTTTTGAATCTAAACATCCTCTTCATATCCCCAGCTGTCTCTACCCCACACTTTGATGGGGAGTTGTACTTCATCAAACCCTAACGACATCCTTTACCGTGCCAATATTTAGCTAATCCTGCATTTCATCTTCCCTTCAGACTTCCCCTTCTCTTAAAAGTTAATCTGTATACTCATGGGAATGTCCAATGGAAAGTCCAAGTATAACTACTTTGGAAAACAATTTGGTATCACCCAGTAAAGCTGAAGAGGCACGTACTCTAAGACCCAGAAATTCTTCTCTTAGGCACCTATCCTAGAGAAACTGCTTGCAGCAGGACACACATAAAAGAATGCTCATAGCAGAACTGTTTACAATAGGACAAAATTGGAAATGACCCACATGTCCATCAGGAGGAGACTGGATAAATAAATTGTGGTGTATTCATACACTGCAAGACCACACAGAGGTGAAGAGAAATGAATTTCATGCATGTTACTTCATGCGTCAGTAGGGATGAATCTTAAAAAATAAATACCAATTGAAAAAAGCAAATGGTACAAGAATACCATTTATACATAGCCCCGAGGCAAACAAAACTTAATAATAGATCGCTTAGGGAAACACACTTACACAGAAAAGCCAGGAAATGACAAACACAAAAATTCAAAACAGTGTTTCCTTTGAAGGGGAGCGGTGTGGCCAAGGAGGAACACACAGGGGCTTCCACAGCACTGTGATCCTCTAGTTCTTAAGCTGTAAGATGGGTACACGGGTGGTTGTATTCCTCTCTCTCCACCGCCCTCTCCATGCAGGTATATATGTATGAATCTGACACACTACACACTCCTTTGAATGTATATATATTCCTGTGCATACACCACCACCATAATTTTTCATGTGGCCCTGCACCTGGACCCACCTCCCTGGCGCTCTGACCCTCTACGGAGCCCTCAGTGTGGACCTTGGCCTTAGACTGCTTGCTCCGACTGACTCCCTGCTCCACTCAAAATGACAGCCACTGAAGACCCAACATGAAGGTCTGCGCTCCCCACACGGACTCACCTGGAGCACTTATCCAGACCACCGTGGATGGGAAGGTAAACTCTGCGGTGACTTCTCCCTTAGAACGTGGTGCCAACCGCGTTGCAAGGGGACCTGAAATGCCACTCAGAGTGCACCGGCCTTTTGCTAAGTCACGGTGAGGAGCTGTAGGCGGCAGTGCTGGCCCGGATCTCCCATGCCCGACCCAACCACAGGGTCTCCTGCTGCTCCTGAGAAGCTTGTCAAGTTTACTCCATCACATGACTGCTGCCCAGCCTGACTTCCCCAACTACTCTTTCCTCAGTCCTGTAAAATGATCTCAAGTCACCCATCTCTCAGACACCCGGGCTTCCAAACTTGGCATAATTCTTCATCCTTTTTTCTCCTCTTTTACCAGTAAAGTCTGAGATTACTTTTTGCTCTAACCTTAGACTCTCCCAGGAGTCTTGATCTTGGTACCACGGCCTTAATTTAGACAAAATAAGAGTTCTTATTGGATTTATTCTATTTCAGGAATGTTTATTCTAAAAGCTTCGATTTCCTACTCAAAAATGAAAACTGATAAAGAAATTCTTTCAAAAGCAATCAGATTTGGCAAATAGTTTTTTCAACTTCAGTTTGTCTCCCCTATTTGGTAGACTTCTTGTGGAAAAAATATATAAATTGTAGCCACTGTCCTGGAGATCTGAATCTAGTTAATTTGATTTTCTTCAAAAATGTTTCATACCATCTGCATCTTAACATGGAAACAGAACAGCACAGCCCCATTTAAACTTTAATGGGTCTATTTTCATTTGATCACAGAAGCCATAATAAAGAACGAATATGAAAAACAAATGACAAGAAAAAGTAAGGAAAGGTTTGTGCAAAGAGGTGGTAAGATACTGTGAAGCAACTCTACACTCAGCCCTGGTGAGAGCATGATGCCGGATCACAGCGAGGGGGCCGGGCTAGGTGGATGGCTTTAACAGAGAACTCAGACAGCGTTCGGCTATAAGCAGAGAAACTGAAAGACACGTCTGAAATACCAGGCCAGGGAAGGTAATTCCAAAGTCAGAGGTGACAAGAACCTGAGTCAGAAACATGGTCATGGGAAAACAAAGTAAAAAAGGAGGGCCCTTGGAGGAAGGCATCCAAGTTGGTCAATTCCTTCAATTTGAGTGAAGAAAGCGCTCAATGATCATGGGGCCAGGGGATATGGTGATAAAAGAGAAAATGCAAAAATCTGTCATTCACCATCTCAAATTTGAGCCGAAATACAGCAATGGATGTTCATGGGTAAAGCATCAGTGAAATGATAGCTGCTTAGAATTCACATGCAAACAGGCCTATGGCATGTGCTGATCTGGGCTCTACCCCACCACCCCCTGAAAGAAAATAAAAAACAATTTCTATATTTCCAACAAAAAGGAAGCGCTTTTAATTGCACTTCTTGGTATTTACCCAAAGGAGATGAAACTTACGTCCACACAAAAACCTGTACACAGATGTGCATAGTAGCTTTTTCATAACTGCCAAAACTTGGAAGCAACCAAGATGTCCTTCAGGAGGTGAATGAATGAATAAACTGTAGTGCATCCAGACAATGAAATATGATTCAGCTCTAAGAAGAAATGAACTATCAAGCCATTAAAAGATATGGAGACAATTTAAATGCGTATCACTAACTGAGAAAGCTGCATGCTGTGTGATTCCAACTATAT
This sequence comes from Aethalodelphis obliquidens, assembly GCF_003676395.1. Taxonomy (NCBI): domain Eukaryota; kingdom Metazoa; phylum Chordata; class Mammalia; order Artiodactyla; family Delphinidae; genus Aethalodelphis; species Aethalodelphis obliquidens. Next base: position 47,095,839 of record NW_020837947.1, on the reverse strand, counting down.
GACATTCTGGAAAAGGCAAAACTATAGAGACAGTAAAAAGATCACTGGATGCTAGATGTTAGGGATGAGAGAAGGATGAATAGGAAGAGCACAGAGTATTTTTAGGGGAGTGAAAATATTCTGTATGATACTATAATGGCGGATATATGTCATTATACACTTGTCCAAACCCACAGAATGTACAACACCAGGAGTGAATCCTAATGTAAACTGTGGACTCTGGGTGATAAAGATGTGTCAGTGTAGGTTCATCATCTGTAACAAATAGTCCATCTGGTGGGGGATGGTAATAACTGGGGAGGCGATGCATGTACGGGGGCAGAGAGTGTATGAGAAATCTCTGTACCTTCCCCTCAATTTTTCTGTGGACCTCAAACTGCTCTAAAAAGATAAAGTCTATTTGAAAAGAAACCACCAAAACTTGAAAACAAAAAACAAACAAGTGCTTTTCCTGCCTTGACACATCTTCCTCTGTAGGGTCTGAAATGATTGTTTCTGAAGCTTCTTACTTTTTCCTTCAAAAACATTACAGTTGAGCTTTGAAGAGCACAGAGAGGGGAAGTTAGGGGCACCAACCCTCTGTGCGGTCAAAAATCTACGTATAACTTTATGGTCGGCCCTCCTCTGCATCCGTGGATTCAACTGACTGCAGATTGTGCAGTGCCGTAATATTTATTGAAAAACTCTGCATGTAAGTGGATCGTTGCATTTCAAACCCGTGTTATTCAAGGGCCAACTGCATCTAGTGTCTTCTTGTTGTTGTATTTACCATCTAGAAAACAATGAAGCCTGATTATATTTTCCTCTGGGCCACTGTAAAAATAGAATAAAGAAAAATTATTTGGCTAGTAGCCAATATTTATTAATACCAAATATGAGAAAATGCAGTAAATATTATGGCAGCTGTCAAAAGTTTTTAGTTCTACCAGTTCACAGGCCATATACAAAAAAAGCACTCCTGACATTATATGCCAATGAGGACTCCCCCATACCTAAAACTTCACTAAGGATCACTGTAACAGCTTCTAAACTGCATGAACAGGTTTTATAAGTCACTTCATTTTCACTACCAAAGGGCTGTTCAAGGGCTGCCCCCATTAACAAATTCACTTTTTTTTTGCAATAAGTTTCCCGCTGATGCATGGGTCAAGCTCTCTGGTAAAGGAAAAAAACGTTTTCCTCCATCTGGTAACAGTATAATAGGCAAAGTGGCAGTTACTTTGTTTTTTAAACTACTGTTTCCACCATCCCCAGTCTAGAAGGACCAGCTTTCAGAATATTCTTCTAAAGATGGACAAAATCTCCCCCCCACACACAAGTTACATTTGTTTGTTTTAAATTACTGTAGCATTAAATCTTGACGGAGAGCAGAAGATAAAATCATGCTGTGGAAAGGAACCTTCCCCTGGCCCACTCTCCTAGCTGGTCTATGAGTCTACTGCACAGCACACCCGGGCGTGAGTCGATCCTTGGCCAGTATTGCCCAAAGAAATGCGGACAACAAACAGAAGGTGTAAATTATGACAACACCCTCCCTTCATCAGCATCTCTTCATCGGACTCCCACTGGGACCCTCTGGCATCTGCAACGATTTCACAGCCCCCTGTGCCTCCCCCTCAGACACTCACTGCAGTTGCAAATTGACACGTCACGATGAGCTGTTTCCCCCCCAGTCCCCACCACACAGCTCTTCAGAGGCACAGTCAGGACTTACTCAAGCCCCTGGGCCCACACCCGCTTCACACTGCCTGTGCTCGGCCCTGGAGCCATCTCGCTTTCTCCCGGCAGCCTCATGGGAAGGACTACGCAGACGCATGCATTGTTTCATGCCTTCTTCTCTTAACAGAAACGATCCACTTCCTTTCCTTCACTTTACGCCCTGCCTGTATTCAGTAGTGGCACATTTCACAGCTTCGTGAACACCCCCATGGCTTCCGAGAAGCTGCCGTGTTCACCTGCTGCTGCTCAGTGGGGAATGCTCTCCTCAGACCACGCGTAACCCGCAAAGGAGGATCAGTCTTCAGTGGCGGCGAACTCTTAAAACAAAGATCAGGACTCCACATCTGAGTACGGGGTTCTAGTCCCTCCTTCAGAATCACCCACGAGCTGATGCCCCGGGGGTGCTACAGAAAGTGGGGCTCAGGACTGAAACCCACCGACATCAGTGAGAGCAAACCGGTACCTCTGCCCTCAAAGCAGTGAATAACGAAGTACTCTACCAACTCTCCCTCCCCATGGCACTGCCTCTAACTCAGGGCCCTTTCACGGGACTGTCAGAGTGATAAATTATAGACACAGAGCACCCTGATGCCAGCAAAGCTCGGGACAGTCACTCAAAACATAGCTGAGCAAGATGGGAAACCCCGGGCCAAGTGACAACTGGGTTTGGTGGACTCAGAGGTGACTGGATGGCCCTCCCGAGGGCACAAACATCACAGGGAGCAACACTGACGTGGAGGGAGGACCTTGTACAGGAGGACTTGGGAGGTTCATCACCTTTGGTTAAGATGTTTTCATCAAGATGTGCTTATGGAGATCACAAATAATTCTCAGCTGAAAGGGGGTAGTTAATTAATCGGAAGAAAGAACATACACCTAAAACTAACACAACATTGTAAATCAACTATACTCCAATAAAAATTTTTTAAAAAGTAAAGGAGCCAAGACAGAAAAAAGAAAGAACAGGGATTTTAAAGGATTTCAACAGGCTGAAATGGCCACTAGAACTGACCAAAACAACAACATAATCCCCCCAAGTTAAAAGATAAAACCCTGCTTTTGACTGTTAAAAGAAATCTATTGCATAAATGTAGGATGATGTCGGTACCTGCTCCATACCCTCCAATGTGCTCAGCTGGGACGACTCACCCTATTCATAAGCTCTGCTCTGACCCCAGGCTCTGGGTGGGAGAGGCTCCAGGCCACTGACATTCCAACTCCCATCAATGTTATGACTCTGACTTCAGACCTGAGGCTGCCTTTTACTCTTTGGGCTCAGTCTCCTGTCCTGGGCCCCACCCCTTTTCAGCAGTTGATCCTGTAATTCATTCTTGTGGACCCAACTCTTCTACAGCGTCCTGGCTGCGGTCTTGTCCCCATACACTAGCACTCCTCTTATCTGGCCCCTCGACCCGCTCGGCCAAACGATTCGGCTGCCAAACATCTGCCCATGTAGACTGCCACCTCTGGAAGGATTCCCCCGAGGCTATGCCTTCCCAGCTGTCCTAACTGCCTCCTGTCACGGCCTGCTGCCCTTATGTCCCCATGAGCGTACCCCAGGCCATGGATCTCTCTGTTCTCTGGATTCCCATCTGGATTACATTCTGATCCCCAGCTGATCCCACCCTGCTCCTGACACAGGCCCAGCTCTTTTACATGGCAGGGGCAAAGGAGACGGGTTTAAAGCAATTCATATTTTAAGGTCTTATGGATGTTTATTGAATGCAAGCTCAGTGCAAGCGGAAGGTGCCACAGAGAGGCTGAATGAGAGACGTGATCCTGGTCTGTACTGGTACCTCATTTAATGATGCAGAAAACACGTGCATCTCACAGGCCTGACAGTCTTAGGTGTAGAGTCCTTACTCTACACTGGCGGAGCCATCTCTGAAGTATTGTCCATGTCTGAGTGCCACGCTCTTAAAGAGACAGTGACAGGAAGGGAATGCATCCAGGAGAAAGTAACCAGAGTAACAGAATTCCTGACATGAGGTAACGTAAGCATATTTGGAAGAACCAGGGCTATTGGCCTAGGAAAGGAGGATTTGCAGGGATGGCATTTTCAGGTGAAGAGCTCTCACATGAAGAAAGACCTAAAGGCTTATATTACGAGAGACAGCTTGGAAATCTGCAGGAACACAGTGGGAGAGGGGCTGAAGCAGTAAGCACTGGTCCCACTCCACTCCTGACTCGGTGACCCTGCCTCTCTAACCTCAGTTTCCCCCTCAGACTGGAGGATCTGATTTCAAAGGCCCCTCCCGGCTCTCAGAGTCCATAATTCTTCACCCTGTACATTACCTGAGAAAGAAGACAGGCCTGGCCTGGCCTGCTTGGAGGCCTGGGAGACAAGGTCACTTCTTAGGTCTTCCAAGTGGCCCCTTCCAGGAAAATCAAATTCACTCAAGTAACTTGTAAAATATGTGGTAGCAGGCTTTATGTTTCAGGAAATGAAAAAGACAGAAATTCCCCAAGAGGAGGCTCGAGAGGCAGAAAAACATCTACCCCTCCCTAAGACAGTCACTTCCTAATCCCTGCAACCTGTGAATATTATCTTACATGGCATGCTGTGAGATGATAAAGTTAAGGCCGTCCAGAGGAGAGCTGATCCTGGATTAGCTGGTGGGCTCTCAAAGCCATCACAGGTACCCTTACAAGAGGGATGCAGGGGGCGATGGGATAGAGATGCATGGGGAAGAAGGTAACGTGAAGGCAGAGGTAGGGATTGGAGAGATGTGGCCACAAGTCAAGGAGCACCTAGAGTCACCAAAGGCTGGAAGAGAGAGACAAGCAACCGATTCTGCCCCAAAGCCTCTGACGGGGATGCATTTCTGCTGACATCTTAACATTGGACTCTGACTCCGAAACCACAAGAGAATAAATCTCTGTTGTTTTAAGACACTGAGCTTGTGGTCATTTCTTAGGACAGCCACAGAAAACTAATATGGAAGGTTTTCTGCTTAAATAAAATGTTGTTATGGGCCCAAAGTGGGCAGTAATAGCCTCCTTTAAGGGAAAAGCTCGAATTTTTATGTGTCTTTATGGCCTATTCCATACTAGACTCAGAACAAGTGCAGCCGTGCTTTTAGAAGTGTTTGGGGCAGTGACAAAAGCATCTTTTAAGCCATTGTGCGTGCACATTTTACCAGCAATCTCTCCGTCACACACAAATTCAGCAGACGACAAATCTAAGCAGGGCAGACAACCAGAAGACTCCAACCTCCATCCAGCAGGCCTGGCTGCCGGGGAACAGATTATGCAGCATCTCATGGCAGAGATGGGAGGAGGAAGCCTCTGGAGTAGGAGGGAGCTAGTCTTTATTCTCTATTGTAATGTGGGCAGTGTCTCTCCCCACCCTCGCCTGGCAACATCCAGCTCTTGGAGAATGATGAATGCTACTGAGATGAGCAATATAATGACATGATCCCCCAGCCTAGGAACCAGCTGTGGAAAGAGAATGAGGGTCCCGCAGGCCTCCCCAGACTCCCACCACCACCACCTCTGTAAGTCACTCTCACGCTGTCACTGAGGGAACCACCAGGTGGCACCAGGTCAGGTTTCAGGAAATGGTTCCCCTTTTGAGTTTCTAATGTCTCCTTGATAAAAACATCATTACTATTTTAAAAGCCACAAATAAGGGAGAAAGTCCTTTTAAAATCAGGGAAGAGAAAATGAAAGGTACGTATAAAACTGACAGTTTGATGACAGAAGGCTGATGATGATTCATCTGTCTTCTGCTCAAGAGAACCTCAGTACAAGAGAACCTCCGTAGTGGAGTGGAAAGAGACCGAGACCTAGTTTAGATCTTCTGCTTCCTAGATTCAAGTCCTTGGGTAAATCATTTCATTTCTGTTGAGCTTCGTTTTCCTCACATGTAAACTAGGACAAGTGAATAAGATGACATGTGGTCTAAACAGTGGTTGGCCCACCTGAGTTCATTAATGTTTGAGGAAAGGATGAATTAACTGCTCTGCATCCAGGACTAGACAACGTAATATTGTTACCTGTAGTTCTTCCAACTGCCACGAGTATCTGCCTGGGTTTATAATATCTAGGAAGAGGGATCTTTTATTATCTTGGAAATTCAAACTGACAGAGGGCATGTTTTTTCTTCTTGGACAGCAGTGCTTAGTTTTACAAGCCAGAGATTTATGTAGAAGAAAGCTGGTCAGTTATTATGGGTGATGCATAACAACTATTTTTCATCCAGGACTAAAAATGTTTGCTCTTCAATCTAAAACAGAATTCTGTGCAAGTTCCTCGCTCCTACACACACACACTCCCCCACCCCCAACCCAAAGCCATTCCCTTTTCTAGAGCCCTAGTCACCAGGAAAGCAGTCTGTGTGAAGCCTGGCCCTTACTCAGTGAAACAGATGCTGGTCTTTCCCGATGCTCAGTCACCAGTAGAATGGGTCAGTATGTGTGTGAGGCTGGGGCAGGGGGCGTGGAGAATGGAAGCTCATTGGGGCTAAACCTGGCATCCCACAGGCCCCTAGGCATGGGTTTCAGAGGGCCTAAGGGACCCACAAGCACCTGCTGAGCCCTCCCCTCCATTCAGGAAGAGTGGCTTCTACTGACAACAGAGAGTTCTGCTTATGCTGTCCCTCCTCTTCACTCTCTCTCCTCCTCCTTAGAGCAAGCAGTGAGGTGATGCACCCAACACGCTGCCCCTGGAGACACAGATGCATGCCTTCCCAGTGACCAGCATGCTCAAGCCTTCGGACATTCCGTATAAGCCCTGCTGATCCTCTGACCCCTGGAAATTGTATTCCCCCAACTAAAGGAAAATATGAACTATTTTTTCCTCTTCCCAACCAGCTGTTAGGAATCACATACACATGACTTTAAAGCTCAGTGCCTAACGCAGTCTTGAATTTTCAACCCTTCACTGTTTAGAAAGAGGTGGGGTTTTTTTTCATAAGACTATTAGCTTCACAATAAGAATCTCAGATATTTTTTATCATTTCTCTTGGGACTTAGTAAAACAAAAGAAAGACTGAAAAATGGAGTAACTTCTATGTACATTTACATGCAGACTAACACATTTCAAGGAATTCACTGAGAGAAAGGAAACAGCTCTAAAGCAGGAGGTAATTTTTTAATTTACTTTTCTTTCTGAATGACAAGTTTAGTTGAGGTGGCCTCCGTGTCTATCAAACAGACAGTAGTATTTTGGCCATATTTGTGGCCTGAAGGCAGCTATCTAAGCCCTGTGAACAGCTGGAATAGCAGTACAGGAATTCTTGGTCTCACTGAAGCTACAGATATGACAAGGGTCTCTCTCGAGGCAGGCGCCAAAATACTTTAATCATGCTAGACAAAGGCCATGTAGGGTACACGAAAATCAAACCTGTCTCCTCAGAACTTGGAGAGTAGTTATGACCAAAGAGGTGTTATTTTAATCAAATTCATTTAAATCATGATTTAAATTACTAAATAAGATGACTCAATTTTATCAGCTTTTTATTTTAAAAAGTACATTTTTGAAAAAAAAAAGGTACATTTTTGTTTTGCTGCCATAAACATAAAAACTACATATTCTTTAAAATTCAGCTGAGGATGGGTTTCACTTTTAGAAGAAACCTACATTTTACAGAAGTATAAAATACACTTTTATAAGAATATACACCTTATATATTTAAATCAGTTATTTAAGGAAACCATACTCGAAGTGTATCTCTCAATAATTCTAGAAGATTCTGTGAAAAAAACTGTTTAATGTTTCCTTTGTGTTCTTACTGCTCCTCCCTTGATAATCTTCAGACTTGCTTTGCTTGCCCAGATTACTTCATTCTTAAGAATTATCTGTTCGTTTGCCTGCTTGAAACTTTGCACTTTTGGGGAGAAAGCCAGGGAGTGATTGTCTTATCTCCGTAGAACGCTATTAACAAGCATGATTTCCACAGATAAAACCCATAGATGGAGAAGAGGAACATGATTTCTGGAGTACACAATAAGGTTTTTTACTTTCCTACCTACCAAGGTGGCTTTCATTGGGTCTCATTACCCCTCAATTTGGTCATGTAGCATTCAACATCTTAAGAGGGCCTACTAGGTGCAGGCTCTAGGCTTAACACATGAAGGATTCAGACCTGACAAAGCTTACATTCCAATAGGAAACAGATATTAGATGGCTATTGTACAAATAACTATACAACGATAGTTTTGAAGAAGTGCATGGTGGGAGAGCAACCCCATCCAGACTGGGAGTCAAGGAAGACCTCTCTAGAAAGTAATATTGATTTGTCATTACTTACTCATAAAACTTTTTCAAGAAAGGTAACACAAATATACTGTCTCAAATATTCTATCAATTCCAAGGTAAGACGGGGTATGAGAAAGAGAAGGCTCTGGACCAGACAGATATGACTAGAATCCTTGCTATTACTATGGTGCCTTGGGCAACTCATGATAAGGGACATGGTCTCCTCACATTATTGTTGTAACAGTTAAGTGTGACACATATAAAAAGCACTCAGTATGTAGTGGAAGTCCAATAAACCACAGACAATAATTAATAATTACAGAGTGTATGCTGATTTATCTTTGAGCTTTGGCATGTCAAAGCTAATTTTCCTTTCACAGTTCTGTCTTTACCAAAATGTTCGACTGAAAGAGAAAACCCCAAAATCTACCGGGAAAAAAACACACTCTGACATCAGTGATTTTTCTTCACTTGGGTTGGCTAACAGGCATCATTTACTTAAACAATGGAGGCGCACCCCGTACTAGATTCTTCCTGGCAGATATACATATAAATACAGGCAAAAAGAAGTTGGTATATCTGTACTCAACAGCCTTCTCCGAGCATTAGAAAAAGATTTTGGAATTGGAGCTTTTGAATTAGAGCTTTTAAAATAGTGAACTCCCCTTGGGCGGTTAAGTGTCTTTCAGGTCATTAACTCCTTGTCTGAGAGGGTACAGGCAGAGCCCTTCAGAGAAGCCCAAACTCACGCAGTCCAAGAAGCATTTCCCACCCCCCACTTAGCTTCTTTTATTCTAACTTCCCTCAGTACTTACAAACATCCAACCCACATGACAGGGTCGGTCACATTCATTCCTCTGTTAGACACTCACTGCTGCCAGAGTAGTACCTGGAGGTACAACGGATCAGGCTCTGCCTGAAAGGAGCTCCCAGCCTGCGACGGGCTGTGGCCAACAGTCACTTTTCTTTTTTGATTCAAGGCTCAAGTCAGAAAACGAAAAAAATATGTTTTGTGTTTTTAAGTTAAAAATGAAGACTTTTACTTGGTCCTGGAAAAGAGACCACTTTCCTGATGAGAAAAATGAGGCTCAGAAAGGAGAGTAGACTCGCCTAAGATCTTAGAGCATGTCAACAGCAGAGCCGAAGCAAGAATTTAATCCATTCCACTCGGGGCTCCCCACCCCATTTACCAAGCCCTCTGGTCTGCCCGGTCCTTGGAACTCAACAGACACGCTTCCCGCATGAGCTGGACCTCCCTACCTAGTGGCTGTGGGATTCACGCTGGGCTGCATGAGGCCAGGCAAGCCCTGCAGCCTGGAACCAGGCACTTCCTGGGTACCCCCGCCCCCAAGGCGTTCTGCTGTTCTGTGCTATACCACCCTGGGGTGGCTCCTGGCGCCCAGAGGCTCCTCCTGCTGGGGGCCTGGCCTGGCCCAAGAGGGCCACAGTACTCACCCCCATAGGGAAGTCTCTGCCGACCCCTGGCTTCCACGGCCAAAACCTAACCGATGGTGGTTCTACAAAGGCTCCCTTCTGCTGGCCCTGACTAGAGCCCTTTTATTTCCCAGTCCCCTTGGTTTGTATGAGCTGAAAAGGCCAGGACTGAGAGGAGATCGCTAGGGGGCTGCATGGGGTCAAAGGTGAGGGGTTGCTCATAATTGGTGTCGAGCAACGTTTCAGATAGTATACTTCCTCAACTTAAAACAAAGGTGCATTGTATGCAGACAGAATGGCTCCAGTTCAGGAGAAGAACCTCTCTCACACATAAATTCAAAATAAGAAATAACAACCAGGTCATTCTAGGATGATGAGGTGGCAGTCCCTGACTGGCCAGAGAACCAGTGAAAAATTACACCCAAGACGATGTGACTGGGCAATGGAGTCTGAGGCAGAAAGGGGTCCTATGGGTGGCTGGTGAGACCTGTGTAAGTACAGCCTTTCCTGGGAATCGAAGATGCCTGGGAGATGAGAGAAGCACAGGCAGAGAAGACTCGCAGCATTCACAGAAAGAATGAAAACCCTGGTTCCTTCACACATCCCCTCCCTCCAGCAGCTTCTCTGGATGCCCAGCCCTCAGCCTGAGCTTCCAGAGCTCTTCTTGCACGGCTCTATCATATTGTGTAATCATTACCCGTGTATTATCCGTCACATTCATTTTTGTCTCAGCAGAGTCCAGCAAGGTGTCTAACACCCAGTGGGCAGCAACGTTAAGTGAATGAAAGCATGACCCGTTACACAGTGACTGCAATTCGAAGGTACAACTAGGGCAGCAGTAAGCAGCAGCCATCTGAGAGCAGAGGAAAAACCAACAATGAATGAACTACAGGGAAGCTCCCTTAACCAGAAGTCAGAGGGCTGCCCATCCCTCAGCAGCCCCTAAAGCAGCCACGGGACAGCTGTTCTGTTCTATTTCTGGGCTGGGGAGACATATCTTAGAGCTAAAACATATGTTCCCATAATTATCAAAATTGAGTGTTACAAATAAGGGAAGGGGGAAAGTAGCAGGTTCACCTAAGTGAGCTAAGACTTTCTATATCATATACCAGCTCCATCTCCAACTCAACCTCTCTCTTAGAAACCTATGGGCTCAGCGTCACAATTCCAAGTTCAAAGTGGACAAAATCCTGGGTCCCAGTGGAAAACCTTTCTAATTTACAAGGCACATGCTCTTAGTACAAAACTTGCCAACTTACTTTTTCCACGTCTAGATCAGCATCCTGCTTCTTCAAAAAACTGTAAAAGAAAAAAAAAAAAAAGACATCAGAAGAGAACCGAACACTCTTTGCCTGTAAACCACCCACAAAGCACCACCACAGAATTTTCATTTGCTGCAGACAATCAATTTGCCCACAATTTTTTTTTCTTGTTCACACAATTGTTGTGAAGTCACACTTGCTACAAACACCTGCCTGCAACTGCAAAGACCTGGCCCCATACCACCAAAGGAAGCCAGCATGAGATCTTAACTTTTCAGAGCCAGGAAAAATAGGGATGGAGGTCTTGAGTGTGTACACACACACACACACACACACACACCCCTTCTTCAGAGTGCCTACAAGTCATCCATAGCTGGGACACACTGAAAATGTGTCTCCAAGGTCTTGTTCAACTTACCTCTTGGCTTAAATCTCCCCTTTGTCCCCAGACCCTATCTGCTCCACTTCCCATCTGACTGCGGGTGAGCCTCACTGTCAAACAGCCTTCTTGGGATGGCCCTGTTTTCCCATTAGCTGGGGCTCCCCTCTCCAGGAGGCCTGTCAACCCACCAACCTGCACAACTTGTCCATGGAAATCTAGTCCCAAGATCACCTTAGAACCTTGTGTCAAGCCCCTGGCACAGCTGATGCTGCCTCTGACGGCACCCATGCCCACTTCACATGAATCTTTAAAGTGCCAGGCGCAGGGTGGCAGACCTCCAGCTTGCTCATGCACTCTGCCTACAACCTGCCAATATTACGGTACCTCATTTATTAGTTGTGATTTTAGCTGTTCGAACGAAGCTTCAGTTTTAATAAGGTGTCTAAAGAGAACAATAACAATGGTTGAATGGAATTACGTCGACAGCAGTGTGTTAGGGCAGAAAGTAAAAGGTGTGAGAAATCTGGAAGAAAAAAAGCAGAAACAATTTTTCCTATCTTAGTAGAGACTCAAAGTTGTTTTCAGTATGATTCTTAGCATCTTTCTTCCTGGTCAATGGTTTAAAATACCCCCATCATAAATTACCATCCCTATCAAAACCACCACCCCGCCTCCCTACACACAAAAGAGAATTTTTGCACTGTTTGAAAGACTGTGTAATTAACAGTCACATCTTTGTTTCGTTTAATCAAAGATGACTCAGAATGAAGGGAAGAAAAAATGACCATGGGGAAGAGAATTAAAAACTCATATATTGTCTTCTGCAGAGGGGCATTCAAATCATGAACTCACTGCAGACACGCGAGAGGAGCAGCACGGAGGCTGGAGGGAGAGGACGCGCTAACGAGCTCGCCACAGCCCGCACCTCAGCAACCCACAACCCCCACCTCTTCCTTGCTTCTGAGACATGCTGTCTTGTCCCACCAAACAGGCAATATATGCTTTTTCTTCTGGCTCACCCACTGGGGATCTAGACACTGTTGAGCTGTAAAAAAAATAAAATAAAAAGGGAATTCCCTCTGTCCAGAAATTTCAACTGGCCTCCCTATAACCAGCAAAGAGTAAGTCAGTACTATGAGAACTTTTCACCAAAGGGAACATCTATACAGTAGAAGTCTGACTTCCACTCCTGAACCCTTTAGGAAGGCAGTCATTCTGATTTATAAAATGGAATGTTCTAATATGCAAGGTGAAAGATTCCTTCATCTGCCACAGAAAGAGCAGTTGGAGAATCATTACCCTTTTCCAAAGTAGTGAGGAAACTTCGCCTCTCCCATGCACACAGCACAACTGCAGTCACACAGGATACCCAGTTCAGCAACAGGCTCTGAAAGAACGAGCCTTCACTCCACGCTACCAAAAGGCAAACTGAAAAGCTGCTTGTAGCTGCTGGCTCACTACTACACGAGGAATCTTACCCATACGCACATATATGCGGCATCATCCAATTTCTTTTTCAGGCTTACTAAACAGATCGAGCTAATTAACAAAGACAATACATATACGTATCACCCTGCAGCCAGAGCCCAGAAGGATGTCACAGCGTTAACCTCAAAGTCTCCCAGCAAGCGCACACGGCCTGAGATATTTTTAGGCGCCAGCTCCATTGTTTCAAAGAGGATACGGATGGATGAAATAGAATTGCCTGAAAGTAAAATTCACGTGGTAACCCATTTTGAATGAAGAGTGGCATTAGTTTTTAAAACCAGTTCTATCTTTCTTAAATAAAGGCTGTTTCTGAAAGGTCGAGAGTAAGTAAATTTTGGTCATCAAAGGCTTAGGTGAAATAGAGGTAACATTTTATTTCAATGGCTCCTCTATTTAAAAACTTGACCAATTATTCTCCTACTTTATCTGTTTTCTAAACCTAGATTATTGCAATATCCAAGTTTTAAGATTCTAACACTTAAGGCAAGATAGACACCTCCCTCCCCATATGTGTGTATGTGTGTTTACAAATATAGATATGCATATGTGTTTATACAGATATTTTAAATAGTTGACTATTTTGATATAAATGTATTCAGTGGTGGGCTTGTGGGCATTAGGGCATGTTCCATGCTTTTATTCTTCCTGCTGAAGTAGTGCTGATGTTTTGTTTGAGAACATGACTGAAGTGACCCAGATTCCCCACTGGAAAAGGCAGATCCAGAAATGCTGCAAATGTGTGACTGACTGCAGGAATGGAAGCCGAAGGACGAGGCCTGGACCCAGAACGAACCACTCCCCACTCTTCAGATCAGCTCAAGTCCTCCCTCGTTGGCGGAATACACAAAGATTTTTATTTTTAGAGAAAACTCTAAGAACAACACTGAGAAACCCTCAGCTTTGAGTTCCCTCTTGATATAGCCATCCCCCTGCCTCCACTGCTCTATTTCCACCTACACACCTTGCGATAGCACAGTGCTGGCAGAGGAATAACCAGGCCCGGCAAAGGGGCACTGGCCACATGTTCGGAGAATGGCAAGCGGCTTGGCAGTGCACGGGGGTGGCTGAGGACGGTGGAAGGCTGGTGGGAGAAAGGTGGGACGTTAAGGCAGAGGCCAGGTGGTGAGAGACAGCATACACCAGCTCAGAAGTCAGGCAGTGAGGGGCACACTTCTGCACCCATCAGTATATCCTCAATCCGCTTCTATCCCAGGAAAGGGCAGAAAAATAGATCCAGCCCCCAGCATATTCCTGGCACTGGACTAAGCATCGTCATTCCAGTCTCACCCACTGTGCTGGGTAAGTAGAAACTTCTCCTAACTGGCCTTCAGGGCTCAGGACAGAATCACTTTCCTGCACCTGTTTCCCTTTGGTCCCACTTCTCTGAAGAACTGGATTTCATCTCCAGTGTGTTCCTACAGCACTTCATGCAGTACCTGTTTCCCTGCCTCTCCTGCTCGAACGCTGGCTCATCTGTGGCCAGGATGGCACTGAGTACAGCGCCTGCCGCATCACAGGCACTTGGGCCGCCTCTGCAGATGGAGGGGTGAAGGGTTGAGAGGGGCAGTGGCAGGGTGACTAATGAAAAACTGACCAGCAGAAATAAAGGAAATGATGCACTGTTGGTGGGAATGTAAATTGATACAGCCACTGTGGAGAACAGTATGGAGATTCCTTAAAAAGCTACAAATAGAACTACCATATGACCCAGCAATCCCACTACTGGGCATATACCCTGAGAAAACCATAATTCAAAAAGAGTCATGTACCAAACTGTTCATTGCAGCTCTATTTACAATAGCCCAGAGATGGAAACAACCTAAGTGTCCATCATCGGATGAATGGATAAAGAAGATGTGGCACATATATACAATGGAATATTACTCAGCCATAAAAAGAGACGAAATTGAGCTATTTGTAATGAGGTGGATAGACCTAGAGTCTGTCATACAGAGTGAAGTAAGTCAGAAAGAGAGACAAATACCGTATGCTAACACATATATATGGAATTTAAGAAAAAAAAATGTCATGAAAAACCTAGGGGTGAAACAGGAATAAAGACACAGACTTACTAGAGAATGGACTTGAGGCTATGGGGAGAGGGAAGGGTAAACGGTGACAAAGCGAGAGAGAGGCATGGACATATATACACTACCCTACATAAGGTAGATAGCTAGTGGGAAGCAGCCGCATAGCACAGGGAGATCAGCTCGGTGCTTTGTGACCGCCTGGAAGGGTGGGATAGGGAGGGTGGGAGGGAGGGAGACGCAAGCGGGAAGAGATATGGGAACATATGTATATATATAACTGATTCATTTTGTTGTGAAGCTGAAACTAATACACCATTGTAAAGCAATTATACTCCAATAAAGATGTTTAAAAAGAAAAAAAAAAAAAGAAATAAAGGAAATGAAACCACGCTGCATCAGGCTGACCCGCTGCCTCCTGCACGTACAAGCAGAGTGGGTACTGGGGAAGGGGTGTAGAAACCCAGGGTGCACCCACATACCAGGCACACATACACACATAACCAGAAGACAACCTGTTCTTTAAATTTAGTCCTGTGTCTTTAGCTACAAATAAAGGACAAAGATCCAATCTGGAGATTCTACTGTTATTATTATTTTTTTTTTTTGCGGTACGCGTGCCTCTCACTGTTGTGACCTCTCCCGTTGTGGGGCACAGGCTCCAGACGCGCAGGCTCAGCGGCCATGGCTCATGGGCCCAGCCGCTCCGCGGCATGCGGGATCTTCCCCGACCGGGGCACGAACCCGTGTCCCCTGCATCGGCAGGCGGACTCTCAACCACTGCGCCACCAGGGAAGCCCTGCTGTTATTTTTAATATTACCCGGTGTTTCCTTTCTACTTAAAAAAAAAGTTACTGGGAAACCATTCAATACATTAGAATCATAATCACGTCTTGTATAAGGTGGAGATTTAAGGAAGGGCCATGATGAATCCAAGATTTAAATCATGGTCCAGGCTTCTGTTTGATTATTTTAAGAAATGGACGATTGAGAGAGAAATGAGGGATACTTTTCTCCTGCCACAGAGTCTCCTCTATTCCCAGTTCAACCCTTTTTACTACTTGCAAAAGACTTAAAATATTCATTGACCTGCCAAAAAACATCTGCACGTTACTAGACACGTCTCCACATATTCACGTCTGAATGGCTTCTTTCTGCTCCAACGATCACAGATCTATTCAATCAAAACTCAAGTGAGAACTCAGAGCTGTACGTGGTGTAATGTCAGTGGCGACTGAGGATAAAACGGCCATTTGATAGCAGCTTCCATAGCGAGCGTGTCAACAGGGACAGTGTTCCTTCGGTTATTCTTAACTTAGGATCCAAGGCACAAAAAAGACCAGGCAGGGCCAGACTCTGCCACAATTCCAAAGAAAGCTGAGACACATACAGAGTGCACACAGAAGCGCCTCAATGTTCTCTGGCGAAGGGGGGCGGGGGCTCCTGGCTCCCTGCCTGCAGCCCGGGAACAGGCCCACTCTCACAGTGGGCACCCGGGGCCTCCACAGCTGCACACAGACACGCAGGGCACCACGATCTGCTGTGCGCCCCACAGCTGGGGCAGGCCCCGGGACGGGACCCAGCTCAAACAAGGCCTTCCGTTGTGGCGTATTCCTCATGGCCCCGTTTCCCCAGGAAAAAAATGTTTTTTCCTCTGGCCATTCATTCTGGCCCCAGACGAGCTCATTCTCCCGTGTCTTCCTGCACACGTGAACCTTCTAACAAGGTCCGAGATGGCAGCAAAGGTGTGAGAGGGCAGCACCTGCCACTCTTCTCCCACCTTACCCAACCCTAGTAAGGGCACAAGGATACGTGCACGTTCAGAATGGTGAGGGGCACAGGGCAGTGAAGAGCCTGGGAACAAGTCGATGCCACGTCCAAGGGCATCTTCAGCACCCTGACATCAAGGGGACCCCAGAGGAATTCAAAGGAAAGGGGCTAGTCTTGGGGAGGACAGCAAAGGTGGCTGGAGAACACCCTTGAGTCTCCCACATAAGGAAGACATCATGGGCCTCGGCCAATGTCGGATACACTTTGTTCTACTACCTCATTCTTATTTCTTTTGTATAAATATTCACTCACCTCACTGAAAATCTGCAAACTCTGGGACCCCTGTGATGACGGAGCTTTCACCTCCGGCCAGTGTTTCTACGCACATATAAAAGTTACCCCTAGTGGAGCGCTGCCATCCTGCCTGTCACAACCGACAGCACACATAACCTTCTGAGAGAAACAAACAGGAGGGGGAGGCACCTCAAGTATGAACAATGTACCCAGTACAATTAACTGCAGGGTCTACTGCAAGCAGTAAGGCACAAGCGTAGGCTCTACCACCCAATGATCCCTCTCACCACAATGAATTACGCTCCAAAACACAGAATTTTGGTCCACAGCCAGGGAGGAAGCAGTTGGCTTGGAAACCAAGTTCTGTCCTAGCTCTGCTGTTTATTTGCTCTGAGATTGGGCAGAGGGAGAGGGTACACCAACAGTCACATATTAAACAACCCACAGGGGCCGGGCAGGTAAAAGAAATGAATGGAGCAGGTGAGACGGGGCTGGGGTGAGCTGAAGTGCCCTGCCCCATCCCAAGAGGACAGCTGCAGCACTGCCTTGGGAGGGCTGTTATCATGAGGGAAGGCAGGCTCAGTTTTGCCAGACCTTCCAATTTTTTGTTTTCTTTCAAGAGAAGCTGGAAATCTCAGTTTTTATACAAAAGTGCCCAACTTTTAAATGTTGGTTTAAATTTTTAAAATGCACCATGTGGTCCAACAAAACATAAATGAGGGTATCGTACAGCCCATAGACTGGTTTGCTATCTTTGTAAGTCATAA
Organism: Aethalodelphis obliquidens; assembly: GCF_003676395.1. Taxonomy (NCBI): domain Eukaryota; kingdom Metazoa; phylum Chordata; class Mammalia; order Artiodactyla; family Delphinidae; genus Aethalodelphis; species Aethalodelphis obliquidens. Next base: position 47,078,495 of record NW_020837947.1, on the reverse strand, counting down.
GAGCTATCCCTTGGTTTCTCTTTCTGTTAAATAGGAAGTTGATTTCTATCTGCCCACGACTTGGGGTTTATTTAAGAGCACAAAAGGGGTTTTTATTATCATATAACAAAAAATCCAAGTACATTCAGATGCACGAAGCAGGGTAACCCAATCTCTTATTTTTTTTTAAAAAACCAGGGTTTACACAAACGCTCACACCTGGGGCTTGATGTTTTGTAGAATTATTGGAAATGTATACTTCTACATGATAGCTTCTAAAAAAACAAAAGCGGTAAATTGTAATAGTCTTAGAGGATGAGGGGTGAGTAAGTGGAGTGAGTGGTGGGGTAAAAGCTTGCTTGGAATGGCTTTGATTTTTTTAACAAATGCTATGTGGAGACCAGTAGTGGAGACAGCCCTCTCGAGCAGCTCTGCCATCAAGGGCAGCAGGGATGTGAGGTGGCTGCCACAGGAGAACGCGAGGCGAAGATAACATATTTAAAAAATGGATGAAATTATAAATGTGTGTATGTTGATGGAATGAACATGTTAAAGCAAACAGACAAGCAAGCAAAAAAAAAAAAAATCCAAGTACTAACTAAAAGAACTGTGTCAGCAAAATACTAGACAGTGTTGGGTGCAGTAAAAATTTTATTAGTAAGAGTTAAAAAGCCGAGATCTAGTTATACAGGTTTTCCTAAACAAGAAGTCAGAAAAAAAAGAAAAAAATCTTTACTACAACACACACTGTCCCACATTTTACACTGTGCCATTTCTGTATTTGTCCTTTTTAGCCTACTTCTAGCAGAGTCTCTCTCTTTGCTAAAATACATTAGTTGCCATGGAAACGATGTCATAGTGCGTAAAACCATTTACTGTCCTTGGAAAGGCATTCGTGATAAAACTGAACGGCAGCATGTTTTAAAAAGAGATCCAACAGAAAGCAGTTGTGTAAGAACACAAGATCTCAAAATTGTGCCTTCAAAGTATTCCTCCACCACCACTGTCACATGGCCCTGTTTCCCCCAAATCAACCAGAGAAGCACTTTTCCCTGTTACAGACACCAAGTATATGCAAAACAAAATCTCTGACCTAATGCTGGAGAAAACAATAGACTCACTAGAATTCACACTTGCCTCCCTGGGTGGAGGGAGGGGGCGGGAGGGGGATGGGAGACTGCAGAATCAGGATAGTTTGGAGGCATCATAACATCTCTGCTAGCGGGTATGATTTAGTCCTGTGCTACATTCTGCTGTCCAACTTTGTTACCAGAGGTAGAAATAATGTTCAGGACATAGAGATTGAGACTTGTATTCCTTATCCCCAAAGATTAGCAAGACACTCCCTCTTTTTTCCTTTCATCAACTCAAATCATATTCACTCCTTTGAGAAAATACATTGAGCATCTCTCATGTACCACACTGGGGAAGAAAACAGACAGGCGAGGTACATGGCACCAGGAAGCTTAAAATCTAGCGGGGCCAGCTGGGCGGGTGGGAGCTTAAGAGGCTTCCTGGGCCATGTGAAAAGCTCGACTTTATTCCAACTCAAGAGGACGGCACTGAGGGTTGTTACCCAGCAATGTGGTCTCAGTGGATTTTTAAAAGCTTGCTCAGCTGTGGGACTGGAGCCAACAGTAGAGGAGGGCAGAGTGGTAGTGTTATCAGAACAGCCTGGCCCAAAGAGGACAGTACAAAGCAGACGGAGAAATGTGATCTCTAACTAGGGTGACCTTAGGCCATGGCTTGTCTGTGAAAGCGCTAGATTACACCCATTGTCCCAGCAGCCTGTCAGATGAAGCTTTTGTCCAGATGTTTCATTTTTTAAACCAAGGACTGTTATTAAGAGTTGCATTAAAATGCACCAAGACTGGCTTCAGCCATGGTCTTGCCTACCAGTGATAAGACAACTGCACAGTGAAGAGAATTTTCTTTCTTACGTGTGATTAAGTCTGAATGGTAACCAATGACAATCCACCTCCTTTCCTGTCCTTTTCCAATCTTGGCTGCAGTAAATACCTCTCTTTCAAGGAAAACAGGCAGGATGCTCACCAATAAAATAAAGAGCAGTTGGACACGAGCAGCTGGGGCAGCTAACTCCTCCCATTCTCAATTGGTAGAGCCCCTGCCAGACACTGGATGTACTGACCAGTTGTGCTGACCCCTACTGCAGCCTGAGATGCACAAAACACTGGTCAGAAGGATCCATGGGAAACAGAAAATTACAAGTTAGGTGTCTGTGAAATATTTGCAGGAAACAGACCTTTTCAAGAATGGTGTGAATGCTCTCATTACAGTGTTTTTGTCATTTATCTATTGTTACTCTATTTTACTTTGCAATATCCTCTTCAGCAGCAATGGACTGAAAAAGAAAAAACTGCAAATTAAATGAAAAATTACTGAATTTTTGTTTGTTTAAGAAAGCTGACGATGTTAGCTGGCACAAAATGTTCATTGGTATTATTCACCATGGTATCCTTAATGATATCATTCACTAGATAAGTCCAGTCTGCTGAAGAAGCATCAGTAACTACTTCAAATGTTAACAGTTATTGTAACAAGACTGTGCCCAAGGATGACAATTCAACACAGGCAGCTATGGAAGGTTCACTGACACAGCACTCTAGGAAGCATGACTTTTCCTTTAGATCAAATGCTATTCTATGTTGATTCCGCATATTTTTAAGTTCAGGTTTTTTTTGTGCACATAGGAAAAGTGAAGTGAGAGCTTTAATGTGTTGGTTTCATTAGCAGAAGAAAACACCACACAAATGATTCCAGTTGTATGTTAGTATTAACAGGTGTTTTAAACAGAAGAATCAATTAATTTCAATTATGGTTTGATTTTTTTCCCCCATCTATTTCCTGGGATCAAAATGAAGCTGGTGGAAGTTCATTCTGTCACAGATGCAACATTTCATGCTAGTGTGACTGCTACTGTCATTTGTCAAAAGTTTAACACGAGATGAAATTATTTGATTTTGCAGAATACAAATACAAATTTCGTGATGCTATAAATAATTGTCCTTACTAAATCAAGAAATCTATGGAGCAGAAAGTTATTTGACGTGGGTGTGGCATACGCACAATTCATAACTGCATTCAAACAAGTGGCTATATCCTACCAACTCAAAATAAACTATAAATGCAGAAATTGATAAATAGTTAGAAAAACTGGAACTCTGAAATTTTTGTGATAAAGTGCTTTGTGAATACAAAAAACACTTCAGCATGGTAGTACACGCCTTCTATTTGCCGCCTGTCATCATCAACTAGGTTTTAGAAATGTTTGAGAAATGACTCTCTAAGTCAACCTAAGTGTGCCATGCTGGTATGTGGATGAATCCTGTAAAGTCTGGGTGTGTTCTGTTGCAAAACAGTTGGAAATCTTTGCTCAAAGTAGTGAATGAAGTGCCAAAACACTTCAGCTTTTAAAAAGCATTTAACAAAGTGCAGTTACTGAAAACAAGGCTTGTGGAGAGGAAGATGTTAAAATTTATCCCAACAAAAGCAAAGGAAGCCACTAAACACATTAGACAATTCAGTGTCCAAGATTTAATTCTGAAACAGTATTACAGATATTTTGGAGTATCTCAACTTGTGGCAATGTTTTGATGATGTTCCTGGTTTTAATTGGATACATTTATATTCTGTACCACAATGGAGTGAAATTATGAATGATCTATGATTTTGTGTCACCTAAATGTGATAAAGCATTCAAAAGGACCACAGGGGACTTATTTTCATGAGTTTTGCCTTATAAAATTATTTATTGAAGATAAGAATCCTGAATGGGGGTAAAAGAGTTGTGAAAATACTTGGGCTAAAATGTTCACACATTTCAGTGTGGAAAAAAAAGTTATTCTGAGAAAAGCCTCCATTTAGCAGAATTCGCTCTGAGCTTATGTGCATCTGTAGAAAGAGTTATTTTCTCAGTTAAAAATATTGTGATGTATACATAAATGAGAATTGAAGACAGTAATAGTTTCAAATATTAACTATAAAACACAACTTTGAAGGAAATTGCAGGCAACTCTATGAGAATTAAAAACAATTCATTCTTTATAAAATAACACTGACAAAAAAAAAAAATAACACTGACATGAGTATTAAAGACATATGGCTGAAAAACTGGCTAAAGTGAGTGAATATGTACCAAGAATAATTATCATCTTATGTTCTTTTTCTTGTTTAGATAACCAGTATAAAAAGATTTTTTTTGCTCTAATGTATAGGGACATGTTTTTAAGTTTTAGGAATTTTATTTTTGAGAAGATTGTGAATAAAACTATTTCATAGGTCAAAAATATTATGAAAATGATATCAGTTAATAAATCAGTGCTTTTTTTTAAGTTCCATAATTTAAATTATTTTAGTGACTCCTTTCAAAAAACGTTATGGTCCCCTATCCCTCGCTCTCTTGGCTCCCCCAAGAGATGAGAGAAAATATGAGATGTATTTATGTTTTGAGAAGATGTGTTCAAAGTGTCGCCGTAATTTTCTAGTAGGAAAATACAAAAAGCAGTATCCCAACAGGCAACTTTCCACCTGACTCCGCCCCACCAAACGTATGCTTTTTAAAGCAAAACGGAAGACTTCCCTTCCAAAATTACTAGGCATTTCAAGAAACAGCAGGTTTTAAAACATCCTCTTAAATGCAACATCATCCTCATATGACTGTCGGAGACAAAATGTATTCCAAAAGAGCTAACTGGTTTTTTTCCCCCTCTCTCATTTGAGTGTTCTGGTAACTACTTATGAATTATACTTGGAAATGAACCCCTTCATAAACTCATGCTTTATTTAGTACATGAGGATTGAATAAAAATGAACTGCTTCTCCCCTTATAGTCTGTCAGAGACTGTAATTTCTAGTATTCACCCTGATACCTTTAAAATATGGAACTAAAGGATCACACCCCGTAAGAATTACCTTCTAGTCTCCAGCATCCCAGTTAAGTTCATTAGAGAAAGGCCTGAAATGCTAATACTTTCCATTGACCTGAGACTCCATGGCAACCGAGGTCCTTCCTTCCAGGACACTGGGAGGAAGTGCCGCCAACTAAACAATGGGAAGCCCAAGTTCCCCACTGCACTTTGGAATATCTGGTGGACAACTCTGCTCCTTGAGAGGACAGATCTTCCCACTTCTTGCCCAAAATGAACCTAATACAGGTAGGCTAAGCCACAATTTACCCAAAGGAAAAAGCATATTATAGGAATACAAGTAAGCAAATTTGCCACCATCACCATCACCATCATCATCCTGTTAAAATACAGCTCAAATGCAACGTAGAAGGTTTGAAACGTATACTTCCTACTCAGCTGCATACATTTCTCCATAGTTGAATTCAACTTGATCATGACCACTGCATTTCTGCTGATGGTAGAAAAAACAATCTCGCTACTTCAAGATAACTTGCTCTTCAGATTTAAAATTTTCGTTGCTTCAGGGCAATTAGTCAAATTGAGCTCATCTCAGACTGCCTCTCAGGGCTGTGTTCCTTTTCAAAAGGGCTGTGTTCCTTTTCCTCTCCCTCCTTCCCCAAGGGGGAAGATTAGAGACCACCACATGATGGGGCGAGGACCTGGTCCAGGCACTGCCCTCTAAGCCCTCACTGGCCTCCCTGGGATGTCTCATCCCTTTGTTTTGGGTGCTAGCCTGGTTCTGCTGATATGATTGGTGGAAACTTGCAGCCAGTCTTCAGCCTGGCCCAGTTCATTCTGTGCCCTCTTCAACCTGACCCGGGGACTCTCCCGCCCAGCTCCCGCAGCACCTCCACATTTGTCCTAGGGGGCCTGCAGGATTGTTGGGATTTCTCTTACATCACATGTAAGCTTTGGGAAATGAGGGGAAGGCATATCACCTCAGGGCTGTTTCTGCCTAAATATGCCCCAACGCAGGGTCCACTCCAATGTGGCTTCCTTCCAGATAACCAGATGGGGGCGGGGCAGATTCTCCTCCGCCCACCTGGAGTGCGGCATCTCAGTGACCCATTCATTTTTTATCTCTAGCCTCCTCCAAATCTCTACAAACTCCATCCTCCAACCCAGGAAGGCACTTCCTCCTTCCTGCAGCCTCCCCATCCTGCGTGGCTGACTGTACAATACACGCCACGTCTTCTGAGATCTGGCTCCTCGGAATCCGCAAATCACTTTGCTTCTAACAAAGCCTGCCTCTCTTAAATGAAGGCCTGGGCTAACTCTGGTCTCCAAACATGCCTCAAGGTCCTGTTTTGGAAGTCAAAAGCTGAACAATGTCTTCTTTGTCTTAGGCCATACTCTGTCCTTCCCCCGAAGTAATGGAATCCTCTGCCTCAATGAGGGAGACTAACAGGGCAACAAGAATTAGAAGGAAGGGAAAGTAAATTGAATACCAGTTCAAAGTATTACCCCCCACTGAACCAGCTGGTCATAATGCAAGTTCTCAGAGGTCCCAGAACACTCATCCAGGATTTTTAAAAAGTGCAACATACTGACATGTCATTTTTCTAGAAGACACCATTTATACATAATTTGAACCAAGGTCAAAAAGGGAACTAGGGCTTCCATTTTCTTGAATTCTTTATATAAGAATTATTGTCCTTGATCTCTATTCTACTGTTGAGTGGATCCATTCAACAGGAAGCCACCTTGTTCAGCATCGTTTAGAACTCTCCACCTCCTGGGTTTCTTCTTCCCAGGGCCTTCTCGCCTTTGCCTCTCCTCCTCCGTATATGATGGGTGTGTTCACCCGTCACATCCCTAAAAGCTCAGGCCCTTCCTTGCCTTATCCGTCATCCCAATTCCAGCTCACTCCCCTATCCAGCGTGAACCCTACTTTCAGCTAATTCAACTGATGCTTTATCTCTTAGAACATCTTCTTCATTTGACTATTCAAACCAACTCTCACCACAAGGTCAGATTTTCCATTCCAAAGTGACAAGTACTACCAAGCAAAGTCACAAAACTGGGCTAAAGGGACCCATTAAAAATACTTACAAATTCCATAGGAGTCTCACTATTTCTCTGTAATACTTTTTATCCATCTATTAACACATTATCCTATATTATCCTGGCTGTTTGGGCTTTTTCTGTATTCTCCAAGTCTCCCTCCCACCCCCAAATCTTCCAACCTCAGATGATGGCTCAGCCTCCAATTTTACTGAAAACTTTCAGGACACTCCACGTCTTTGAACTGCTTTTCACATAAAAATTTCACTGTCATCTTCACCTATCTTGAAGCGACAGTTTAAAATCACACATGTAAAGTACTGTGCCTACCCTTTAGTAGTCATTCAAACCTACAAATACCTTCCTCATCTGTTCTTTCTCCCTCCGAGTTACTGCTAATTTTTATCCTTTTGAGGGCTACAGTGGGTTGAATGGTAGCCCCCCAAAGTATGTCCATCTGGAGCTTGGGAATGTGACCTTATATGGAAAAAGGGTCTTTGCAGATGTAATTAAGGATTTTGAGATGAGATCATCTTGGATTAGGGTGGGACCTAAATCCAGTGACAAGTGTCCTTATAAGAGAAGGCCATGTAAAGACACACAGAGGATAATGTTGTGTGAAGATGAAGGCAGGAACTGTACTGATGGGTTTACAAGCCCAGGAAAAACAAGGGTTGCTGGAAAGAGGCAGGGAACAGAGTCTTCCTGAGCTGACACCTGAACATCAAGACTTCTGGCCTCCAGAACTGTGAGAGGAAATTGCCTGTTGTTTGAAGCCACCCAGTTCATAGTCATTTGTTACAGCACCCACAGGAAACTAATACAAGGGCTCCTTCTATACCTGACGTGATCAGGTATCAGGTCGTGTCCCCCACCGACTCTTTGTTGATCCCCTTCCATCCATTACACCTCTCTCTCCAGCCTCACCAACATCACCCTCTTTAGTGGATCATTTCTGCACGTTCTAGCTCATCCAGGAGGCACCAAGAGCCCAGCTGAGTGTCCTGGTGGGGAGTACGAGCAAGACTCCTCCCACAGTGACAGTGCTGTACCTCAAATGCGTGGGCGCATTGTTGTGGCAGTGGAGGCTGGGATATTTCATCCCCTGGAGACAGAACCTCTGTCACAAGCCAGGGATGTGAGATCAGGGACGGCACTGGGGCTCCCCTTGAGCCCCCTAGACTGGGGACTCTCAACACTTTGCCACACTGGACTCTTCTCCGTATGGCATAGTTGGGCTGAGGTACAATCAGAGAATGTTTGGAGCTGCAGTTTTACAAACGCCAATCCTCCTTGTTACACCCTTAGGTATAAACTAACCAGAACTTCCCAGGAGCTACTAGCACCCGCAGAGGCATGTGGCTCTGCTCAGGACACGGTAGTCCTTATAGGTTCTTCCCAGCCATACCTCACCAGCCTTCAGTGAGCAATCCTTGGCCCCTTAGAGAACTACCTCCAAGTCTCAGCAGTCTGAAGTCAAGAATCTGTTGAAATAATAACCATAAGACACAGGGAATTATATGGTCAACCGCACTTCTGTGAACAGAAGGGTGTGGTATGGCATATTACCTGTGCTTTGGCCCTAACCTGCTGACAGAATTAGAAGCTGGGATCATTGCATTTTCGACCAAGGAGGGGAAACATAAGGTGGAACCTAAAACATCATGTGCAACCAAACTCTGAATTCTATCCCATGACTCTGAGGATCCACCAATGCAGAGGACCTGATGTGTTATCCACAAGAGGAAAATTTACTCGAGATGCATCTCATGCCAGAAGTACCGAGAACACTTTTAAGACCTCCCAACTTGGAAGCTTAGAATCAAGATCTACAAGCATTTAATAAATCCACAGTTCAGTGCAGTGTTTCACGGCACGAAGCAAATTAAATGAGGTGCACTTTCAGCCTTCTAGAAGCTTGCTACTGAAAATGCACAGTATTGACACTGACGTACCAAAGTGACTGAACACGAACAAGTTGGATAAATACGCGAAGTGGTGATATTATACGCTGGCCAAGGGGAGAGTGCATCTTGTTAGTGGCACGTGATCTCCCACATTGAAGGTGGTGCTTGTGGCAGTGGGGAGGCGGGCGGGGAAAGCGCTGAAATCATAGACAGCGCGTGGGGAAGGAAGGAAAAAAGTTCACTACCGCTTTCCAAAGACCATAATGGCTTTTCAAGCAACAGTGAAGCATAAGGTCCACCCCTTCCCCCTCTCTGCTGTTAGCAGTTGGCCAATATCTACAGAAGGTGTTTTTAATGCTCTCCATCCCTCGGATACATTAAACCTGGCATCCAGGTGAGGATTAGGCAGGCAAAGCCATTCATGAGGAATCACAGAGAGCTTTCCACAGGGAGCTGAGAAGACTCTTAATGAGGGGCTGACAAACACTGCCTGTGTGCTGTTGTGTCTTCTGTTACAGAAATGACTCAAGTAGTCCCTCCCCGCAACCATGGAAAACATTTTATAAGGTTTATTGTCAATCACTCTGTGGAAGGATATACAGAGGCTGTGGTTGGGTTCTAGTGTTAAAACATTACTCTGTAGGACCTTAAGTCTCGGCTGAGGAGATTCTCCAGATATGCCAAATGAACAAAATGAATGCATGGAAAGGAAGGCACCCTCACAGCTACAGCTGGGTTCCATGTGGCTGAGGGACTCAGCTAAATGCTACTGTGAGAGGTCCAGCCATGGGTAGGTGCACAGTAGGTGAGCCTGCCTCCTTCCGTTTCCCCAGGCTCCACAGACCTTCAGGCACAACACCAGTGGTCCATTCTGCCACTTTTCCCTCTTCTATAACTCACTGTTGTATTTTTCCAGTTTCTTCCAGATTTTGAAACATTCTGCATTTCTCCCTGGTCTTGGACATCATTGTGCACTATCGGTAACTTTCTGTTGTTTTTGGTGAAAATCTTATTGATGAAAACCTGATGACTGAGGGCAAAAGAAGTAACTGTTGCCCCGACCACCTTAAATTTTTAACAAAAAGCTCAAGATTATGGATAAAAGATCTTTAAACACATACCATTCTCAGAAGACAATGGTGGTTCTGAAGACAGTATAGGACAGTCCCCGTACCTACATCACATGGGTCCATAGAGAGTGAATCTAGTGCCGTCAGAAACTATAGAAGCTCCATGTCCAAGGAGATGCCAGCCTAGCCTCACAGATGGGGAGGAAACCAGCTACATATTCCAGCACTCTGCCCCCAGGGCCTATCTAAATAAATACCTGCTGAGTATCTACACCATGAATGACAGTGTGCTACAAGCTACAGGGGGACAAAAAACCCCAACATTTTTGCACATATGAGGCCAATGGTCTGTTGAGAAGGCAGGACCCACATACACAGATTTCCAGGAGACCTGGCTTCTAGTCTAAACTAAGTGAGGAACTGCATGTATGACCTTGGGCAACTCACAAAAATTCTCTGCTCCTTGGATTCCTCATATCAGGATTTAACTAACAACACAAGGCATCATTTCTTAGGAGGCAACTGAGAGGCACACAGGTTCAATGCAAGAGAATGAGACGAGGGGAAGCTGCCCAGGGCTGGGATTCCAGCTGGGCCTTGAGAAATGGATAGGGTTCCCGGGGAAAGGAAGGGCTGGGGAGTCCAGGAAAGGAGAGCAAAGGCCAGAACACGTATTCCATACTAATGAGATACTATGTTGACATCTGGAGAATCAAGTGTTAGCGTGATGGTGAATGAGGTGAGCCAGGAATGCCTCAGAAAATGGAGATGGGGGAAGGCGTTGAATGCCAGGCTAAAGGATTTGGCCTTTCTCCCGTTCACTGGGTTGTTAGGGGACAAGGCAAAAGAACCAGTATTTACATCAGCCAGCACATGAGTTTTGACATGGATCAACCACCTCCTCAACTCAAGCTAGGAAGCGTAGGAGTGAAGCAACTGGAATCATTATTTGCAAACCACAGGAGAGCCTGAAGGACACAACGTATCACGAGAATATCGATCGGGCAAAGGCACACACAAAGTACAGCTACAGAACTGGCATTTTCAAGCAGGAGATGGTGATAAAAGGTACAGAATGACAGAGTGTGAGAGTTCATTAACAACTCAGCTCCTGTAACTGAAAATGATGAGGGGCTATTTGTATCTCTAGGAGGTCAGACAATAAAAAGGTGAACCCCTCCAAACTCTGAGAGCAAACAAGAGAAACCTTTAACAGAAATCAGTGATTTTCAAATATCCTTGCGTGCATATGCCTAGCTACGGGAAGCATATCACACAATTTCTGGAATACAGTTCAAATTGAAATAAAAGTCCAATTTTACAAGTGACAACATTTGCTATTGTTACTGCTTCCAAACAGATACTACAATGTGTGGAAATGAAGGAACTCGTTGGTGTTTATTTGCCTATTCAGTAGAATTTCAATTGGGCAGAATTTCACAGAAATACAGATTCAGTAACTTTTTCTGGGGATTAAAAGAAGAAAGGATTGGGAAAAGTGCCCTGGGCTTTGTTGCGGTAAAGGCAATCTGACTCATTTTTAATTTTCCATTAAAGCCCTACTTTTCAGTATAAAGCAGATGGAATCCTTATACAACTCCTTGAAAAGCTTACTATTTTTGGGTACCTCCAAGATGGAAGCTCTGAAGAAAATGAAAGTGTTTGAATTCATCAGATGAAATCCCACCAGCACATTCAAAAGGAGCAGGTACTTAGAAATCTTAAAAATACAAGGTAAGAGGTCTTTCTGTGACGGATTTCTGACCCCAGCCTCCCCCGGGCTTAGTTCCCTCTGGCTCTGGCTGATGGGTGGTTTTTTGCCACTTCAACAGCCAGCTCCCCCCACTGTGGCTGAGTCACTGTGCTTCTTCATTCCTCGTCTTTGGGAAGCTGCCTCCCTGATGGCTCCATCCTCAGGGCCATTCTCATATACAGGAAAGATGTCAGTGTTCAACCCTGGCCACCCCATAACTTCTGAGTCAGAACTGGGCCTGGGACTATGCATTCTCTAAGACCCTCAGAGGACAGTCATGCAACCACGGCCCCAAAGCTCTTTCCGTATCACGAGATAAGGCCTGGTTAGACATATCCTGTTTGTCTTTCTGCCAGAGTGGATGGTAGAAACAAGAGGGTGATCTTTACTGTGTGTGGACTGTGAGGTACTGGGCTGGGAGGCGGAGGGCACCGCCTCTAGCCTGCGGTTTATAATCTTGTTTGAGAGTTGGAACAAATTTAGTGTTAAGAGCATTGATTCTGGAGCCAGACTGACTGTCTGGGTTCAGACCCCAGCTCTGCTTACTAGTTGTGTGACCCTGACCAAATCACTTCACCTCTAGGCCTCAGTTTCCCCATCTATCAAATGGGAATAATAACGACAGTACCTCATGGAATACTGCTGGGTGTTCAGCTGGCAAATCAACCACGAATAAGACACAGCCCCTGACTTGAAAGAGCTCCCAAGTCAGGGAAAAAGACCAGTGTCTTCCCACTGTCCGACCCAGCTGACTCCACTCTGCCTTAGAAGTCAGGCTGCGATGAGGGTGATGATGAGGCAGTAACCAAGTGCCATGGGAGCCCAGAGACAGGACCAAAGGGGGGCTTCCCAGAAGGTTAAGTCTTGAGTGGAGCCACAGAAGGAGTGGGGCTTCCCTGGGGGCAAAGGTGCCTTTGTATCCCCCAAAACCTAACACAGAAGTAACTGCAATGCAAAGGCAAGGAGGCTTGAGAGTACGCAGGGAACGAAGAACCACAGCTTTGGAGCAAAAGCAGGTGCAAGTTTGGGAACCAGACACACCTGGCTTCACTAGTAATTAGCCGTGTGACAATGGGCAAGTTACTTTACCTTTCTGAGCCTCAATCTTCCCATTTGACCCTGCCTCATTGAGTTGTTATAACTAAGTAAATTACAGTATGTAAAGCACTTAAGGCCTCTGGGATTCAATAACAAAGGTAGGTATGATTATTTTTCTGGTATATTTAGGGAGAGGTGAGTGGCTATGGGGTGCTAAGTGCTTTTTTACACTATCACAGAGGGCAATACAGGTCAGAAATAAGTAGTCCTCAGGAAAGGCCTTCTGAATTCAAATCAGCAATGGGCTAAGACTTTCCCACACCTTATTTTTTTTCTCCCCCAAACACAGTTAATGGGTGCTCAGTACTCATTTGCTCAAACCAACGGGTGCTGCCTAAGGTCACGGGTGGACAGAGGCACAACAGGTGATGATCTCTGCATCCAAAGAAGACCCAGCAACAGGACTCCAGTCTGCTTCACAGCCTGAGCAAGACACGACGCAGGTCATTCTGGAAGCAGGCTGAGACGAGAGGGAAAAAGCTCTCATCCAAACGAGAGCTCTCCAACTCAGGGCCTTACAAACGTTGTTAAACTTTCATGAGTCAGTTAGCATTATCTTTTCTTCCCACGTTTTTATTAGACCATAAATCCAGTTCAATTTATATCCTTCCAGGATTACTGTGTTCTAATCAAGTCCAGAGCGCCACTTACTCCGAAGCTGTCTGAACTACATGTCACCCACGTCCATTTGGATAATACCGTTCAGGCTTCTCATGTGTTTTAGTAGCCAAAAATTATATTTGCTCAACTAGAAACACGGAAAAAAATTACTTTCCTCTAAATAACCCAAATCACCTTTTTTTCATAGGAACCAAGTGCATGAAACTCGTAACTCACGGGGCTTTTTCCTATTCTGCGGTTTATTCTACCTTCAGAAAGTCACGATGACATTCTGAAGTCAAACTCAAGGGATACACATTGAAAATAGGTTAAAACTCTGGTTATCTGACTAAAACAAAGATATCCTTTTATAGGGCTAACTTCAAAGTACTTTTATGTTTTCTATTGAAGAATAAAAAAGGTTCTGCATTTCTTAAGAAGACTTGCTAAAAATGCTATTTTCCATCATATTATTTCAACTAATTTCCTATGTTTTCCAATAATTCTTGATTCAGAACTGACAATCACCCACATCTCTTTCTAAAATATTCAAAATGTCCTTTTCTGCACAGAATACATTTTCTTTTTTTCGCGGTACGCGGGCCTCTCACCGCTGTGGCCTCTCCCGTTGCGGAGCACAGGCTCCGGACGCGCAGGCTCAGCGGCCATGGCTCACGGGCCCAGCCACTCCACGGCATGCGGGATCCTCCCGGACCAGGGCACGAACCCGCGTCCCCTGCATCGGCAGGCGGACTCTCAACCACTGCGCCACCAGGGAAGCCCCAGAATACATTTTTACCCTCCCTTCCCTAAGGGATATATGTGTCAGATGTACACATGTTACGTGTATATGTATGTATCTACATATATACACACATGAACCACAGCAGCAAACACACAGCTTTTCTATGTGTGGGGTACTATTCTGAGCACTTTACATGTATTAATTATGGACTCCGCACAGCAAACCTTTGAGGTAGGAACTATAACTCCATTATAAAGGTGAAGAAAGGGAGGCACAGAGAGCTTAGGTAACTGGGTCCAGCTCACACAGCTGGAAGGGGTCAGACCAGGACCACACCCCGAGTCCATGCTCCTGACCACAGCCCACACCTGGGCTGAAAGGGTTGAAACCTGGCTTTAAGTGGTGACTGCCACCTTGACACTTAGCCACTCGGGGCCTCATTTTTCCTCATAAGTAAAATGGACGTGCTGGACTACATGATCTCTAAGTCCCTTACTATTCAACTGCCTACAAGATACTTTGACTGGAAAGTCCAAAGTGTCCGTGATAAAGTCATCATTTAAACACCCACTCCCTGCTGCTTTTACTGCATTGCTTGTCTGCATGTCTTTCTCCACCTACTTCCCAAGGACCCCCCTCTGCCTCTCCCCTCACACAATATGCTATCTCACCCTCTCTTATTCTGTCTCTTTGGCTCCATCCCCACTTCCGTGCAGCACCTCATCTATGGCTCATCTGAGTTTCCACAACTACCTTCCCTGCATCTGTCTTGACCACCTCTGGCCATCAGCCCACAGTGTGGCCAGATGGATCTTTACAAAACAAATCAGACCAAAGTGGCACCTCTACTTACAACTCTTAAATGGCATTCCTGACATTTAAGTACTCTTCCACCAGCCCCATCTTCTCCCTCTGTCCATCTCTCTACCACCCTCACCCACCCTGAACGACTTGCAGTTTCCTAAAAAGTCTGTGCACCTGCTTTCTGGGCTGCTCCTTCTGGGGCTTTCCCACAACACTCAGCTGGCCAATTCCTCCTCTGGCCTTCTCTGTCTCGCCACCCCATTTTCTCACCTCTCTGTGGAGTTCATGCTCTCTTGCGGACCCCTAGAATCACGGCAGTTATCACAGTGGTCAGAGACTTCCTCGTGCAGTTCCTTGGGCCAGGATTATAACTCTTTGTCTCTGAAGCATCTAGTTCAATGTCTGGCAAGTGGTAGATACAATGAATGAATGTTGCTGGATGAGTAAATATGTAGGACGATTCACAAATTCTTACAGACCTATCTGTGGGACACACAGGGACCCAGCTGAAAATAAAGAATCACACAGGGTAAAAGTATTTCCAGTATCAACATGCTTTGCTTTCCCATTTTTTAATTTATGTTTTTTATTTCCTAGGTGAGCAATAAATGAGGGTCTAAAATGGAAAGCATGGTGGTAGAAATGGACATTTTATTTTTTATTTAAACATAGTTATATTTCCCAACAACCAAAAGTATCAATTGCCAAAGCATTTACGCCACCCCCCTTTATGGCATGTAACACATTTTAATCAATATCATCATTATATCCATAGGTAGTATTTTGCATATTGCCTCATGGCTAAGAGCAAGGGCTTTGAAACCAAACTAACTGGGCCTGAATCCTGACTCTACCACTTACTAGCCATGTATGATCTTGAGTTAGTTATTTAACCTCCCTTGCTTCAAATGCTGATCTGTAAAATGGGGATTATAAGTGAAACTACTTCATATCATTATTGTTTTTAATTGAAGTATAGTTGATTTACAATTTATATTAGTTTCAGGTGTTCATACCATTATTGCTAAGATTAGAGCTTAAACAGTGCTTGACACATAGTAAATACTCAGTAAAAGTAGTTATTATGTATTATTTTTATCTCCTCTAGCAGACTAAGCTGAACAGAGAGAACACAGCAGAAGTATTCATTTTCATAATCCTATCTCCCAGTGCCTTGCACACAATAACATACTGGCCAATGTTTGCAGAACAGATGAATATAATAAACTGTTTATAGCAAAAACATGTGCATAACTAAGTATGATGACTAGTACAGACAGAATTGCTCCTAGGAAGGCCTGTGGAGAACACGGATTATCCAGAACACTAGCAGTTCACCCCGCTCCTGGAGGTCTGGGAGCTCACTTAACTCCACGGAAGATGCAGGGCTCACAGTCACCAACTCAGGGTATCTGCGGGATGGAGGGGACCCAGGGGGGACTGAAGAGCTGGGCAGATGAGGCTCCCTTCCCATGAACATGGCCTGGGGCAAGAAATTTCTCCTCTCGAGTCTGTTTAATTTCCTCTTCCAATTAGAGAAGGTATGACTGTGATTTCTAAAGACCCGCTTAGCCACTTGGGGAGTCTATAAAATCAGCAGATAAAAATCTTGGCCAACAAAGGTGCTACTGGAGAGCCACGTCAAAGTCAGCACAGGAGCCATCAGGTCACTGTATTACAGGAAATTACTGGGTGGGAACTGGCCACTAGAACCGACAAAAAGCAAGGTTTTGGGAAACAGGTTTAAAATGAGAAGGTCAGAACTTATAAAATCAAAGATACAAGACAATGATGGGTACAGGCTCTAGGTTACCATTTAATTCTCATCAGCCTACAAACTCCTTGAGGGCAACGACTGTGCCTTGTTGAGAGGCAGTATATGGCAAAGCTGCTGGCCCAAAATACATTTCTTCTTGAACTTTTTTCTGGTCACATGGCTTAACTATATTTCCCAGGCTCCCTTGCAGTTAAATGTGGCCATATAACTAGCCCTCAAGTAAAGTATGTAAGTAGAAGTGATGGGTGTCATTTCCAGGCCTAGGCATTTAAAAAGTCGGTACATCCCCTCTATTCCCTCTTTTGTCCTTCTGCCAGCTGAAAGCAGGTTACAATGGAGTGCTATGGGATGGGAGAACTTGGGGTCCAGAATCACTGCATGGAAGAAAGCCACCCACTGATCAGAAATACCCATTTTGAATTATTACATGAGGAATAATAAACGTCTATTGCTTTTGAGGCATTATATTTTTGCAGGCCTATTTGTTACAGCTGTTAACAGTAGCCTAATTAATGCAGGTGCTTAGCACATACCAAAGACCTAGCTCACACTTGTTGAAACAAGATAAATAAGACCAGGTTCCTTCTTCCAATGTGTTGCTCAGACTAATGCTGGAAATAGACATGTGCCAGCTGCTGAGGTATGAAAACAAAATTGGACGCATGGTGATTTGTTTGAAGGTGAAAAGATGGAGAAAGCATCCCAGAGTAGACGACTTTTCAGCTAGGCTCTAGGTTTAACGGGACCCAAGCAAATCAGGTGGGGTTGGAGATTCCAGACCCAGGAGAAAGCATAGAATAAAACTGCAGAAAGCAGAGTATGCGTTTGTTCACATTCAAACTCATCATTCTCTTGAACTCGGTCAACAGAGCGCAAGTTTATTGTGCACTGACTTTCTTTCCTGGGTCTGGCATCAAACAAACAAACCATTGTTTTGTTTTGTTTTTTTACAGTACGCTCATTAATCCTTTTGCTTTTTTTTTAATATAAAAAGTTCCAAGATGGATGTCCTTAGAAAGTGCAGAAGTAAATGTTTAATGAACCATAACAACTCTTTTCTAATAAAATTCTTGAAGAACATGAGACAGTTCTATTACTTATAATAGTCAAAGAGCCATGCTCTTAGGAATCAATGGGTTCAACCTAAGTTTTGACATTATTGATTAAGGATGTAATAGTCACTGGCTTACAAAATGGAACATTAAGCCCCCAGATTTACATTTATATTTCCTCTTTAAGAGGAACATCAGTAGATGGTTTAAGAGATCAGTCAAAAGATTCTCTACATCCTTCGATCATAGCTAAGTGCCTCCAAAACCTGAGATAGTTACCAAAACCACTTCCTCCAAAAATCTGTGAGTCCCTTCATCTGAAAGCACAGTACCCATGGGGCAGGGACTCGGGAGAAAGAGCACAAAGGGTGGAAAGTATTACAGTCAACTTGGTGGTGAGAGGAAGGATGTGGGCGTCTGAAGGCTACCCTGAAGCAGGGAAGAGACACAGTCTCCAGTGGTCTTCCAAATACCAATTTAGTGCTGTGTTAGCAATGTCCCCAGGAGCTTGTTTAAATATAAGGGTAAAACAATTACTAGGCAGACAAGACTTCATTTCAAAAGACTTCAGTACTCCTTAGACTTGAGAGAAGAAGCAAGTTAGGCTGCCTCACTCCTAGCAAACATCAATTTAACTCTCTTTCAGAAACAAAAGTCTTCTTCCCCCATACCAATTTATCCTACCCCCTACGATGAGAGGGGGTTGAAACTGGGTGGGGGAGGGTGCTACCTTGAAAGTAAAGCAACTCTTCAGACAGCTGAAATCATTTCCCCCTTAAATCTAAGAAATACTGCAGCTGCCAGTCAATACTACCGGTCCATGAATACAGCAAAATGCCAGCACCTGCCACCCTGCATCTGGGGCCTTTTATTTTTTGGTAAATGTGGCAGGAAAGACTCTCAGAGAGAAGATCAACTGCTTTATCTGAGAAAAAGGGAAGCCCCAGGGAAGAGAAACAAGAAGCATCGCGCCCATCCTTGGGTACTTTGTGCATCTCCTCTCTGTGCACAGAAAGGGCTCTTTGTGTCACTCACACACACACACACACACACACACACACACACACACACACACACACACAGCCGGCGAGTCTGTGTGATTTATTGGGGGGAGGAGGGGCAAGAAGGGTGATTTTATTATCCCTCTTCTCACTCAGTCCCAGCAAATCTCTGCCTGGGCCCAAGCTCGGTGGCCTCTTTCTGGCTCAGTCCCCTCCGCCTGTGGGCGCAGATAAGAGAGGGGAGGCGACCAAACAAAAACAGTCATCGATCTAAGGAAGTCGAGAGGAAATCCAGCGAGCAGGGAAGGGAGGAGAAAGGAGCCTAAGGGAGCAGGAGGAATGTGGGGGTCAGAGGAAGAGGAGCTACGGCTCCAGCACGGGGGACTGGGGACGGGTGGGTGGTGGCACAGGAAGAGTGGAGGGGAGGATGGGGGAAGTGCAAGGGACGTGCCAGAAATAGGCAGGAGGATGCGATGGGGAAGGCGACGGCCGCAAGAGGAGGAGGCCGAGAGGTGGAGGAGTGGGGCAGGGGTGGAGTGGGGTGGGGAGGGAAGCAGCACTGGGCTTCAATTATTAAGTGATTACATCATCCCTGACATTAAAACAACACACACAGCCCGGGTCCCCGCGGGGGGCCCCGAAAAGAGGGCGGGGGTGGAGTCTGGGCCAGCCTAGCCCCGAAGCCAATTCCTATTCACAGCCGGCGCCCGCGAGGAAATGCGCCCCCCATGCCTGAGCTACCTCGGGGCCGCACCCCGCAGAGGTGTCCTCCAGCGCGACCACAGGAAGACTCCGAGCGGGACCAACTCCCCGGCAGCCCAGCGGGGCGCCCGGGAGACGGCGGTGGCCCAGAGACTGCAGCGCTGGGCCCCGCGGCGGGGGGGGCGCTGCGCGGGGGCGCCGGCGGCCGGCGTCTCCGCAGCATCCCCGCAGTCCCGCGGCGCATCCCCGGCCGCTTACCTGCGCTGCGCTCAGGCTCCGGAGCCCATTCACATGGTCCTCTCCCCGCCCTCCTCCGGCGCGGCCGAAGCGGCTCCGGTGGTTCCTCGGCGGGCCCGGGAGCCGGTGGGCCTTCTCAGAGTGCCCAGGGGGCGGCGCCGGGTGTCCCCGGCCCGGCGGCCGGATCCCTCGCAGGCGCGGGCGGTGGCTTTGTGTGAGCCTGGGAAGCCCTCGGTGCTCGGCTTGAAGCGCCGCGCGCCCGGACGGCGGTGGACGCGCGGCTCCGAGTGCAGCCTCTCCTCTGCTCCCGCGGCCGGTCGGCGGTCGGGTCTCGACGGCCTTCGGCTCGCGGCGACCCCTCCTCCTCTCCCGCGGCAGCCCCCTCCCCGCCGGCTCCGCTCCTGACAGATGGCGCAACTGCAACTACGCGCAGCCGCTACCGCGGCTGCTCGCAGCTACTCGCGTTGATGCTCCAGCCCCTCCAGCCCCAGCGGGGAGCGAGGAGGGGGCGGGCCGCACCGCGAGAGTGGCAGGCTTCGCTGCCCTATCAACGGGCCCCTCGGGCGTTTGGGGGCGGGGGCGGGGTGGCGATGGGTGGGGCCACCGAGTGGGTGGAGCGCTTCTGTAACGTCGGGCATCCTGGCTTGCTTGCGGTGTAAGGTGTGAGGGGAATGCGAGATTGCAGGAGTTGTGTGTGTGTGTTTTTAAGGTTTATGTGGACTTGGGATAGTGGGTTAGGGTGAGGAAAGAAGAGGGTGTGAGCTGCAGTTTCTGCTTTGCGGAAGATTGCAGCCGCCACTGCAGAAAGGCATCTGCCATTCCCTCAAAACCATGGGAACCTGCCTCGAGAAAGGGCTATCTTGCCTTTCTAGTGTCTTTTCATTTGAAGGTGGGAGAATAAACTGGAAAAGTGTTAGGGTGATGAAATTGTTTTCTCTGGTCAAACCGAAGAGTGCGGAGTATATATATCTACAAGCAAAACTCTGCAGGAAGTATTACGGAAATGGGGGTAGGGGGTGGAGAGGGCAGGCGGCGACTGAGAAATCTGCAATCACAGAGTAGAGGTTTATTTGCATAGTTTTTTCCAAAATCATGTTTAATTGTAGCCGTTGGTTGTCTTTGGTTTCTCATGACATTCAGCCTTCCCATGTTGTTTTCCCTTCTCTAAATCTGAGCTTTTGCTCAGATTTTCCTTGATGGAAATAATAGCTGGTTTAGTATACAGTTGAGAGCGCATCAGTCTTTATTTCCTATTCAGCTTTTCTATGGCAGGATGTAACTTCATTAAAAAAAAAAAACAAAAAAAAAAGGTCAGCTTCCTGATTTTCTTTATAGGTAATTCCTGTTTACTGAAAGTTCCACTTTAAGGCATACTCGGATTCATTCTCCTTGATGATTTTGGCAAGAACCCTACCTTGCTCCCTCAGCAAAATCTGATGTTCTGAGAAATATAAGTGGATTGGCTTCTGCTTCTATGCTCAAAATCTATATTACCTTTCCTGCCCACTGATTTTTTAACTGTAGTTTTAAAATAGCAGTCACTTTTGTTGCCTTTTTTCTTTTTGGTACACAGTACTTTTTTTTTTTTTAGCTAAGAGAGATATTTATATAGAAACTTTCCCCTTGAGAAATCTGTGTAATATTAGTTTTTTGTTAATTAATCTTTTTGGAGTATAGTTGATTTACAATGTTGTGTTAGTTTCTGTTGTACAGCAAAGCGCACCAGTTATACATATACATATATCCACTTTTTTTTAGATTTTATTCCCATATAGGTTGTTACAGAGTATTGAGTAGAGTTCCCTGTGCTATGTACACAGTACATTTTAAAGTTGCTAACATTTATTAATCCCCGTTTAATGGGTGAGGAAACTGAGGACAAGAGAAATTAATAACTAAACTCAAGGTGATTGTCTAGGGTGGTTACTGGCAATTTTTTCTTCCTTAAATAAAATGTTAAATGAAATCTTGTTTAAATTATGTGTTGATGATTCATTCCATAGTCCCAAGAAATGGAACCACAACTAGGACTAGAAGATTTCCATATAAGAGGATGCCAACTTTATCTAGCCAAGAATTGTTTATCTCAAGAGAATGGGCTCCTCTTCGTCAGTACTAGGCTGCCGTGGCTGTCCTAGGTTTATTTGGATTGGGATGAAGAGGCAATTGTCTAGAGCAATGATTCTCAAACCTTAGCTTGTATCAGAATTACCAGAAGGGACTTGTTAAAACACAGATTGGTGGCCTCCACCCCCAGAGGGTCTGATTCAGTAGATTTGGAATGGAGCCCAAGAATGTGCACTTCTAACAGTTCCCAGGTGATGCTGATGCTCCTGGTCTGGGTACCAGACCTTGAGAACCACTGGTCTAGAACCAGGCTGTCCAGTGTGGTAACTACTAGCCACACATGGCTCTTAAGTACTTGAAATGCACTTGAGTATTTGAAACGTGGCTAGGGCAAATTTAAATGTGCTGTAAGGGCTTCCCTGGTGGCGCAGTGGTTGAGAGTCTGCCTGCCGATGCAGGGGAGGCGGGTTGGTGCCCCGGTCCGGGAAGATCCCCCATGCCGCGGAGCGGCTGGGCCTGTGAGCCATGGCCGCTGAGCCTGCGCCTCCGGATCCTGTGCTCCGCAACGGGAGAGGCCACAACAGTGAGAGGCCCGTGTACCACAAAAAAAAAAAAAAAAAAAAAATGTGCTGTAAAGGTAAAAGACATACTGGATTTCAAAGATTTAGCATTAAAAAAAGAAATGTAAAACATCTAATTGAGTTTTATATTAACTACATGTTAAGATGTTAATAGTCTAAATGTATTGTGCTAAATAAAATATTAAAGTTAATTTCACATATTTCTTTTAACTTTTTTAGGTATCTACTAGAGAATTTAAAACAGCATATGTGGCTCACATTATATTTCTACTGGACAGCACTGGTGTAGGTTGTTTCTGATTCCAGCTCCACAGTGCACACTGTTGAGAGCACCTTGATGGGGCAAATCATTTATCTTTTCTGGTCCTTAGTGTTCTCATATGTAAAGTGGGGATATAGTAAAACTGATCTGACGCATTCTACGTGTTTGAAGACTAAATGGACATGGAAGCGTACCTTCCTCCTTTTTAAAGATAAAGTGTCATGTACTCTCAGAAAAACCACTCTTAAAAACCACTCTTAAAACCACTTTATCTTAAAGATAAAGTGTCATGTACTCTCAGAAAAACCACGTGCAATTCCATGTGAGATTCAATTTGTCTTACATAAAATCTGGAGTAGGTGGTGTCAGGCATCTCATTGTTTATGGTTTCTTCAAGAGGAGTCACTTTTTAGCATCTGTAACTCTAAAAGCTTCTTGATCTAACTAGTGGACAAAAGGAAGAGACAATGCAATTAAAATGACAGATTAACCTGCTCCTATCAAGACTTCATCCTGTTTTTGTAATTCTTTCCTTGCCTACCTTTTTATCTGTTGCCCTTCTTAAATGTGTATTTAAATGGATTTGGCCTCCTAGGAGGATAAGCTAATGGTCTGAACAAGTATATAGAGTACTGTGAAAGATTTGGATGCTATTCTCCATTTTGATCTACTGTGCTGGTGTCTACACAGACCTTGATTAAAGAACCGTGACACTGTCCCTAGCCTTCCAGAGATAAGTCATATTGTCCTCTACGCCCCCAGTTCTGTCTTCTTATGGAAAGCTTTTAATATACAAACTAGAATATAGGCATTGTTCTAGAAATTCTCTTTGATTTGACTGGTACTGCTTCTTTTTCTATTTCTTTCACCTTAAATTTTCCTATTTCTATCTGGGCTTTATTTTGTCTCAGCTTAATTTCTTATTCTCTTGCTTTTAAAGTAACATTTTCCTCATTTTTAATTTTACTAGTGAAAATATTTTCTTGCTTTATAATTACATTTCAGTTTTAATCTTCTCTTAAATGTTAACAGCAACACATATAGCAAGGGTAAGAATCCTTAATATAGAGTGCTGACAAATCAGCAAGAAAGTAAAGATGAACACTTTAATTAAAAACACATGAGGGGCTTCCGTGGTGGCGCAGTGGTTGAGAATCTGCCTGCCAATGCAGGGGACACGGGTTCGAGCCCTGGTCTGGGAAGATCCCACATGCCGCGGAGCAACTAAGCCCGTGCGCCACAACTACTGAGCCTGCGCGTCTGGAGTCCGTGCTCCACAACAAGAGAGGCCGCGATAGTGAGAGGCCCGTGCACCGCGATGAAGAGTAGCTCCCGCTCGCCACAACTAGAGAAAGCCCTTGCACAGCAACGAAGACCCAACACAACCAAAAATAAATAAATTAATTTAAAAAAAAAAAAAAAAAAAACACATGAAAAGGAAATGCATTTCCCCCCCCCAAATGGCCAGTAAACATGAAAGAGATTTAACACTACCTGTAACCAAAGCAATGCAAAGATATAGTTTTCTCAACTACCTAGTTGGCCAAAGACATAAAAGAATGTAGGGAAATGGATACCTACACTGCTAGTGGGAGTGTTAATTGGTATATCATTTCCAGAGGACAACTTAGTAACATTTATGAAAAGCCCTTTAAAAAGCATATACCTTAAGTCCATTCTCTACATCTGCGTCTCTATTCCTGTCCTACCCCTAGGTTCTTCAGAACCATTTTTTTTGTTTTCAGATTCCATATATATGTGTTAGCATACGGTATTTGTTTTTCTCTTTCTGACATACTTCATTTAAGGACACGGGGAGGGGGAAGGGTAAGCTGGGATGAAGTGAGAGATTGGTATGGACATATATACACTACCAAATGTAAAATAGCTAGCTAGTGGGAAGCAGCCGCATAGCACAGGGAGATCAGCTTGGTGCTTTGTGACCACCTAGAAGGGTGGGTTATAGAGGGTGGGAGAGAGATGCAAGAGGGAGGGGATATGGTGATATATGTGTACGTATAGCTGATTCACTTTGTGATACAGCAGAAACTACCACACCATTGTAAAGCAATTATACTCCAATAAAGATGCTAAGAAAAAAAATATATATATATATACCTTTGACCCAGCAATTCTACTTCTGGGAAAGAATGGAACAAGTTTGCAAAGATATACCTGTGATGCAAGTAACTGGAACACTGTTTATCATAGTGAAAAATTGAGAAAAGCCTGTTAATAAGGGATTTGGTGTGTAAACTATGCTATGTAATAGAACACTACACAGCCATAAAAATGAAGATGATGCCATTTATTTATGTAGAAAGATTTTCACAATAAAGTGTTAAGAGAAAAAACTGAACAACAAATTAGTATGCATGCATGTGTGTATATATATATATATATATGTATGCTTATACATGTATTTTCCATTATTTTAAAATTTATCTACATAGGTAAATTTTCATAGAAAGAAAAGTATGCAAATACATACTTAAAAATGTTAACAGTGATTTTCTCCAAGTTATCAGATTATAGGTTATCTTTGTTTTTTATCTTTTCTAATTTTCCGAACTTTTTGCATTGGGCACTTATTATTTGTCAACAGAAGAAACTAAAAATAAAACTTAAAAAACTTTTTTCTTTCTTTGCTACTATAATTTTCCCTTTTCTCTTCCTCCTCTTCTCTGCTCTTCTTCCTTCCTTTTGAAGAATTCTTGCCACAGAGGTGGTATCTAGGAGAATCTTCCCGCCAGGGCTGGGAGGGTTGGAGGCTTTCTGCTCCCATCTGCCCACAACTACTGTTCTAGCTACTGGTGAGCCTCTTGGGACTTGTAAAAATGATTCTCCAAAAACTTAACTTTGAAAGCAGGAGACCCCTGGGAAACTGGTCCCAGGGCTAACCTCTCTGTACCCTGACACCTGGTTTACTGTGAAACTCTTGCTTCTGACATCTCATGCCATCAAGTTCTAATAGAAAGAACTACATATTTTAAAATCCACAGGACTTCCCATGGTGCAGTGGTTAAGAATCCGCCTGTCAATGCAGAAGACACAGTTTCGAGCCCTGGTCCAGGAAGACCCCATATGCCGCGGAGCAACTAAGCCCGTGCACCACAACTACTGAGCCTGCGCTCTAGAGCCCTCAAGCCACAACTACTGAACCCATGTGCCACAACTACTGAAGCCCGCGTGCCTAGAGCCCGTGTTCCTCAACAAGTGAAGCCACCGCAATGAGGAGCCCACGCACCGCAATGAAGAGTAGCCCCTGCTCGCTGCAACTAGAGAAAGCCTGTGCGTGGCAACAAAGACCCAACGCAGCCAAAAATAAATAAATTAAAAATAATAATAATAAAATAAAATCCATGATGTCTAGATCATAGCCAATAGATTTAGGGTATATTGGGTCCACAGCATGCCATGAGCCAGCAGGAGATGGTCCTGGGAAAATCTCATGTGGGAAGGGAAGGACCCTCCGTACCACATCCAGCCTCAGATCAGGAGAGGGTAGGGGCAGGTGGTGTTAAACCTTCCTCTGGAAGAGACCACACCCAACTTCTGAGGCTGGGATTCTGGCACTACTTTCACACTAGCTCTCTTGTAAAATTTTGTCCAAACTGGACAGTTGCTCCTCTTGGTGGGGCCTTTTGGTATGTGTCTCTCCAGCCCCCTTCCCTCTTAAAAAGGTGGAGACAAGGCTGAATAAACAGGCATTGTCATGAACAAGGTTTTAGAGCCCGGTCCATGGACCTCTGATGGGTGCTCTCAGTGTGTCAGGGTCATTACTGGGTGAGCTGGGCCTGTTGGAAAGGATTGGATCTACAGAGGAAGAGAGGCCATATCCCAACCAGACCACAGGGAGGGTGGGAAGGGTAGTGGTAATTGAAGATGGTCTTTGATTCTTTGCCTGGCTCCCCAGAGGAGGCCTGGATTATCTTCTGGTGTGGTCCAAGTGTATGGGAATGGGGCTAAGTAAACTTGAGGGTCTAGGTGGAAACATTTCTAATTTCATATAGTTATCTTCTAACAGATCTCCTACCGGAACGCTTGCAGGAGTCTAACAAGGGAGGCTCTCTTGTCATAAGATGGCCAGTCACTTTCTTTTACATCCTAACTGGCTGTACCTCTCACTTTGGTCCTTTCTTGACTACTTACTCTTATCTATTTCCTGGCTCTACTCTATGCAGTGATGGTGTCTGAAGCTCCTCCTGTGTGGCTGAACCACAAGGAAGCGCCACCCTGGTGCAGATAATTGGATCAGAAGCCTTCAGACTTCCCTGTGCAGGCATAGGTTGGTTAGGCCTGATCTTCTTTGGGTGAGCTGAGCCTGACTTGCCATCCCTGAGAAGACACTCAAGAGCTGCATAGTGAGGCCCACAGGTACTGTGTGTGTGTGTGTGTGTGTGTGTGTGTGTGTGTGTGTGCACGCACACGTGTGTGTGTGCATGTTTGACCGGTGGAGCTTCAAGTGTGTGCCCTTGATGATTCAGGTATTTTTACTGGTCATAGCCTGTTGTCGTCCCAAAGAAAAGAAGATAATGTCTCAACTTTCTAATTTACTCTAGTGATCTACATCTGCATGAAACATGGATTTTATAACATTTATCTTGCGACTTTCAAGAATTCAAATATTCTTTCAGGTTGTCAAGGGAAAAAATGAACAGAAGGAAGAGAAAATTACCATATCGGTCAAGGTTCTTGGTCGCAGCATTAGACAGTATGCCTAATTTAAGCAGAAAAGGAATTTGTTAGAAGGATATTGGGTGGCTCATAGAATCAATTAGAAGACTTGAGAACTAGGCTCAGAAAACAAGCAGGAATCAGAAATCACCACCCAGGGGCACATCTGAGGACGGGTTAGGTTAGGAAGCTCTGTTGGGGTCCTCACACTGCCAGAGACTTCTGCCTGGAGGGGAATTCTAAGCTGTCTCTTCATTCTCTTCTCAGTTGCTGAAGATTCAAGTTCCTGGGTGGCAACATCCAACAGGCTGGCCATACAGTAGCTGTCAGTGAGGGATGGGGACAGGAGGCAGAGGAGACGGAGGGGTATCTGGCTTTCTGTAGCTTCCGTGGAAAATGGTGAGACCTTGCTTCCAATCAATTTAGATAAATAGGACTCTTCCCAAAGTAAGAGAGGAAGTGGAATGCTGGGCCACAATTTTAAAAATGACAAATGTCCCCTGCAATTGTACACCCATATCTCCACGAGCCTCAAGGTTCCATGATTGAGTGTCATTACGCATTTAACAGGAATTTCTTCCTTTCCAGTCAAAATGCTGTTCTTTGGCAAGAGGATGACAGGCTAGGTCACTCCAGTAAGGTACACAATACCTTCTAGAACAAAGTGTCTCATGTGAGCGATCTTTTAACTTTCATTTATTCCACATTTCCCACGGAGAGTTGTTTCTGAGCATGAGGGGTTTATTACGGGTCTTATAGGGATATGAAGCATCTGAGGAAATGGAAGATTGATTGAGTTTTTACTCCTGCTCCTACCCTGAGATCCAGCATAAGAGGCTCTGTCAGCCTTAGCCTCTTCCTGTTTATGATAATCCTTCATGTAGAAGATATTCTTGTAGTGGCTTCCCAGCTCACAATGACTGCCACTTTTGGGGGATGGCTCCCAAAACCCAGAGGTGGGCTTCTGGAGACTATGTCGACATGAAGTGACCCTGCAACACCCCAGCCTAGGCGTAGCCAAATGATCGGGGTAGACACTTATCCCATGATGAGCTAAGTATTATTTACTGAGAACTTGAAAACTGGATCAGAGATATGCAGACTTGGGTGTTTTAGTCTATAACAAACAATCCCTGAACCTCTGTGGCGTTACATAACAAAGATTTACCTCTCTATCAGGTCACAGTCCAATTGGGTTTTTGTAGGGCAACTTTTCACCAAGTGATTCGGGGACCCCCCTTCTCCCTTTAACCAGAATTTCATGGGATTCTATTCATATCCATGGGAAGCAAGGGAAGAGAGAGAATTGCTTGGCAGGTTTTAGAAGTCAGACCTAAAAGTAGCATGTGTTATTTCTGCTCACATGCTATAGGCCAGAAATAGTCACATGGTTACACCTCTATGCAAAGGAGCTGGGAAATGTAGTCTAGTGGTGTTCCCAGGCAGAAGAGGAAATGGCTCAGTGAGCATCTAGCCAGTGTGCTGCATTGGTAGATGGTAAAACTGATAGCATTCTGGGAAGATGAGCTACAAAGTCCTGCTGCTGAGGCTCCTTCAGCATGTTGGCTTCTTCCCTTCCTCTCTACCTTGGTTAGTCAACTCCTTGTTGGACTCACTAAGATATCTCAGTATCTGTCTAATACATATCTTCTTATGTTCAAGCCAGACATGTTCACACATGTTCAAAATGGTGTATGCTTAAGGACAACGTTTTCAGCATTTTTATAATGATGAAAGATTGCAAACATCTTAAGTGTCTGTCAATAGGTGATTAAGATGAATAAATTAAAGTACTTGCAAATATCCCACTACTGGGCATATACCCTGAGAAAACCATGATTCAAAAAGAGTCATGTACCACAATGTTCATTGCAGCTCTATTTACAATAGCCAGGACATGGAAGCAACCTAAGTGTCCATCGATAGACGAATGGATAAAGAAGATGACATATATATATACAATGATGACAGACATATATACAATGGAATATTACTCAGCCATAAAAAGAAACGAAATTGAGTTGTTTGTAGTGAGGTGGTTGGACTTAGAGACTGTCATACAGAGTGAAGTAAGTCAGAAAGAGAAAAACAAATACCATATGCTAACACATATATATGGAATCTAAAAAAAAAAGTTCTGAAGAACCCAGGGGCAGGACAGGAATACGGACGCAGACGTAGAGAATGGACTTGAGGATACGGGAAGGGGGAAGGGTAAGCTGGGATGAAGTGAGAGTGTGGCATGGACTTACATATACTACCAGATGTAAAATAGATAGCTAGTGGGAAGCAGCTGCATAGCACAGGGAGATCAGCTCGGTGCTTTGTGACCACCTAGAGGGGTGGGATAGGGAGGGTGAGAGGGAGATGCAAGAGGGAGGGGATATGGGGATATATGTATATGTATAGCTGATTCACTTTGTGATACAGCAGGAACTAACACACCATTGTAAAGCAATTATACTCCAATAAAGTTGTTAAAAAAAAAATAAAGTCCTTCAATTGATTGTGCCTTAAAGTAGACTCAATTCTTTTGGACCTGGTAAAAAGTGTTTATTTCCACCTCATCATCCACTTTAGCATCCCTGACCCAGAATCTGCCTTCACTAATCTGGAGAAAATAGGAAGTGGGAGAAGAATAAGGTGGACTGAGGAATTTTCAACATATATTCACGCAGAATAAAACTTGAACTTTTCTGAGGAATAAAAATTGCACTAGGGATTCTTCAGGGAAGAAGTTTTTCCCTTCACACACTATCGACAGATATGGAGGCTAACTCAAAATTGGCACCATCTGACGTGCAAAACCATTGCCCTCCTAGTGTCTGGCTTGATGAAGACTGCTACGTTATAAAACTACCAAAACAAAATGTTGGCCAAGTTAGTAAAGCAACCCCCAAAATGAAATTTAGAGGAGGATAGCTGATATTACTTCCAAATTTTAAAATCACCTTAAATTTTTGTATTTTGTGTCTATATGAAAACACCTGGGTCTCTCAGAACCAATAATAAGAGCAGAAATAGTTATGTGGGGTGTGTAAATTTGGCAAGTGTGTGTATGGAAACCCAGATCCCTGTTAGATTTTAGATGTTTAATTTTTCTAGCTTGCAAATCAAGGTCAACTGCCCTGAGCTTTGGAGTTTCCAACCCAGTCTAAAGGAGCAATGCTTCTTCATATGATCCATGGAATCAAAACTCCCACGAAAATAAAGCAGCCAGAGAAGATTTCAAATAGACAAATTATTAATGGTGTTATAGAAATTATACTCATTGTAAACCAAGAGAATCGAGTTTACTAGGAATGGTTTATTGAGAAATCAGAAAATATACTGGGGTAAAACTGAAATTTATTCCATCCTGCATTTAATTTATCATCTATTTTAATTCAGTTTAATTTATCATTTATTTTATTTAATTGCCTTTGAATAAGAGGTATACATTCACCAAACACTCTTTCTCAAACACTCTCTCAATAGAAAGAGAAACATTCTATTTCCACTCAAATATGAAATTAGACAAGGATATTCCTTTTACCACTCACACCTAACACTGTTCTGAAAATTCTGGCAAATGCAATAAAACAAGATGAAGAAGCCGTATGTATAAGTAATGAAAAGGAGACAAAATTCTTATTATTTCCTGTTAACGTGATTGCCTACCTGGAAAGATCAAGAGAATCAATTGAAAAACTATTAAAACTAGTAAATGAATTCAGTAACAAAGTCAGTTGTTTAAGATCATGAGGTTAGTTTCTAAAAACGGTGAGTGAGGTCAAAGTTGTGCATAGCAAAAATCACCCTTTAAAATTCTCCAAATTGCCCCTAAAATACTGTACACGTGGCAGTTGTGTATACAACTCTATACATTGTTTCTGTATAGCTGTGTAATATATACAGTAATTTGCAGCACATTAGAGTATATATGTAAAGCAATATAACAGTACTAATTTTTTCATGGCAAAAACTTGTGTTTGAATATGGCATTATATACGTAAATGATCTCTCTTTACCATAGACAAAAAAATCAATATTTCTTATATTGCTAATTAGAAATTATAATTTTTATGTTTCCTTTACAATAGCAACCAAAAATGATTAGGGATTATGTCTTGGTTTGGGTTCCCTTTGAAGCTGACCTTGAGACAAAGATGAATGTTAGAGTTGTTTATTGAAGAGTGATCCCAGGAACCCAAGCTGGGAATGAGGATGGGAGACAAGGACGGGAAGGATGTCAGCAAAGGGTACATCACGGAAAATCAAGCCAGATTTTCCTGGGGGAAAAGAGAGCATCAACCTGCTGGGCCCCTTGGGGAGACAATGTGAGCACACGACGGAGTTATTACAACAGAAGGCAGAGGAGTGTTTACTCATCAATTCTCCATCATCATTAGTGAAAGGCTATTTCTAGGGAAATAAACTCCAGATTTCCAGCTGGCCCTGCCAATAGTCCTAGTGGGCTCCTATGGCCAGAAAAGGGCCCCCCTCATAGAGGCACAGGGATGCCCAGGAAGCAGCCCCTGGAAAGTAGATGGGAATGCCAAAGGTATTTGGTGGGAATGGCACTGGCAGTGTCTACCACATGTTAACCTAAAAAGGAGCGGGACCTATGTATGAAAACCGCACATTTCTTTTTTTTTTTGTTTTCTTTTTTAAACATATTTATTGGAGTATAATTGCTTTACAATGGTGTGTTAGTTTCTGTTTTATAACAAAGTGAATCAGCTGTACATATACATATATCCCCATACCTCCTCCCTCTTGCATCTCCCTCCCACACTCCCTATCACACCCCTCTATGTGGTCACAAAGCACCGAACTGATCTCCCTGTGCTATGCGGCTGCTTCCCACTAGCTATCTATTTTACATTTGGTAGTGTATATATGTAAAACTGCACATTTCTACTGAGAATCATAAATAAAAGAGTTTAAATGGAGAGATGGAGCATGTTCCTAGGAGGAAAGACTTAATAATGTTAAGATTTTAATTTCCCTAAAATCAAACTCTAAATCAAGTACAATTCCAATTAAAATTCTACTGGGGCTTTTTTTTTTTTCTTTTAAGTTTATCTGGAAGGGAGAAAATGAGTGAGAATAGACTAAAATTTTTGAAAACTTCCATGCAGTCAATATTGCCCTTAAAAATCCTTTAAATACTGAGAGGGTACTGGCCTTACCAGATAATAAAATAGAGTGGTTACTGGTGCAAGGACAGACAGACAGACAGAGGGAATATCCTACAGATTGCAGGAACGCACCCAAATATTTATAAGTATGTAATTATATATTATATGTGGCACTTAAAATCAGCCATAAACGAAAGGAATAGTGAATAAATATTATTGGTACAAATTAAATCTTGCATCATGTCACATAGCAGAAAAAATTCTACATGGATTTATGATTAAAATGTAAGTTAAAATACTAAAGTACCAGACAGAAGAAGATGAAGGTGCATCATTTGGGGTAAGTCCATAACAGAATGGGTAAGTCCAGCCTAAGCTTGAGAACTGAGATAGAATCTTAGAGGAAAGAAATGATACATTTGAGTACATTAAAGTGAAAAACATCTATGGACAAAAAGCACCACAAACAAAACAGAGCAAAAGACAAAAGAGAAAGCATTAACATGCTTAATAGATTAAAAATGCTTGAAGTTCTTGAAAATCAACAAGGAAATATTAAGATATGAATAAAAATTAAATTGGGTAAAGTACCCATTCATCCATCATTCAAGAAATATTTCTTGAGAGCCTGTTCATTGGGAGGAAGGGTGCTATGAAGAGAACAGAGGATACAGAGTGAGAGTATTTGGGTAGAGTGATCAGGAAGTGTTTCCCTGGGAAGTGGCATATAAACAAGACCTTTAGGATGAAAGGGAGCCTTCTAGCTGAAGAGGGGTGGGAGGAAATGGGAAGAGCCTTCCAGTAGGAGGAACAGCCTTTGCAAAGGCCCTACAGTGGTAAAATGTTTAGTGACACAAGGAGTGGAAAGGAGGGCAGTGTGGTAAGGGAGGGGGCAGGGAAAGCGGTGATGAGTGAAATGGAAGAAGTAGATGAGGAGCAAGTCATGCAGAGCCTTCTAGAACATGCTAACTAGTTGGGAATTTATTTGAAAAAGTATGGGACTCCAAAGAAGGGCTTTGAGCAGGAAAATAACATGGTTAAATTTTCCACTTACAAAACATGTCCTGTGACTGCTTTATGGACAACAGATTGCAGGGATGCAAGAGAATAAAGGAACAGGGCGACAAGATGGGAAGTGACTATGGTGGTGTGTAGGTTGGGCTATGTGATGCTGACCCGGATTGAGGTTTATAGAGGAGAGGAAGGGAGCTAGAAGGGTTAGGATATATCTTGGAAAAAGAAACAATAGGACTTGCTTATGAGTGGGAAGGGAAGGACCAATGGGGAAGGAGAAAGCAGCCAAGAATGACCCTCAGGTTTCTAACCTAAGTAGCTCCGAAAACGGTAGTCATGTTTAAGTCAGGGGAGACTGAGGAAATAGCGGCGGGGTGGGGTGGATCAGTGTTTCCTTTAGAACATGTTAAATTTGAGAGTACTGTGATACATCCAAGAAGAGATGCTCTATCAGTTAAATGTCTGAGTCTGAAGCTCAGGAGAGAAGTTTTGATTAGAGATATAAACGTGGGAATTAGTGTACGTGCTCATTAAACGGGAAATGAATGAGTTCACATAGAGAGAGGGCCCAGGACCAGGCCACAAGGGGTCAGGTAGAGGACAAGACTGAGAAGGAACAGCTAGAGAGAGCAGAAGTTGTGGTATCTCAGAAGAGGCAAGAGAGGAGAGTGCTTTAAAGAGGAAGTGGTAAATGGTATCAAATTCTCCCTGAAGGTCTAGAAAAATGAGATCAGAAAAATGATCCCAGAATTTGATGAAGTGAAGGTCACTGGTGATGGGTGGGGCGTGAGCTGGGAGATCAGAGAACAGTGATGGGTGGGGACACAGTGTGCCTACACCTCTTTAAGAAATTGGGTCCTGCAAGAGTGCAGGAATTGGCAAGTCTCAAGGACAAAACATAAATGTTCATAAACAAATGAAAAAGCATTTCACTTCAGTGGTAATCCATGAAGAGAAATTAAAATAGAAAAGGCAAATCTTTTTTAAACCATCGAATTGGCAAAATACTGAATATTTTTCAAAGTGGTTGTGGTACGAGGGGGGCAGCCGTTTCATTCGTAAGAGTACATCTGAAGGAAATAATCAGGGTGTGTGCAAAAATTTGACTATTAAGTAGTTTATCTTTGTCACAGTATTAAGTTGTGTTAAGTAGTGAAATATTGGAAATAACTGAAATGTTCAACAATAATAGACTGGCTGAATTACAGCATATCGTTACAATTGAATTCTTTGCAGCCACTAAAAATTATACTGTAGTAGATTATGAAATAACATGTAAGAGATGATAGGATATGTTACAAAACATTACATGAAAATGGTGCACATTTATTTGGTGCTTTATACCCACCAGCACTACTATTAGTGCTTTACATAAAATAACATTTAATCGTCACTTAAAAAAAAATATGAAGTAGGTATTATTATTACTCCTACTTTATAGGTAAGGAAACCAAAGCTGAGGTTGGTTAAAGAAACTTGCCCAAGGATGTGCAGCTGTTAATGTGGTGGAAACAGCAGCCTGCTGCTGTCTTACCAACATTCTCTTTTTACTAATAGCAACGCTATATATATTCATTCAGATAATGTATCCATACTAAAATGTTAGATCTTGTGGTGGGACCACGGGTGATTTTCTTTACTGTTTGTTTTTTTCTTGTCTATATTTTTAAGATTTGCTACCAAAACGTTGTCTTAGTAATAAACTAATTTCAGAGAATAAATGAGTGTTGTTCCAGATTCAGAGGATACGGTTTTAATATCATGAATTGTGATATGCCTTAATAGACCTGTGGCCTCACCTGCCAGAAAAAATTAATCATAATTACAAAACCAAAGTCATCTTTTTGGTCAGGAACTCCTCCCTTCTCACCGATGTAGCTAGTGATCCCTTTAGTTGACATTTCATTCATTCTGTTATCTAAAGTGAATCCCGCAGTTTATTTTATCTGTGTACCAGAAAAGACCATCAATGACAGACATTCTATATTTGAATGGACACAGGTGGGCTTTGATTACTTCTGCTTTCAAAGTTCTTCCAATTCAAAATTGTTATAGACACACTTTATGGTGTGGAACTTCAGTGCTTCAATTAGCTGTTTATGTATGTATCAGAATATATTCAAATATTTCCTTAGGAGAGTCTTGAACCTCCTGTGGGCAGTTTCATTCCATCTCTGAAGATGGTGATGGGTGGGATGGAGTAGCTATTACATAGTTTTTGTTTGTATCATAGGTCAAGTCCTGTCTCTTGAAATGTAAAACAACAGATATCAGCACAGTGTCTGTAAGGCATTAGGTCTCACTCACAGTGATAGCGTTAGGATGAATTTCTGCTGTATTTCTCTAGGTGGTGAATGGCTTCAGATGCAGAAAAAAGACCTGCTTTTAGTCCTGACTCTGTCACTCAGCCTTGTGACCTTGGGTGTGTTACTCAGCCTCTCTCAATTGCAGTTTTCTCATTTACAAAATGGGGTTAAGAGCACTCACTTTAAAGGATTGTTGGAAGGTTAAATGAGGTAATACAGACTAAACCCATAGCACACGGCCAGGAAAGACTTAATACCTTAGGCAGGACCTCAAAATACGTATTTTTAATTGTTTCAAAGTGGAAGACTGCTTTGTTTACCTTGAAAAGATTGCAGTGATTTTTTTTTTTTTGGTCCTTATTCCTCACTTTATAAATAAGGAAACTGAGGATTTGAGAGGTCATTCCTTTCATTTTATTTTTTTAACAAGACCTTGTGTGTGCGTGCACGTGTGTGTGTGTTCAGTGTCATGCTATGGGTTCAGTTTTAGAACCAAGACTATAATTCCCTTAGTAATTAGCAACACTTTCAGCTGCAGATAACAGAAAAGTTGATGAACAATGGCTAAAACAAATGGTTTTGTTGTTCTCATATCAAGACGTCTAGAGATAGCCAGTTGCTGACATTGGTTCATCTTCTCAATGGGGTCATCAAAATTCCAGGCTCTTTCAATCCTTCTGCTTTACCATCCATGGCATGTTGGCTTTTCACATATTCTCATGATTGCAACATGGCTGACACAGCCAAATGCTTCACGAAGTTCAAAGGACAGAAATGGCAGATGGTGGGTGGGTCGGCCAGAACTGGGCTCCTCTCTGCCCAATATCTGAACAAAATGAGGGATATGTTGGGTAAGCAACCGTAGAGTCGGCCAGAGTCTCCATCTCACGACACCTGAGCCACTGCATCTTCCTCTCTCCCATGATGACTCTGTGCTCTGATACCAGTCTGGTCCCCAATACATCCATAGGCTCTGTAATCCTGCCTACTTTCCATAGCATTTCTGACAGGGACCCTACAGACAGGATTGCTGAGTCTCTGTTTTAGACAAATCTATTCACCAATTCGTTAAAAAAAATACTGTTATGTCTTCTTTATTGCTCCCAGAGTTCCAAACATCAAAAAAGCCAGTAAACCCTGAATGTTTGACGAGTGTTTTTTGGTTTTAAGCCAAGCTATTAAAATTTCAGTATAACTTGAAACTTATTGAAACTTGTAAATTGGTCATACACACCCATAGAATGAATCTATCTTTGCAACCTTTGACGAAAAAGCCAATAAATCCATATCATATATTAAAAACCGTCATATGTTGCCAGAGCCCACACTGGAGTAAAGAAAAAATATACTTCCGAACGCAATTTATTTTTCTTGAGGCGACGTTAGGGAGGATTCTTATTATAGTTCAATTTCTAGTGCTGTCTTTGCTATGAGTATATTCCTCATGAGTTCATAAGACTGAGGATACAGCTGTGGTCCAGTCAAGCTATAGATTTCAATATTCCCGTGAAAGCATAGTCAGAACTCAAGACAAACCAGGCAATATATCTATAGGAAATATTTGATTTAAAAAAATTCACTGGAAAACTCTCACTTTACATAGGATTTTGCTACCTGAAAGGACCAAGTACATGAAGTTATTTGATGTACAAATAAGATGATACAAATTACTTTAGCAAATATTACATCATATTTATTCCAACTAACAGAGTAACAAGGTTGGATATTGAGGTTCCTGGTAGGGGCTTATTAACAAGAAACCATACATGAATTTCATTATTAATTCATTTGGAATTTCTCTTCTCCTTATCTCCTATCTTACAATGCCCGATATTGTAATTTTTTCCAGCATTCACGGTCTTGGAGTTCTGCCTACATTTCTGGTAAATCTTTTAAAACTCAGGATTGCTCTAGGATTTATTCTTTTGAAATCTATTATGAGGGTTTCCTCTCTGCTAACCCCATGGTGTGTGTTCTTTCTTTCTTTGTGTTCCCATAGCTATTTCCACTGTGTCTTTCAAGTAGCACAATGCAATGATGAGGAGAGGGAAACTGGCAGAGAATGTTGAAGACTGGAAAATTGGGTCGATGCCAAAAAAGTATATGACCCGGCCTGTTTTTCCCCTTTTACTAATCTACTTGCTCAGGTTCCTGCAGAGGGGAAAGTCTGAGTCTGAAAAAGATATGACAGCTCTCTTTTGTCAACAAACGCACAGGTTTGCACATTTTAAGCGGTATTATAACTATTCAATATGATGAAGGAGAGCACTCTCAGGCAGATCAGGGAAAAATGGTATGTGTGGAAACAGCAAATCATCCTGAGAATTTTTTAAAGGTTAATAATAGTAATAATAATGATAAAAAATTCTGGTTCTCCCTCATTTACTTCCTAGTTCATGGTATTTTCCACCTCAGGTCTACCCTCTCTTGTCTTCAGAAAAGAGGATTTGGACTTTCTATTTAACTGGATACTCATTAAAGCTAAACCAGCAGCAGGATGCTTTCCCCATCCGAGGAAGGGGGGTTCCAGCTGGGAAAAGGACAGAGCTTCCTGAGAGCAGCCCCAGAGGGAGTCAGAGAGGGACCTCAGCAGGGGGTTAACTTTTCAAAGCTGCTTTTTCCTTTTGGAGGAGAAAGAGGCCCATCAGAGGGTTGAAGTTCCCTCACAGAACTTCTAAAACCTACTTAGGACTTTATCACTACCCAACCAAGACTATAATGTACAGCTGGGGTGCCCATTTCAGTTAATTCAGTTCGAAAGGAAAAAACAGGTCGACCCACTTGCAGATTTGGAAACAAAAGCCCAGGACTGGGGCGGGGTAGGGCCCAGGTGATTATCACCACCATCAGTGAAATGTATTCATTATTTTTGCTCACACCTCCTCAGAAAATTTTTGGCGGGATACCCAGTAACTACTATCAGTGGTTACCTCTGGGGAAAGGTCACAGGGCAACAAGGAGCTGGAGGGACTTTTACCTTTTGCTTAATATCGTCTGTTCTGTTGGAGCTTTTTATAAAGTCCATACATTATTTTTATTTTAGAAAACTAGTGATTTGACTTCTAAGCTATCGAGTAATATGATGTTTTAAATGAGCTACTTTACTATTTAACATAGAGAGATGTGAAGAGAAGGAATTAAGGAAACTCCTTTGTCTAAATCTCCCCCACTCCACCAAGACTGAAATACCAGACCTGTCCATTCAGATAGAAAGATGAACAATAAGACGGTAGCCGCTTAGAAGCAGGGGCGGTTGAATTTTAATACAGTTCTACAAGCGTGAATGCACTATATTGTATTTTTTCTCCTTGCATTATCTGTTCAGAGGTTTCTTCATTTGCTTTTGATGGGTGGTATAGCCCTCCTACAACTGAGAGGAGCTTTGAGCCTGGCTTTCCAGAATCCCATTGTTTTACCAGGTTCCTGAAGCATTCCTCCCACAGGATTGCATGCATGGTTTCAGTGAGATTTCATTTTT
Source organism: Aethalodelphis obliquidens (assembly GCF_003676395.1). Taxonomy (NCBI): domain Eukaryota; kingdom Metazoa; phylum Chordata; class Mammalia; order Artiodactyla; family Delphinidae; genus Aethalodelphis; species Aethalodelphis obliquidens. The sequence continues at coordinate 47,039,330 of NW_020837947.1, read as the reverse complement.
CTGTTTCAGTTTCTGCATGTAAATCGAAAACTAAAAAGCCTGTGGGTTGGAATGAAAGAACTCTGGGAATAGATGCATCTTCTTCCATTTGGAGCTCTGAATACAAATCATTGTTTGGGGCTGAGGAGAGGGAGAGGGAGGGAGGACAGGAGGCAAGGAGGAATAATATATGCGATCGATGGGCATAGTCTCATTTTATAATTAAAAATAGGAAACTTTAGGGCTTCCCTGGTGGCGCAGTGGTTGAGAGTCTGCCTGTCGATGCAGGGGACACGGGTTCGTGCCCCGGTCCAGAAAGATCCCACATGCCGCGGAGCGGCTGGGCCCGTGAGCCATGGCGAGCCATGGCCGCTGGGCCTGCGCGTCCGGAGCCTGTGCTCCGCAACGGAAGAAGCCACAACAGTGAGAGGCCCGCGTACTGCAAAAAACAAAAAACAAACAAAAAAAGGAAACTTTAATTGATATATGGATATTTCTCATAGATAATGGAGCAACACCACAAGTATTTCTTTTCTTATTTAAAGGTTTTTTTGTTTTGATGTGGACCATTTTTAAAGTCTTTATTGAATTTATTGCAATATTGCTTCTGTTTTATGTTTTGGTTTTTTGGCCACAAGGCATGTGGGATCTTAGCTCCCCGACCAGGGATCAAACCCACACTCCCTGCATTGGAAGGCGAGGTCTTAACCACTGTACTGCCAGGGTAGTCCCCACAGGTATTTCTTGATTTCTACAACTGAAGTACTTCTTAAAAGAAATATAAATCTATTTGTTTTGTAAATCATATAGCAATTTATGGGCTGATGAGGCGCTCCCTGAATAGAGGACTCTAATTAGGAAGATTTTTGTAAAACTCATTTCATTAATTATCTCTTCTCTTTTATATGCCTCAGCCTTTTTCATTCTACTAGTTTTTCCTTCTCATCAAATAGATTTATTTATGACATTTTCATCTTAGAACAAAGAAAGATCCCTCCCCTGCAAAACGTCTCCTCCAGCTATTACCCTCTCTCCTCTCCTTCACAGCTAAGAGTCTTCAAAAGGACGGTCCCCCCCTTTACTGAGCCAGTACTGTTTTCCCAGGTCACCAGCCCCTCCTTGATGTGAGAGCCAATGGACATGCTTTCAATTCATTTTATCAGACCCTCCAGTATTCTTTCATCCTGCTGTAATGCTCTCCTTCTTGGATATTTTCCTCCCTGGACTTCATCACTTCATTCTCCCCCGGGTTTCCTCCTATTTCTCCTCTTGTTTCTGTATGTATGTATGCATTTTGAAGCATAGTTGGTTTACAATATTATATTAGTTTCAAGTTTACAACACAGTGACTCAATATTTTTATAGATTATACTCTTTTAAAGTTATTACAGAATATTGGCTATATTTCCCTGTGCTGTACAATATATCCTTGTTGGTTATTTATTTTATATATAGTAGTTTGTACCTCTTAATACCCTACCTTGCCCCTCCCCACTTCCCTCTCTCCACTTGTAACCACCAGTTTGTTCTCTATATCTGTGAGTCTGTTTCTGTTTTGTCATACTCGTTTGTTTTATTTTTTTAGATTCCACATGTAAGTGATAACAGGTATTTGTCGTTCTCTGTTTGACTTATTTCATTAAGAATAGTACCCTCTAGGTCCATCCACATTACTGCAAATGGCAGAATTTCATTCTTTTTTATGTCAATAATTATAGATACATAAAATTATATATATGTAATTATATATATATGTATATATTTAAAACATTTTCTTTATTCATTCTTCTGTTGATGGACACTTAGGCTGCTTTCATTTCTGGGCTATTGTAAATAATGCTGCTATGAACACTGGGGTGCATGTATCTTTTCCACTTAGTGTTTTCATTTTCTCTCCTCTTGTTTCTTCTCATCCTCCTTTGTGTGTTCAACTTAAATGTTAGGAATTCCAGGTTTGGACTTCAGTCTTCTCACTCCCTTTGGGATCACATTCATTCATTTGACTATTTCTTGAATTCCTGCTGTGAGTAAGGCAGAGTCCCTGCCCACTGAACTTACAGTCCAGCGGCAGTGACTTTTATGTATGTGACCACTAGGACTAGAAGTCCAGCCCAGATCTTTCTTTTGAGTCCTAGACTCATAGAACCAACACCTGCTAGCTCTTCCTACTTGCATGTCTCTCAGCCACTTCTAATTAAACATGTTAAAAACAGAATTTTTTCTCTTTGCCTCCCCATCCAAACACTCTCCTTGGAGGCTGGTGTTCCATCTACTCAGTCACCCAACAGCAACTTGGGAGAATTTCTTGGCTTCTTCTCCTTTAGCTTGTGCGTCCAATTTGACACCCGGGTTCGTTGTATCTTTTTGAATATGACTCAGATCTGTCCTCAATGCCTTTCATTTCCAATGTGTCCACCTCAATTCAGGTGCTTATCTTTGCTTGCCTCCTAACTGGTTTTCCTGCCTCTACACCTGCTCTCTTATTTTTTTCTGAATGTTTCCCAAATATGTCTAAAATGCAAATGTCACCTATCCAATTAAAAAGCTCAGTTCCCTGTTGCCTCCTGGACAGTGTCCAAACTCTGTAGCATGACATGCTAAGCAATATACCAGGCACACACACAGCAGATTATGCCCTGTCCTTCACACACTTCCTTACCAGCCAGATTGCACTGTGCATTTATAAATTAAAGTATTAAGGTGTTCCCTGAACATGGTGGCTGCTCTCAAGCCTTTGTGCCTGAGGCAGCTCCTCCACTCCCTGGAATGCTCTTCTTTCTCTCAACTGTCTAATTTCTTTTTATTTCATTTTTCTTTAAGACCTAGCTCAATGTCATGTTGACTAGGAAGGCTTTGCTAAACTACCAGTCTGGGTGAGGTACCCTCCTGTGAAGTGTCCTCTCACAGAGTACTCACCACACATGCTACATTCCAGTATACTATAGGCAGTCAATAACTGTTTATTTTTTTAATTTGTTTATTATATGTTAATAAGTGTTTATTAAATGAATCAATTAATGAATGCTGAACATAATCTTCTAAATGTTAGAAACAGAGAGTTGTAATGCTAAAAGGGATCTTATTGAATGTCTAGTATACAGAGGAAGAAACTAAAACTAGTACATAGGTCTCATGAGTCCTATTTCTTTTCTCCTTTTCATTATTTCTAAAATTTGTATTTTCATGTTTCTCATTTGATTAAAGTGAAGTATCTTTGTTAGGAAGTTTTGCTAGAAAGTGACCAAAGTTACCCAAAAGCATTGATACAGTGACTGTCAGAGGAGATACATTGTATCCTTTACTACTCCTTTAGGCTCAGCTCATTAATACTGATTTATAAATGCACAAATATGTCCTACAAGTACTTAGCATCCCACTTTTCTCTTGTAACATTACCATTTAAAAACTATTTTTCTTTAAAAGAGAGTGGATAATAAATATTTGCCAGGGAGAATTTTATTCTTCTCTTCCCTTTTCGTTGTAGTCTTTTTCTTAATCATCATCATCATCCAGATAATTGAACCAATGAGCAAAGGGGTTGCTGACACATTGGAAACAAGCCAAAAAATGACAATATGCGTTAGTGGGCATATGTTTAAGAAGCAACAAATATAATTTGGCATGCACAGCCTAGAATAATGGAAGGAGAACAGGGATATGGTGATTTATAACCAAGAACCACTAAAAAGAAAGGGGGGAATTCTGTATTAGATATGGTCAAAGAGATCAAGACAAGAGAAGAATGAAATAAGAAAAAAATACAATGTCTGAAAATTATATTGGTAAGTAAATTTGGCAAGAAAAATAAGTAATTAAGCTATAACTATTGAATGTCAGACACTATTTTAAGAGTTTTACACCTATTAACCCATTAGATTCTCCTAACAACCCTGCAAGGAAAGTATTTTTTTATCTCAGAGGAGAAAACAGTCCTAGGAAGGTTCAGAAACCTGCTGAAGACTTCATAGGTTTCATACCCAAGTGATCTGTTACTGTTTACAGTTAAATAATAACTAACCTTTATAAAATTTTTACTTTTCAAAAGAACATCCAGAAAAAGAAAAAAAAGAACATGCCTACATGATTTTATTAATCCTCACAGGAGTCTTATTATTTTTCCTATTTTTAGGTAAGGAAAGGGAGCCCTTAGGGAGGTTAGGACTCTTCCATGATTGCTTAAACAGTAAACGGTACAAGTAGGTTTTAAACCTGGTCAACTCCTTCCAGTATGGCATGCAAACCTCTAAGAAGATAAATCATAACTAAAAATGGATAGTATTCAAAAAGACAGGCCCAACCCCTTGCAGTTGATCTTTTTTCCCCACAAAGATATGTATTTGTTGACAGCTTTATTGAGATATAATTCACATGCCATAATGTTTTCCCATTTAAAGTACACACTTCAATGGTTTCTAGTATATTCAGAGTTGTATAGCCATCACTAAATTATAGTTTTGGACCATTTTCAGCACCTCCACCCAAAGAAACCCCATTACCATTAGCTGTCATTTCATGGCCTCCCTCACTTCCAATCCTTATCAACTCCTTAACTAACCTGCTTTCTGTCTCTATGGATTTGCATTTCATATAAATGGAATCATGGAATATGTAGCCTTCTGTGTCTGGCTTCTTTCCTCGTACCATGTTTTTAAGGTTCATTCATGTGGTAGCAGTACTTCATTCCTTTTAGTGGCTGAATCATATTCCATTCTATGGATATTCCACATTTTATTTATGCATTTATCAGTTGATGAACATTTGCGTTGTTTCCACTTTCAGACTATTATGAATATGATGCTTTGAATGTTCATGTACAAGTTTTTGTGTAAAAGATGTGCATTTTTAAATAAATTACTATTTTCACAAGTGTCCTAATGGCTAGTCCCATAGAGGACTGGCCTCATGAAATGCTCTGGAAAACAGACCAACAATTTCTATAAGTTTGGTTAATGCTTCAAAATATACCCCCTTGCTCTTTTAGAGTCACATTACACAATAAAGGCATCAAGAAAACCTGCTCTAAGGAAACATGTTTAACTTTTTTGCCTAGTATTCCTCCAGCGTCTATAATGCTGGAGCTTTCCTTCACAGAACACTAGCACCGTTCACTAGGGAACACATTTTGGGAAATGCTGCCCCAAATGTTCAGCAAAGAGAGCCTTTCAGGGAGTGAAGCAGAATGCTTGGCACTCATTCTGAGATGCTCCCTTCCCTTAATCTGATCCAGCATCTTTGCATACGACACGCACAGTATAATAATAGACCTAGCATTATGGCTCCATTTCTATTTTGGGTGGGGGAAAATAGGTTAAAATTTTCTCTTAAAATATGGCTTTTTTTGGTAAAAAAAAAAAAAAAAAGTCAGTAGGTTGCTTTGGCAGTATTGTCACTTTCCCAGCAGAGCTCAGTGTCAGTCAGTGACCAGCGATGCCAGGATGAAGATTCCTTGACCATGTGGTTCACACCTTTGCCATCTCTGTGCTTTTCCCAACACTCAGCAGAGGGTTTGGCAGGCATTCAGACTGTGTATGAATGAGTGTGTGTATATTATAGAATGTGTTGGGACCCACTGTTTTACAGATGAAAACACGAGCCTCCAAAGGACTAAGTGATTTGCTGAAGGTAACACAGCTTCTAGCTGTAGCACCAGGACAGGCCCAGCTCCTCTGACTTACAATTCTCTATTCTTTCGGAAGTGAACATCTTTGGATTAAAAACTTATTTTTTAATCTAAATTTCAAACAAAAGTGTTTTTTTTTTTTGCGGTACGTGGGCGTCTCACTGTTGTGGCCTCTCCCGTTGTGGAGCACAGGCTCCGGACGCACAGGCTCAGCGGCCCATGGCTCATGGGCCAAGCCGCTCCGCGGCATGTGGCATCTTCCTGGACCGGGGCACCAGCCCGTGTCCCCTGCATCGGCAGGCAGACTCTCAACCACGGCGCCACCAGGGAAGCCCCCAAACAAAACTTTTTAAATGTTTTTACATTAAAAAAATTTTTTTTTTAAGTGAACTGGCCTTGAGCAAGGCTAAAAGGGAATTGTGACAAGAAATCAGGGTCTGAGGTTTTCCTTCCTTGGCATGATGCAATCTGGGGAATAAAAAGTAAGCAGTGGTGCCAGCAGGAGGCTAAAGCTGTCAGGGCATAAGCAACGAACAGTGAAGAGAAATACTAAGACCACAGATGAGAGCCGAACAGCAAACATCATGGGGAGTTTTGCTGTGATGCCATGCATTTCCAGCACTACTTTTTTACACACCCAGTTTTCAGAGTGACAAAACTATCGGGAAAAAAAAATCGTCTAAATATGGTCCATGCTAAACACCTTGCAAAGATGAACAGCTTGCTTTTACTGGGTTACTCAGGTTTTGCTATGGTACGTGAACCTGGTGTGCAGCATGGAGAAAAACACCATTGATGTATTACAGGAACCTATATTCAGAATAAATTAGACATCCAAAGAGGAATATGGCTGCTTAAATTATTCACTGATATTCATAGAACAACTCTCAAAAATTACACGGTATCTAATTTTATAGGAAGACGCTGTCACATTGAAAACCAAATGCAAACTCAGGAATCCCTTTTGTGTCTTAGAAAGATTGATTTTGATTCTTTTGCCATTTTAGACATAAATTTGATATCCCTAGATATGGAGAATTTCGAGTCAGTTGATTTTGTGAAGCGTTCTTAGAGTCATTTTGCTCCTTTTCACTAGAAGTTGTGAAGGTGCCAAGCAGTTCTTCCGGGTCCATTTCTGGGTCTCCAGACTGGCTCTCGACTTATTTTCCTGAGTTATGATGAAAACCCCTAGTTTATTTTCTCTCCCCTGCCATGTTAGCACAGGGTGCTTCCCTAATATTTAATCTGATACTAGCACACTGTACTTTCATAATGTTTCACTTGGATAATAATAATAGCAATTCTCCCTAACACTAGCACTATGCTGACCTCAGTGTTCAATATAAGTACTTACTGAATATAACTGAATACCTAAAATAGAGGTTCCTTTTCTGGAAATGAGGATCAAATGTGAAAAGTGATCTTTCTACCATTTGTTGCAGAAAACTGCCAGCATGGAGGCCATGCCAATAATAAACCAGAGGTCAGAGCCCTTCCTGGCGTAGAGAACCGTTATTCCCCCCTCAACCCCACCTGACACTCCAACCCCGGCCCTCCAGCCAGCAGAGGAAAGGGATTTGGTCCTCACCAGCAGAATTAGCTGGATGTGGCCCTGGGTGTCTGACTCCGGGAACTGGGCAGTTTAAACCCTACATGTAGCTTCCTGTACTGCTTTTCCTGTGCATTTTTTCAGCAGCGCAGGGCAATTCCCGTCCTTTTTTTGCCTGCGATTGCTAGGTAACCCTCTTTGTTATTCTGCTACCTGATGAAACGGATTTAGGTAAAACCACTTCTGACAGGTGATAATAGCCCCTCATTAGAGGAAGGATCATCCTTAAGGCTGAAATGAAGACTGAGGAAATGTGCTGAGGTGGAGGGATGGCTGGGTTTGGAGCGGAGCAGTTTTGCTTTGGGCTTGTTCATCAGTTGACTCCCTCGTGCAAGTCGCTTAACTTCTGGGGGGGGGGGGTGCCTCATGTTTTCCACAAAGTCAAGAGGGATTAACTCAACCAGTCCTGAACCAACTCATAGAGTTTTGGGGAAAATAATAATAATAATCTCATAGATTGGCAGACCTTTAAAATCATTGGAAAGAATTATACAAAAGGGGCTTCCCTGGTGGTGCGGTGGTTGAGAGTCCGCCTGCCGATGCAGGGGACACGGGTTTGTGCCCCGGTCCTGGAGGATCCCACATGCCGCCGAGCGGCTGGGCCCATGAGCCATGGCCCCTGAGCCTGCACGTCCGGAGCCTGTGGTCCACAACGGGAGAGGCCACAACAGTGAGAGGCCCACGTACCGCAAAAAAAAAAAAAAAAAAAAAGAATTAAACAAAAGTAACAGATATTATTAGCTACCATGTCAATGTCTTTTGACTGTACTCCTACAATTTTTTTTTTTTTCTGGAACGCGGGCCTCTCACTGTTGTGGCCTCTCCCGTTGTGGACCACAGGCTCCTGACGTGCAGGCTCAGGGGCCATGGCTCACGGGCCCAGCCGCTCGGCGGCATGTGGGATCTTCTTGGACCAGGGCACGAACCCGTGTCCCCTGCATCGGCAGGCGGACTCTCAACCACTGCGCCACCAGGGAAGCCCTGTACTCTTACAATTTTAACAAAGAGATCTGCAGAAAATAAGTTTCCCTGCTGTATGAGATGGAACTTTAGAGACTCAACCAAGTACATTGATGATCAAGGGGGTACGGGGAAGGTTAGGGACTGTGGAAGAACACAGACCAATCTGCATAACATTGGGCAGATTATTTAACCTCAGTTTCCTCAAATGTAATTTGGGGAAATCTCTGCCTGCTTTACATCACTCTCGTGAGGACTAAATGAAATAATGTATATATAGCACCAGCAAAGTTAGCCCGAGTTCCCTGGAGCCCTTGGGCCTTGGAGAGGTCTATGTACACATCACCTTGCAGAGTAGGACTTGGAGCCCAGTAAATGTTAATTCCTTTTCCATTTTGCAGATTCTTATGAAGAGTCAATGCTCTCTTTTAAATTAAACACTGGCTCTGCCTGCAGAAGTCCTTACCGCCCACTTTCAAGTTGATGTGGGCTGACCTTGGGTTTGACTGAGACTATGATATGGTTTGTCCTTCCCATATCTGACATCTAAGTTATTTGGTTCTCACTTTACCAACAAGAAAAATTTGGCATTACAGATCCTTGGTGGAGATGTGACCACGAATTAACACTTTGAGCACAGACTAAGGGCTCAACTGATTCACTTACTACTTGAAAGAGAGGGTTTAGAGGATATATTCGCTTTAAAAATCTAATGAATGTATAGTTCTATGCTTCCTGTCTAATGTAATCACAAAGGAATGCATCCAAGTGGCAGAAGTGAAATGTATCTGCTCAGTCCGGTCTTTCTGTGGATGAAGAAGCTCCAGGGACTTGCTGATACAGAGCCCAGGCCTGAGTCCCAGTCACGTGCTGTGAGTTGTATAACCGCTGAGTCTCTAAGTACCATGAGTCTCTAAGGAGCCATTTACTTAGCTTCTCTTCTTCCAGGAATTTGTTATATGGGGTAGGATAGAAACATGTAGTAAAACCTTTTCAGGTCTGTTTCATGAAAAAGGCCGGCCCCACCTAGAAAGAGGCGTGCTTTTTTGAGCATCTAAACCTAAAAAGCAAACAACACACAGTGTCCTCTGGAGAACTCAGAGCTGACATCAGGGCCCAATTACAGAGACCAGCTCATCTCAGTGCCCAGAAACATCTATTTCTTCCAGGCCCTTTGGTGGTGGTCTCTGGTTTGGTTTCCTAACCATGTGCTTAGCTTAATCTGATAAGCTACCTGAAATACTTTAGAAGGTAAGCAGGTTGTAAATCCTAAATAGATAAGACTACCGCAAGCCTGGCTTCCGGCTCCCGTCAAAGACAGTGATCTGCAACCTACTTCCCACCCCCGCTCCACGGGGGCCCAGTGACTGTCTGTGGCACCCCGAAGCCCAGGCTGCAACCCCTGGACAGCTGTGAATGCACTGGGGAGAAAGAGCGTTCCAACGTTTTGCTTTCCCTAAAGGTGGAACAGGTGGGGACAGGCAGGGTGATAATTAGAAATATACTTTATTAGCAGTTTCATCAGACATCCCCCTTCTGTTCTCTCTAAAGAGGAGGTTGGTTGAAAAGTTGCTTGCGGCAGTATGAATTACCCCCTAAACAGATTCCCGAGATGGAAGCTCAACCCAACCCATCCACCAAACCAGAACCTTGGTGGTAGTTCTGAACTTCTCTTCTTTTGTGCCCTCCGACAATCACTTGATCAGCTCTATGATTTCCATCATCTAAACCAGTCATTTTCAAGAATGGAGACATATTAGAATCACCTGGGAGGCTTTAAAACCACGGATGCCTGGGCCTCACCTACAGACATTCTGATTCAGTGGTCTGGGTGTGGGACTCAGGCAATCAACATTTTCAAAAACCTCCCCAGGGGATTATAGTGGTCAGCCAGGGTTGAGAACTGTTTGTCTCAAGCTAGCTTGAATCAATCCTATCCTTTCAACAAAGACGGCCACTTTTCTGGTTCATGGTCTCATATGTCCCGCTTAGACGGTTACAATAGCCTCACAACTGACCTCCTGCCTCCTGTCTTTTCTGAGCCATTGGTAATGATACAGTTTATCTCTTTATAACACTAATTTGACTTTTGTAAGCCTCATGTCCCAAAGTTCTCCTTTCCATCATGTGAAAATCCTGTCTAACCTGCAGAATGGCAATCACTAACATTTATTAAGGAGTTGCTGGACGCCAGGCACTGTGCCAAACAAATATTTTATTTGATCCTCACAGCCACCCAATGAGGCAGGAGCAGCATTATCCCCATTTTACAGAGAGGAGATAGAGGTTTCAAGAGGTTAAGTACATTGCCCGATTTTAGAGAGAGTATGTGAATGAAGGCAGAATTTAAACGAAGGTTCTCTCTGTACCCTTAACCATTAAAATGTTTTACCTTTTGTTCAGGTTAAAGATAGAAGAATGAACATGCAAGTTTATAGCCTCTCCTTTTGAAGACCCTACCAAAATATTTGAAAGGATAAAAGAGGCTTAAACTTGCAAGTACAAAGAGAGTAGGAGAGAGGACATTAATTGATGAATTATTTCAATTGTATTTCAAAAGCCAGAAAAGGGATAGAGGAGAGGTGTCTGATATAGCTGGACTGAGGATGCCGTATGCTAAGAGACAAGCAGAGTGTACCCACAAGGAGAGAGTAGGATAGTCCTGTAGAAGCTCAGGAATTGAGGAATCTATACAGGGGAGGGTGTGGGAAGAGGTTTAAGAATATGTGAGGAACAGACTATCCACGTTGCTTCCAGCCCAGACATAGAATTCGTGCAGCTGTGTAATCATTACTCCCTAGTCGGGAGGCAGATTTATTCTTTGGAGAGAGAGGAGGAGAAAAAAGGCTTAGGATTTGGAGACAATATGCACACCTGGCCAGGAGTTAGGCATAGGGCTATAAATGGGGGAACTAATTGGAAATCTGCATACAGAATGGGTAGACTCCTTAAAGCCTTTCCCTCCTAGAATGTTCCTCTGAATGCAGGTAGTCTTTCAGACAAGACATGGGAGGATTCTTTGCTGGAGAAACTGAGCAGTTCCCAAGAAAACATGGCCATATACCAGCATTTTGGAGTTCTCCAACAAAAGGGTGATTTCCTAACCAATCACCCCAAGTTGAAGTCTATGGGGAACGGCCTATGTGATGGAAGCCCTGTATTACATTCCTGCTGCTGCTGTAACAAATTACAGTTGGCCCTTTTTATCTGTGGGGTCTGCATCCACGGATTTAACTAATGGCAGATGGAAAATATTTGAAAACAATTCCAGAAAGTTCCAAAAACCAAAACTTGAATTTGCTGCACACTGACAATTATTTACCTAGCATTTACATTGCATTTACAGCTACTTACATATTGTTTACATTGTCTTAAGTATTACAAGTCATGCAGAGACGATTTAAAGTATTGGGAGGATATGAGTAGGTTATATGCAAATATTATGCCATTTTACATAAAGGACTTACGTATCCACAGATTTTGATACCCTAGTGAGGCTCTGGAACCAATACCCCATGGATACCGAGGATGACCGTACTACACACTTAGAACTATTCTAAAATAAAAAGGTTATGAGAAAAAAATAAAGGATGACCCTGGGGATAGAGTAGGAATGAAGTTGTGGCAGAGAGGCTTCTTGAAAATTATATTTTGAAAACATGTATATATATTATTCTGACAAAAATATAAAAATGTGTAAATATATATATCGCTTATCTTCTTTGCTTGTGATGTTTCCTCCTTCTAGAACGTCTTCTCACTGCTACCCCGTGAAAGAACTTCTCAAATCTTTAAGACCCAGGTCAAATGCCAAAGGCTCTGTGAAGTTTGTGCCAGCTCACCCCAAGCAAAATTAATCATTCTCCCACTTTGGTTTACCCTTGCATTTTGCACACGCTGCTATTATAATTATAGATATGTCACAACTGCATCATTATTATTTATTTAGTGTCTGTCTCCCCTACCAGGATATGAGTTCCTTGAGGGCAGAAACTGTCTTATTCATCTTTATATCCCCAGAAATAACACAGTACCTGGCTCATAATAGATACTAAAGAAATATATATTGCGTTAATGACTAGAAAAAAATGAATCAACAAGTGAATAAATTAATGGGAGGAGCAATTTCCTAGAAAGCCCGGGTTTACTCTCAGCCTAAGGTCTAAGGAAGAAGAGAGAATTGTACTTAACATACCTGATAGCTATGAATGTTATCAAGTCTTAGTCTGAATATGAGACCAGTTCAGGAAAATTACTGCCTTGGCACACACAGAGGGAAGATAAGCTGGTGCCTAAACATTGGACTTGTCTGCATAGAATAGTGTGTGTGAGTTTAATATAGAAATAGCTAAAAATATTCATACAATATCTATAATAAAACAAGAATAATGTACTCACCACAATTATGAAGAAAATACTATTTTGTATATTAAAATAATAGAATAAATTACCTGTGACAAAGTAGACTTAATGATACAACACCTATGTTTAACATAGGTTTTTAAGCAACTTTATTCATAATTGCCAAAACTTGGAGTCAGTCAAGAGGTCCTTCAGGAGGTGAATGGATAAATCAACTGTGGTCCATCCAGACAATGCAATATTATTCAATGATAATAAGAAATGAGCTAACAAGCCATGAAAAGATATGGAGGAAACTTAAATGCATGTTACTCAGTGAAAGAAGCCAATGTGTAAAGGCTGCATACTGTATGGTATGAAACTATGGAGACAGTAAAAAGATCACTGATTGCCAGAGACGGGGGTGGGGTGGGAAAGGTTAAATAAGTGTAACACAGAGGATTTTTAAGGCAGTGGAAATACTCTATATGATACTATAATGGCAGGTACATGTCATTTTACATTTGTCCAAACCCATAAAACATACAACACCAAGAGTGAACCCTAATGCAAACTCTGGCCTCTGGGTGATTATGATGTGTCAATGTAAGTCCATCAGTTATAACAAATGTTCCACTCTCAGGTGAATGTTGATAATGGGGGAAGCTATGTATGTGTAGAGGCAGCAGGTATATGGGAAATCTCTGTATCTTCCTCTCAATTTTGCTGTGAACCTAAAACTACTATAAAATGAAGTATTAAATATATATATAAATTGTACAGTTAAATGCAATAAATGTAGTGTAATAAGAGACAGACAATAGCTTGTTTAAATGCCATTTTAAATCCTGCTTTTCCAAGTCATATATTTCTATAGTGTCTGATTTCCTACTTCTTATAGAATAAAATTCTGTCTTCACCATGGTCTCTAAAACCATCCAAGATGTGGCCCCTGCTTGCCTCTCTCTGCCCTCACTTTCTCCCTCCCTGCTCTTCTGCTTTCTCTTCCTTGACCACCTTCTGGTCTTGCTTGTCTCAGGAGCCCAGGGCTCGCTCTCTTCCTGCCATTCACTTCTCAGCTCAAATGGCTCCTCCCCAGGGACACCCTCCTTCTCTACCTTATCTCAAATGGTACCACCCCAAGTTGTTCTTTCTTACATCATTCTATCTCCTTAATTGCATGTATCACAGTTGGTAATTATCGTGCTTATTTATTTGCTTGCTTTTAAGATTTTAGCTTTTATTTGTTTGTGTTTTGCCTGTCTCCATGCTAAAAAAGAAGTACCACCTCTGCCTGAGATAGCTAGTGTGTCCCAGAGTGCAAGTTTAAAGACTGAGGGCTTCATGATCTTCTGTTGGGCCCCCTGTAAAGGGATCAGGGAAGATGTGCAAAGAAAGGGAGAATACTTGACTCAATAGCCTCTCTTTAGTCCACTGAGTCACCCAGGCCTGAGAGAGGCAGTGCCTTAGGGATCAATTACCAGGGATTCACTACTTTTTTTCTCTTTGAGTATAAAGCAGTCTTCCCTCAATCCATAACATGTGCCCTAATGTGTGATTCTCAGACATTCAAATTCAAACAATTTTTCAAGAACGGCTTCATTTGCAAGCCTAGGAGACCACCTATATGGGTGAAAAAATGCCTACAACTCAGCACTTAGCACAACTGGGGATGGTTTCTTGCTTTCTTTACTGGTCTTTCATCTTGGGTCCCCATTCTGCTGCTCCTGGATCCTGAGTCCTGCCATTTCTGTGAGCAGCAGAGAGAACGTCTGAAACAGCTCCTTCTAATAGGAAACACACCTTCCTGACTTGGGCCCCACCAGACAAGGCATTCCCAACTGAGCAGAAACACATGCATCTTTACGCCTTCTAACAAATATCACTTTTTAACCCTTTCACTGTCATTTGAGCTGCCCTAAGAAAAAAGGAAAGCAACAGAAGCAAAAAATCGTCTCTGATAAAAATGATAGAAACAAATTTAGGATTCAGAAGATAGGAAGAGCTAATGAAAACTTACAACACCGATTTCCAATTATCCAAATAGCTGTCTATGTTCCTTGGTTGGATTTTTTAAATTGTGGTAAAGTACACATAACATAAAATTTACCATGTTAATCGTTTTTAAAGTATAGAGTTCAGTGACACACTTAGTAGTAATACATTCACATTGTTGTACTACCATTATCACTAGTCATTTTGAGAAGTTGTTCATCATCACAAACTGAAACTCAGTACCCCATTAAACAATAACTCCCCATTCCCTCTTTCCCCCAGTCCCTGGCAACCGCCATTCTATTTTCTGCCTCTATGAATTTGACTATTCTAGGTATCTCATATAAGTGGAATCATGTAGTATTTATTTTGGGGGGGAATGGCTTATTTCACTTAGCATAATGTCCTCAAGGTTCTTCCATGTTGTAGCATGTGTCTGAATTTCCTGCCTTTTTAAGGCTGAATAATATTCCATCATATGTGTATACCACATGTTTATCCATTCACCCATCGATGGGCACTTGGGTTGCTTCCACCTTCTGGCTATTGCAAATAATGCTACTATGAACACAGGTATACAAGGATCTGTTTGAGTCCCTGCTTTCAATTCTTTTGGGTATATACCCAGAAGTGGAATTGCCGGATCATACAGTAATTCTATCTTAAAATTTTGGGGAACTATCATACTGTTTTCCATTAGCAGCTGCACCATTTTATATTTTCACCATCACACAAAAGCTCTAATTTCTCCACACTTCTGCCAAAACTTGTGATTTTCTCTCTCTCTTTCTTCCCTCTCCTCCTCCCTCCCTCCCTTCCTATTTTGATAGTACCAATCCTAATGGTTAGTGATGTTGAGCATCTTCTCATGTACTTATTGGCCACTTATATATCTGCTTTGGAGAAATGTCTATTCAAGATCTTTGTCCATTTTTTTCCATGTTTTTGTGTTGTTTTTGAGTTATAGGAGTTGTTTATATATTCTGAATATAAACCCTTTATCAAGTGTATGATTTGTAACTATTTCCTCATTTCATGGATTGTCTTTTCACTCTTGGTAGTGTCCTTTGACACATAAAATTTTTAATTTTGATGAAGTCCAATTTATCTATTTTTTTCCTTTTGTTGCTTGTGTGTTTGGTGTCATATCCAAAAAATCATTGCCAATTCTAGTTTCATGAAGTTTTTCCTCTGTGTTTTCTTCTAAGAGTTGTATAGTTTTAGCATTTTAGATTTTGATATATTTTGAGTTAATTTTTGTACATGGTATAAGGTAAGGGCCCAACTTCATTCTTTTTCATGTAGATATACCTTAGTTAAATTCTAATTTTATTTTGTTTATATAGTTCCTGCATATTTTTAGCCAAGCAAAGCCTTAGGTACTTTGTATTTTTTTGTTTGCTATTGTGAATGAGACTTCTCTTCTGCAATCCATACAGTTATATTTTCCAGCTGCTTCTTAGTAGCTTATAGGAAATCGTTTTTTTTTTTTTCCTATGGATGGCTATATAACTGAGTCCTCTTATTAGTTCTGAATTTTTCAGTTGAATGCCCTAGAATGTTTAGGTAGACAGAAATATTATTTGCAAATACCTCATGAGACCTGGGAAACGTTTTCAAATCCATGTCTTACTGAGAAGATGGAGTTTCCTATTTTCAATAAAGAGAGATTGGGATTAGTCTTAAAGTCAAGGACATATCTGTTTTAATTGTATAACAGTTATCCTGGCACAGCACAGCTCCTCTCTCTAGATATACTTCTAGCACCTGCCCTACTCAAAGTGTGGTCTCCAGACCAGAAGCTGCGGCATCACCTGGGAGCTTGTTAGAAATGCAAATCTTTGGCTCTGCCCCAGATCTCCTGAATCAGAATATGCATCGTAAGATCCCTGGATAATTTTTATTCATGCTAAAATTCGAGAAATACTGCTTTAGAAGTTAATGAAATAGCATCTCTTCCTTTCCTTTTAAGCTTTTCCTACATTTCTAACCACAAGTCATTAGATACTATAAAATACTAGAAAAAGATCTTTCAAAGAGTGCAATATGTCAATTAATCTTTGACAAGGGCACCAAGAATACACAATAGGGAAAGTATTATCTCTTCAATAAATGGTGCTGGGAAAATTGGATACCCACATGCAAAAGAATGAAACTGGACCCTATTTTACACAATATACAATAATTAACTTGAAATAGATTAAAGACTTAAATATAAGACCTGAAACCATTAAAATCCCAGAAGAAAAATAGGGAAAAAGCTTCTTGATATTGGTCTTGGAAATGAGTTTTTTGGATCTGACATGAAAAGCACAGGCAACAAAAGCAAAAATAAATAAGTGGGACTACATAAAAAAAAAATCCTTCTGTATAGCAGGGGAAACAGTCAAAAAAAATGAGAAGGTAACCTATGGAATGGGAGGAAATATTTGCAAACCCTATATTTCTGATAAGGGGTTAATATCCAAAATATATCAGGAACTCATAAAATTCAATAGCAAAAAACCCCCAAGTAAGCTTATTTAAAAATGGACAAAGGACCTGAATAAACATTGCTCCAAAGAAGATATACAAATGGCCAACAGATATATGAAAAGGCGCTCAACATCATTAATCATCAGGAAAATGCAAATCAAGATTAAAATGTCATAGTGATATTCTCTTTTGATATCTTGTCTGATTTTGCTATCAGGGTGATGCTGGCCTCATAGAATGATTTCGGAAGTGTTCCTTCCTCTGAAACTTTTTTGGAATAGTTTGAGAAGGATAGGTGTTAACTCTTCCTAAATATTTGGTAGAATTCACTTGTGAAGCCATCTGGTCCTGGACTATTGTTTGTTGGGAGTTTTTAAGTTACTGACTCAATTTCATTACTGGTAATTCGTCTGTTCATATTTTCTA
This sequence comes from Aethalodelphis obliquidens, assembly GCF_003676395.1. Classification (NCBI taxonomy): domain Eukaryota; kingdom Metazoa; phylum Chordata; class Mammalia; order Artiodactyla; family Delphinidae; genus Aethalodelphis; species Aethalodelphis obliquidens. The sequence goes on along the minus strand of NW_020837947.1, from coordinate 47,021,925 downwards.
TTTCTTTCTGATTCAGTCTTGGGAGATTGTACCTTTCTAAAAATTTGTCTATTTCTTCTAGGTTGTCCATTTCATTGGTGTGTAGTTGTTCATAGGCCATATATGACAAACCCACAGCTAACATCGTACTCAATGGTGAAAAGCTGAATGCATTTCCACTAAGATCGGGAACAAGACAAGGATGCCCATTCTCACCATTTTTATTTAACATAGTTTTGGAAGTCCTAGCCACAGCAATCTGAGAAGAAAAAGAAACAAAAGGAATCCAAATTGGAAAGGAAGAAGTAAAATTGTCACTATTTGCAGATGACATGATACTACACATAGAAAATCCTAAAGATGCCACCAGAAAACTACTAGAGCTCATCAATGAAGTTGGTAAAGTTGTAGGATACAAAATTAAATACAGAAATCTGTTGCATTCCTACACACTAACAATGAAATATCAGAAAGAGAAAATAAGGAAACAATCCCATTTACCATCACATCAAAAAGAATAGAATACCTAGGAATAAACCTACCTAAGGAGGTAAAAGACCTGTACTTGGAAAACTATAAGACACTGATGAAAGAAATGGAAGACAACACAAACAGATGGAAAGATATACTGTGTTCTTGGGTTGGAAGAATCAATACTGTCAAAATGACTATACTACCCAAGGCAGAATAGTACTACAGATTCAGTGCAATCCCTATCAAATTACCAATGGCATTTTTCACAGAACTAGAACAAAAAAATTTTTTAATTGTATGGAAACACAAAAGACCCCGAATAGCCAAAGCAATCTTGAGAAAGAAAAACAGAGCTGGAGGGATCAGGCTCCCTGACTTCAGGTTATATTCGTAGAACCAGAGTAGAATGGTGGTTACCAGGGGCTGGAGGGTGGGGGAAATGGGGAGATGTCGGTCAAAGGGTACAAACTTTCAGTTATAAGATGAATAAGTTCTGGAGATCTAATGTACAGCCTGGTGATTATAGTTAATAATATTGCATTGTATACTTGCAATCTCCTAAGAGAGTAGATCTTAAGTGTTCTCACTATACACACCAAAAAAAAAAGGTAACAATTGACAGATGAGTGGATAAAGAAGATGTGGTACATATATACAATGGAATATTACTCAGCCATAAAAAGGAATGAAATTGGGTCATTTGTAGAGACTTGGATGAATCTAGAGACTGTCATACAGAGTGAAGTAAGTCAGAAAGAGAAAAATATCATATATTAACGCATATATGTGGAACCTAGAAAAATGGAACAGATGAACCGGTTTGCAGGGCAGAAATTGAGACACAGATGTAGAGAACAAACGTATGGACGCCAAGGGGGGAAAGTGGCAGGGTGGTGGTGGTGGTGGGATGAATTGGGAGATTGGGATTGACATGTGTACACTGATGTGTATAAAATTGATGACTAATAAGGACCTGCTGCATAAAAAAATAAATAAAATAAAATTCAAAAAAAAAAAAAGTCCAGAATGGTACCTATTAAAACTATGCTATGGGGCTTCCCTGGTGGCACAGCGGTTGAGAGTCCGCCTGCCAATGCAGGGGACACGGGTTCGTGCCCCGGTCTGGGAAGATTCCACATGCCGCGGAGCGGCTGGGCCCGTGAGCCATGGCCGCTGAGCCTGTGCGTCCGGAGCCTGTGCTCCGCAACGGGAGAGGCCACAACAGTGAGAGGCCCGCGTACCGCAAAAAAAAAAAAAAAAAAAAAACTATGCTATGGTCCCACCTTTGAAATCAGCTCCCCTCCTCAGATTTAACCACTATTAACTGATATTTTATGCCCTTACAGAAATTTCCTTTGCATATGCAGCTATGTATTTGTGTGTGTAAATGCATGTGTGTAGTGTGTATATAGCCTTTAAACGATTTTAAATTTGTACCTTTAATTTTTATTTACATAACAATATATCTTAGAGATCTCTTCATATACACATGTTTGAATTTACCACATTCTATTTTACAGCTACAGAGTATCTGGACTGTAGAACTCTAATTTATCTCATCAGTTCATTATTGACGAGTAGGTGGTTTCTAGTTTTTGGCTATTACAATAGTTCAATAAGTAGGTTAAAAACAAACAAACAAACAATGTGAGGTGATGGGAGTGTTAACTTGATTGTGATAATCACTTCACAGTACATACATATATTAAATCATTACATTGTACACCAAAAAATTACATTGTATAAACTAAATATATAACTTTTATTTGTTAATCATACCTCAATAAAGCTGGGGAAAAAAGGGCAATACTTAGACTGTGAAATAATAGGATGCTAGAAGAGAAAGCAGGCTTAGGAAGCGATCTGTTTGAGTTTCTAAAATTAAGTCCTTGGAGCAGCTCCATGATTTTGGACTTAGTGGCATATCCCCTGTACAATTATTTATCTAATAATCTTCTTTACATATACTTATCTTTTTTTTTTTTTTTGTGGTACGCGGGCCTATCACTGTTGTGGCCTCTCCCGTTGTGGAGCACAGACTCCGGACGCGCAGGATCAGCGGCCATGGCTCACGGGCCTAGCCGCTCCACGGCATGTGGGATCCTCCCGGACCAGGACACGAACCCATGTCCCCTGCATCGGCAGGCAGACTCTCAACCACTGTGCCACCAGGGAAGCCCATACTTACCTTTTTTTAAACTGAAATAATTTTATTTAAATGAAAGTTTATATAATTTTCACAAATGAAAACCAGTATTACTTGCCAGATATAGAGCATTACGGTAAAAATAAGTTAATAAAAACAAAAGAATAATATTAAAACATAAAAGTTAACAATGAATTACAAGTATTAATGAATCTATTTATAAAAATATATATTTAAATAGTTTTCTCAGTGAAAGCAATGAGGCCATGTATGATTGGTAACTTGATATTGCTAAATGTAAGAATAAATGAGGTTCTACATCAATGAAAACATTTTAAAGAGTTATTTAAAAGCTAACAAGTATGGAGGGCTTGCCATGTACCAGGCGCAGATCTAAGAGCTTTCACACTCCACTAATCTTCACAAGGACCTCACGAGGTACTTAGCATCCTCCATGTTTTACAGATGAAGAAACCCAGGTGTGAAGAGGTTAAGCAACTTGTCAGAGGTCACAGAGCTAGTCAGCAGGCAGAGCAAGGCTCTGAACCCAGGCAGTCCACGTCCAGGGTCCAGCACCCGCAGCTGCTTAACTGGCACCATGATATCCAAGTCAGGTGTGTATTTAGTTGGAAAGGACAAAGATAAATGATCTACCTCCTCTAATTATAATTATGTTCATTGATCCAGACTTTTTACACTACTCGATTGTCAACTTTTGAAGGTGGTAGGTTGACATATTCCTGCCAGAATTTGCTGATAATGGCTAGGAATTCAGGGAATAACAATCCAAGTCATCCATGAACAGCACCTGCTTTATCTGTGCTTCTGAGCAATTATGGGTGAGGAACAGGTGCCTGGAGCTTTGCCCATTACAGGCATGTGCTATCCTGTCATTCAAGTACTCTCACAGTTTTCATTACCAATGTCCAGCAGAGCTCCACCCTAACAATAATATATAAGAAGTCACAGTTTTCATGAGCTAGTTATATATATATATTTCTAGTACATACTGAAATACATGTGTAATTATTAAAATGAAAAGTCTGTAATTGTACTCACTAAAATCCATGCTTTTGGAGTTACCGATCAAGGTCAATTTCACATTTTAAAGGCAGGAAAACAGATGTTTATGGCTACAAAGATGTTTTGGGACTAGAATATTGGTCTCTAATCCCCAGGCCACTCCCCCCTACTCATACTCAGAAACAAATTCTTGTGTCCTTTACAACGAACACAGCTGTTTATTCCTCATAATGAAACACAGCATGATTTCCTGGTAAAGTGACTGGTACCTTTAATGTAGGTAGTGTATATGGTTGAGATGAATTGCAACCCTCAAATTTAGGTGTGTTAGACATGGAATTTCATTGATCAAATGAAATTAACCAAAAAACTGCATGACAAAAACGGTAAACGCTTCAGAGCTGGTCTTCAATGATGTCTCATAAGTGATTAGAAGCACATTCTATTAGTTGTTTTCACAAAAGACAAGCTTGCCTTTGACACCTCTCTTCCCCCAAATCAGCTGGTCACAAGATCCTCCGTGAAAAAGTATCGTACGTTTCAAGGGGTAAATTCTTTAGGCACAAGGTCAATGTTTTATGCACAGAACTCGCTTGGCCATGACTGAAATCTAGTATTTGGCAATATCCTTTTAAATTGGAATGCCCACCACCTTCCCACTCACTTTGAGGCTGGTACAGACGCTTGGGCCCCCCATACCTGGCCCCTAGCGGCCTCCTCTCTGAGGGCTGGTAAGGGCCGATGGGTGCCTTAGCTTGGCTAAGCTCTCTCTGCCCACTGAGGGCTGGATGCATGGAAGGTGGACGAGTGCACATGGCCCAGCCCCTGCTCAGGTGCGAACCGAGAATGTTGGGACCTCTTTTCTGCCATGGGGAGGGCACAGGTGCTGGACAGAAGCTGGCTTTGTATGTGGAGGAGGCTGCATCTTTCCTTCCATGCTTTTCCTCTCACCTCCCAGGCCCAAGCCTGCACAGGGCAAAAAATTGCCTGGGGCCACACTGTCAGATTCCATGACTGACTGACCAGCCAGGGCTCTGAGCCTCCCTCGCCAGGAACCCCTACCCCTGAAGGGGTCAGACTGCTGTCCTTTCCCTGGCCAACTGAGCCACTCACTCTGTCCCTGACTTTCAGAGTGAATCCACCTTCAGTCATTCCTGGGAAACTCTGCCCCTACCCCCAGCTCCCCAGAAGGAAAGTCACTCTTAATTCAAGAGGGTTTTCTGGAACTTGCCTTCCTGAAAAAGTGGGAAAACCTCACAAATTTGATCTCTGTAGGCACACTATTAAACCTTTGAAAAATAAGCCACACAGACAAAGAAACAAACAAACAGATCAACGTGCATTCACAGCCCGGAGTGACTAACCATGACATAGAGGAGAAGGAAGGCCTGGGTTGTCAGCAGGGACGATGCTGCTCTTGCTGGCTGAGTGGTCTCAGGAAAGTCACTTAACCTCTCTGAGCCTCAGTCTTCTCTTCTGTTGCTATTACGCTGGGGTGAGGGCTGGGCTTTGGGGGGTGTGAGCGGGGAGGCGCAGAACGGATGCCGTGTACCTCACAGCTCGGTGGGTAGGAGTGACTGAAGTCAGGAAACCACAGGATTCCTTCCTATACAGGTAAGAGTGTGGCTCTCTCCAGGTGTAAAGCATTACTGGTCTCGCACTTGGGTCTCCCCACTAGGGTATCCTCAACATTTATCTCGGAAAACACGGCATTTTGAATTATAAAAATACATTAACCAAAAATGGGTTAACATGTGTGCTTTTTTTTTTTTTTTTTTGCGGTACGCGGGCCTCTCATTGTTGTGGCCTCTCCCACTGAGGAGCACAGGCTCCGGACGCGCAGGCTCAGCGGCCACGGCTCACGGGCCCAGCCGCTCCGCGGCATGTGGGATCTTCCCGGACCGGGGCAGGAACCCGTGTCCCTTGCATTGGCAGGCGGACTCTCAACCACTGCGCCACCAGGGAAGCCCCATGTGTGCATTTTTGACACCTGAATGTAGCCCCAGAATCCCACCTATGTCACGGAAGGGAGGAAAGAGGCAGTTCCCAGAGAGAATCTGAAAGCGTCTAAAATGGTGGTGTCCTCAGCTTTCAGCCAGATCTTCCAACTTTTCAAGAACCGGCTTGCTGGTCTCTAGGACGGCAGAGGTAATTCTCTCTCCCTTTTCAAGTTCTGGCTCTTCTCCCCTGCCCCCGCCCCCATCCCTCTGTCCTTTTGTCCAGGGTTACGCCTGTCCCCAGAGTCCAGAGGCTCCATCTGTCCTCTCCTGGATGACCCGCAGGTGTCAGATGCAGGGAGAAGGCAAAAGAGGCCTGAACGATGGTGTCTTCTCAGGCAGTTGAACCTGCAAAATAATGAGGCTTTCACCTGCCTGGATGAGCAATTCGGTACCTTTCTCCCTTAGGCTCTTACGTCAAAACAACTGCCTGACCCTACGGAGGGAGGCGGAAGGAGAAAAAGTGCCTCATATGGCGTAAACATTCAGTTTGTGGCTGCAGTGGGGTGAGGGTCCCTGTTACGTTTGGGGGAGGAGCAGTTGGTGACGGGGTGTTTGAGGATCAGCTATGGAAAGGGTCACTTCAAACTTTAGTCGTTAGAGTCAGAATTGCAAATAAGTTTAGAAAACATCCATCATCAAAAAAATAGGCAGCCTCTAAAATCCTTTCGTTCCCTGGGTCAGTCATCTCTGAGCAATACCTGACCATTCATTCATTCATTCATTCAGCGTGTACAAGTGCCTGCCAGCACCAGATGTCCATACAGGCCTGCATCTTTTGGCTCAGCTCCTAAATCTGTGAGTTCGGGTAGATGTTGGGTTTCTGGGGCTGCTGGTCACCAACTTATTTAAAAGCCTGGTAAAAACCACCCCATTTCCCAAGCTTTCCCTGCTCTGAGGTAATTAAATGCCTATCATCTGATGGGAATCAAAACTTGCTTCATTTTGTGTTGACAAGAACTAGCTGCTGGTAAGTACTTGTTTTGCTGTACAAGTGCTTTTTAATTCTGCGAGTCCCGTAGATGCTATCATTTGGAAACATGACTCTAAAAATACCAATTTATAAAGAAATTACAGCACAATAAGTATTTTAATCGCTTTTTATGGCTTGCAATCAAGTTGACAAATAAAAGAATTACTTGAGCATTATTTTTTAAAATAACATCCTGTAATTAGCCCTCTTGTTTTCCATCTTCTTGGAATAGGATGAGCATTGCTATGCATGTTGCTTAACTATCAAGGAACATGTGAAAAGAGTGGTATCTTCTAGCCAAATAACCTTTAATTTCTTTACTTAAAAAATCCTCATGATGGACTGGTGCCTTCTTGAAACAACTTTTAGCAGTGTTTTATGAAACTTATTCTCCTAACCCTAATATAATCAAATAGACACCTTAAAGGTGCCTCCACAGCCCTCCCCCATTCATCTCCGACTGTCATCACAAGAAATGTGTTGTGGGAGGACTCGGTCATCTTCCCAGTGGGTCTGACCCCAATCCACCCTCCTTTCCCCTAACTCCCCATTATGTCTCTTCCTTTCATTAATTTATTTTCCCTAGACCTTAATAAAAACAGATTTAGATAATCAACAAGAATGATTAATAGTCCGGGAGGGCATCGAGTCACCATATTTTCCAAGGTTATTAAAAAAAATTATTTTTAGTTTATTAGGTAAACATTCAGAGAGCAGTGAAATTATCTGCCATCGATGACATCAGACTTTTGGGAGGTCCATGGTCACAGTCTAATTTGAAAGTTACAGTTAGAATCTGATGAAATCACGGTGGATGTTGCAAGAGGCACCCTTACTGAAATTTGAAGATTATTTTGAAACTGCTTAGTTAGTGTATTCTTTTAAATATATTTTCCTATGTACTGCTCATAAATTATAATTAGCACAGATGTTCTGTCATACCATAAGTATTGTCAACGGCTTTTGTAAATACACATTTGCTTCCTAATTGCCCCATGTAACTGAAAGCCAGCCACGTACACGATCACCTGTAATCACCTTACAACTCTGCCAAAGACTAAATTACAAAGGAAAAGGTGGGATTCTTTTCAACCAGCTCGTATTACCCCAGAAGGTACATTGCATCATGGGATGTTTAGAATTCCAAGTTGTTCATTTCAATTTCTGTTTGATCTATGTATTTTATATTCATTTACTCTTCCTCTCTCTCTCTTTCTTCCTCTCTCCCTCCCTCTCCCCCTTCCCTTCCCATCCGTTCCCTTACTCTTCCCTCTTTCCTTCCTTCCTTCCTTTCTCTTTCTCTTTTTCTTTCTCCCCTTATATCTACATGTCAGGTACTGCTCTAGCTTCTAAGAACATGCAGAAGTGTCAGAAAACAGCTTCTCAAAAGACTTCTGTTCAAATCAGTCTTCAATTTGGAACCACTCAAGATGAGGCATATATTATTGAGGGGGAGCTGGCAACCAATCCTGTGAATAAGTTTATTGTTCTAAAACTTCTATGTAGCACCATTAGCCAGGAACTTCATGTAACTGTGGGTGATCACTATTGCAAATTTATTTAAAAAGGAGAAATATTTTTGCCTTCTTTCATCTAAGGAGATGATAATGTGTTGTGAAATACTGTGCAAACTCTGACATGCTACAAAATGTATATAGTTTGTTGTTGTTGTTTTTCATCAACATTGAGATGCTCTGATTTTTGCTCTTTCTTCTGACTCCTGATCTGACTTTTTTTCAAAGACCAATATAGGGACCATATAGTTTTGGAAAGTAACATATAGATGAAAGTAATCTTCACCGACAGAACCTGGCCATGGTGAAATCTGACCTTTTCCCTTCCCTTCCTTCCTTGGACAATTATAGTCTCATCCCCATATGCTTTCCTCAAAGATGCTATTTAAAGGGAAGCTGTATCCACTTGGCTCAAGCCATCCCTGTGAATTAGACACTGGCAATTCTATAGTATTTGGTTTCAATTAGACAAAAATAAACACAAATTATATCCATTTAACTTTTATTTTAAATCATCTGCTGAGATTCTAGTCTTCTAGAAACTTAATTGTATATCAGATAACAATCCAAGTTAGGAAGATTATAGGTATAATGTAGGGCAGGGCAATAAAATGAATGAGGAACGTTTTCTATAATTGTAAAGGGAAATGAAATTTTTACAAACAGCTAAATGACTCTGGCAAAGTTAAACCTTGGCCAAACCAGCTGGAGTTGATTGGTGATCTATTTGTGTAACTAGCTCTCCAGATCAAGTGTCTGTTACGTATTGCACTCTGACTGCTGAATGAGTCTCCTTCAATTACCTATCTGTTAAGGTACCCTAGTGATCTACCTATCTACCTTATTTCCTGGCATTCTAAGGTATTTTTTTGGTATGTCTGTATCCGTTAGGATGTAGGTTTGATGGCAAGTGACAGAGACCCAAAATAACAATGCCTTATATAAAGATAGGAGTTTATTTTTGTTTTATATAAAAGTCCAAGATGGGGCTTCCCTGGTGGCGCAGCGGTTGAGAGTCCGCCTGCCGATGCAGGGGATGCGGGTTCGTGCCCCGGTCCGGGAAGATCCCACATGCCGTGGAGTGGCTGGGCCCCTGAGCCATGGCCGCTGAGCCTGCGCGGCCAGAGCCTGTGCTCCGCAACGGGAGAGGCCACAACAGTGAGAGGCCAGCGTACTGCAAAAAAAAAAAAAAAAAAAAAAAAGTCCAAGATAGTTAAAGACTGTGTTCCACTAATTCATCATCAGTGGCCCTTCTCCTTCTGCAGAGTCCAAGGTGATTTCCCCCATGTCTGTATTCCAGCCAGCATGGAGGAGGGTGAAGGGGCTGCTGTTTCCCTTTAAGGGCACAACCTGGAAGCCACATGCATCACAACTGCTCGTATGCCCTCACTCTAACTAGATCCTATGGTCTACCAGTGACCGCCTGGCTGCAAAGGACTTAGAGAATGTTGTCTCTGTTTTGGTTGGCTACGTGCTCAGCTAAATAATCAGGTTCTACTAAGGCAGAAGAAGGGAAGAATTGATATTAGGGAGAAACTAGTGGTTTTTGACTAAATATCGTATTAAATACTCACCCATCCTCAAGATCAGTGCTATATACCAATAGTTCTTAAAAATGTGGTCCTCAGACAAGCAGCATCAGCATTACCTGGGAACTTGATAAAAATTCAAAATCTTGCACCCCACCGTCCCAAAGCTCCTAAATCAGGAGCTCAGGTGGAGCCCAGCAATCTGGGTTTTAACAGGCTCTCCAGGTGATTCTGATGCCTCTAAAGTTTGAGAATCACTGGACGAGGGTGTGATTTTTTTCAAAAGCTAGATGGGAGGCCAGGCATTAGAGGAGGAAGTGAGTTGGGATGGAGAGACCCAGAAATGGTAAGCTTCTGATCCTTGACTGCTCTGATCCTTATGAAGTCACCTCCTGTAAATCCCTCATCTTAAGGCTCTGATGAGTGACCCAAAGCCAGGGCCGTGCCATATGGTGGGAAGATCATGGAATGACAGGTGACGTTTCCCAGCAGCACACTTCATCTTTTGTGACCTGCTTTTCTCCTATATAAAATGAGCTGGGGGATGAAGAGGGAGAGCAAATGACCTTGATGATCTCCTGCAGCCCTGCCACCTCATGGTTCTGTGCATCACTCTGCTGGCTGGCTGGAGTCATGGTTTTGTCCTTTTCCACCAACAGCTGAGATGGTGCAGTCTAAGGCTTAAAAACAAGGACCCCAGAGTCAGGTGCGTTTGGGTTTGAACTAAGGCACCCCTGCTTGCTAGCTATGTGATCTTGGGCAAGTGTTTAGCCTCTCTGGCTCTCAGTGGCCTCACATGTAAAGTGAGGATAATAAAGTTAACTCACTGGACTGCTTTAGGGATTAAATGAGATGTGTGTATGTGTGTAAAACCCATAGCACAGTGCCTGGTGTGAAGTAAATGCTAAATAAGTGGCAGCCACTGCCATGGTATGTATTTTGCACTTCATTGGGACACACATCAATTGAACAATTGCTTCTTCCCAGGGATCTCTTTTTGTGGGGAATCTCTTTGTTATGATTATTTTCTCTTTTGTGTGGTCTTATACACTTCAGAAAAGAGAGAACAACGTGATACATAATTTTCTGGAAATCTGAAGACTTCATTACGTAGAAAAACACACAACCCCGTTGGTAAAACTACCTTACACATAGGACATCTACAGACTTCTCATAGATATGGTCTCCCTTGAACTTCCCATAAAAAGGAAAAGCAGCTTTATTCCCATTTTACAGGTAAGGAAACAAAATCTCAGGAAGATTAGGTGGCTGTAAGAAGGTCACCCAGCAAGTCAACGGGGAGCCTAGATTCAAATACTCATGTCTGAATGTAATGGCTTTACAGAAACCAGGGTTTAGCTCTATTGTAAAAAAAATCTGTTCTTTTCTGTCTCTATAAACCCTTTGCTTCTCCCAGTCCTCACATTATCTTTGGATCCCCCGCACCTTATTTGGCACCTGGGATGGAGCAGGTGCTAAACAAATGTTTGTTGAATGACAAAATGAATGAAAGAAATGAAGTTGTTGGACTTTGCATTCCATGCAGGACTTCTTTTTTCTTGCAAGTGTTTGGAATCATGGCACACATTTTATAGATAGAAAGGCTTTCTCTGCTGCCCTGGAAACATGGCTCTGCCTGCTGCCCGCTGGTCCATTGCTTGCCAGCATGGAAGGGTAGATGTTGTCAGGTGGGTAGCTAATTCTCCACCTGTCTTTCCTCCTCCTCCCTTCCTCTGGGACTCACCAGCCTCAGCCTTTCCTTCATGGTCCTAGAGTTATTTTTGTAGGCGCTCTGCAGAGCAGATGTTCCTGAGCGGGCATCTGTCTTCTCTTACTCTAATATCTTTTACCGAAACAGCCAATTACGTTGCTGATATCCCTCGACTCTAAAGATGAGAGAAGGGGAAAAGCTGAATCAATGTAATGGGAGAATTCTGCCTCTCCGACATCATAGCCCCTCCTCCCCTCACACCCTCTCAGATTCCCCCTCCCCACTGTCAACATTGGCGTCTGTCAGCTGGTGGCCAGACACTTGAACAGACTTTGCCAATTAGAGAAGTCACACCTCTTGGTTGGCAGACACACTATTGTGCCTGGGCCCCAGCAGGGAGCCATATGGCTTTCAGGCAAAGGAGTTTCCAGAAAAGAACAGGGGAGTACCCCTGAGGGCAACTCGTGTCACGTGAGAGGCGCCGTCTGAATGCTTCTATCAGGTAAAGATGCAAGATGAGCTGTAGCCTTTCCCGTGTATAATTTGGAGGTATTATTGCTCCACCCGCAATCATCTCTCATTCTGGGGGAGGTTACACGGAGTTGGTCTTGGCAGCGTTAAAACCATTCTGTGGTTCTGTTGTTTTTTTATGACTCTCCCCTACCCCATTTCCCACACTCCCCTCTTTGGGTGACTCTGAGTTTTGCCATTTGATATTGGGTAAATGTAACTGGGGAGATAACGTTAATAACTTCCTACAGTTGTGAAGAGTTTTATAAAGCCCTCTCACCTCCCCAGGGTAATTCTGAATGAATTAGGTAGACTGAGTATGGTGTTTTCATTTTAGGGATAAAGACACTGGGTTCCAGGAAGATTCAGTAATCAGTCTGTCACAGGGTGGAGAAGAAAGAAAGCTGGACTGAGAATCGGATTTTATTCCTGCTAGTTCACAGGCTGGCTGTATAGCCTGGATCACTCACTTACCTTTTTGGCACCAACATTCTCATCTGCAATTCAAGGGAACAAAAGAATCCCCGAGGTCTCGTTGGGCTCCAAGAGTTTTCATTCCTGAGGTCACTTAGTTTATAAGTGACATAAATGAGATTAAACCACCATATAGTCATGCCCTGCCACAGAAATCCATCCTTAAGGGAGTTCATTTTTTCCCCTTAATTTTAATGATGGAAAATTTCAAGCACACAGAAGTAGAGAGAGTAGTATAATGAATCCTCATATGCCCTAGCCCAGCTTCAATACCAAACAACATTTTGCCCATCTTGCTTCCTGTAGCCTTCTTAAAAAAAATCTGTAGTATTTTAAAAGTAAAGCCCAGATATTCTGTTATTTCACCAGTATAAATTTTAGCACACGTCTCTATTGAGCTCTTTTTAAACAACAAAGCCACCGCGCCATTTTCATGCCTAACAACATTCACCACCACTCCTTAATGACAAAATTATCTAATGAAACAAAAATCACCACCCTACCCTATTCAAATTTGCTTATTGCCTCAAAGATGTCTTTTTATAGTTGGTTTGTTGGAATCCATTTGCAGAGACGTTCCACACACTGTATTTGGTTGTTAAGATTTTTCTAAGCCTCTATTATCTCATCCCTCCCTCTTTTTTTTTCTTCTTCTCATGCTATTGATTTATGGGAGAAAACAAGTCATTTGTCCTGAAGAATGTCCCATGTTCTGGATTTAGCTAACTGCTTCCCTGTGGTGTCATTTAACTTGTACCTCTGTTCTCTGTGTTTCCTGTGAGTGGGTAGGTCAATCCAGAGGCTTGATCAGATCCATGTTCAATTTTTTACCCTCTAGATGGTGCAAGGTAACTTTTATTGCACATTTTGTTTAATCAGGCACAAGAGGTCTGATTGGCTCTTTTTTGCGATTTTGAGACTGGGATCCATTAGAGGATTCAGATATTATCAAAGGCATGGCTCCATTATACATGAACTTGTTTTTAATCTGCATTTTTCTTTACCTACGTATGAACAGATCCATCAAATTTAGAAAAGTGTATTTGCCTTTATCTTGTTCTTTTTCATCATTTTCAGCCTTTTCCTATCTCCCACGGTAGATACTCATTTTCTTTCTCTGCTACCACTAAAATATTAAAGGAAAATGAAAAGCAGTATACTAAAACAAACAAACAAAAAAAACAAACTCACAAACATATACCCAGACATTTGATTTGGTGTAAAGACAATCTGCTGCTCATTACAACAGCTATTGATACAAATGAATTTCACATTGCTGTTTCATAAGCCTCGAGGTGGAAATTCTTAAAAGTAATTGTGAGTTTATACTTAGGTAAATTATGTAAATGAAGGGCCTGGAGAAAATGATGACTAGTACTCTCAGGAATGCAGCAAAGGACTTTTTTTTTTCACTTAAGGGTTTTTGAAATGTCCTTTTGCTCAGCAGGCATGCTTCAGCTTTTGATTCTTCTTGAGGCCAGGACAGGAGTGCTCCCTGGGGGGGAGCAGTCTGGAGGTGGGCAGGGAGGCTGGGAAGGGGCGCTGCTCCCTGGGGAGCCTGGCTGGGAATCACGTTTACAAATGGCACAAAATGGCGCTGGAGTAGCATCTATCACTTGGGCATTGTCATTATATGAATTTAGATCAGGGCCACCGATAAAAATCACTGGGCACATGCCATTATAAAGAAGGCAGCAGGAACCTGTCAGAGTTATTTTGAGTTCTCTGTAATTACAGTGGTTCTTACACGTATTCCCATACGTTCACAGCCCTATAGAAAGGCAACATGCTTTTTAAAGAAAGTCTATTACAATAATAGATACTTGAAGTTGGTTTTTAAAATATAATCCTGTCCTTTGTACTGTCCTGCCAAACCGAGGCCCTGCCTATCGACCGTTTCTTTATTCCCTTCTTCCTTTCTCTCCTTTTCTTCTTTGCTTTTAAGCCCTAGCTCTGCCCCTTACAACTAGCGTGTGACTCTGCGTGAGCGCAAAACTCGCAACGAGGAGCCTTTGTTGTCTCCTCCTTACAGAGGCGTTAATAATACCTACCTGGGGATTAACTGGCAGGATTAAGGACATGGATTATCTTTGAAGGCCCAGTAAACTGGGTAGCACTATACATTCGAATGGTGCTGCTCTCGCCTCTTATTCTGCCAAAACTTTGGAGTTTAAAACCTTTTGGTGGCTCCCTCTCACTTTTGATGTAGCACAGACTCTTTAATGGGCTTTCAAGGGCTGCAGTTTCCAGCCTCTCTCTCCTCTCCAACCTTCTCTCTCCCCACCCTGGGCTCTCTCTCAGTCCAAACTTCAAGACATCTTGAAGTTTATTTCAGATGCTTCGTCCTCTTCCTGTCTTTGCACACGCTGTTCCCTTGTTTAGTGCATTGTCCCTCACCTCCTCCTCTTTGCTTGGCTAATGCGACCCTGGGGTTCGTTTCTGTTTAGATGTTGCTTTATCTATGAAGCTTTCCTGAATCTCCAAAAATTGTAGGGAACTATCACAGAGCACTTATCACCCATGTTGTAATTCTTTGTTTACTTGTTCCTCTCTCCCATTAAACCGTGAATTTTTTGAAGGCAGGAATCATTGCTAAGATATTTATCTTTGTAGCTTAATTTCCTAGCTCAGTGTATAGCACACAGTTGGTGCTCAATTTATTTGTTGTGTGGATGAATAAAGCACTAAGTTCCAACCCTACTTTCCTTTTGGAAAGTTGATGCCTTCCTTCTCCAGCTTGTTTTTCGTACTTTAGAATTATCGCCTTATTGAGCACAGTCCTGTTTCCTACTGTACACAGTTAGCACCTTATTATATCTGGTCTTATTCTCTAATTTGTGTGTGTATGTTGTTATTATTCTGGGTCGAAGTGTAGGTAGACCAGGAACTCCACCCCTATTGCATTAGTTATCTATTGCTCTGTAACTAATTACCCCAAGATTTAGCAGCTTAAAACAACAAACATTATCTCACACAGCTTCCATGGGTCAGGAATCAGAGGCAGCTTAGCTAGGTAGTCCTGGCTGTCAAGGTATAGACCAGGACTGCAGTTATATGAAGGCTTGACCGGGACTGGAGGAGCTGTTCCCAGGAACAGCTGGCTGTTGGGTGGAGGCCTCAATTCCTCACCATGTTTACCTCTCCATCAGGTTTCTCAGGTGTCCTCACAACATGGAGTCTGGCTTCACCAGAGAAACTGATCCAGAGAGAGAGAATATACAGGAAGCTGCAGTGCCTTTTGACCGGACGTTCAAAGTCTCACACCATTACTTTTTTTTCTTCTTTTCTTTTCTTTCCTTCCTTCCTCCCTCCCTCCCTCCCTCTCTCGCTCTCTCCCTTTCTTTCTTCCTTCCTTCCTTCTTTCCCTCCCTCCCTCTTTTTCTTTTCTTTCCTTCCTTCCTTCCTTCCTTCCTTCCTTCCTTCCTTCCTTTCTCTCTCTCTCTCTCTCTCTCTCTCTCTCTCTCTCTGTCAGTCTGACTGACACTGACAATATTTTCTATTCCTCAAAGCCTTCTAGGCCACAAAATTGGAGATCAGGTTGGCTGGTTTAGCAGGAAAAAAAAAAGAGAAAAGATTAACTTTCAAAATACTTTACAAACAAACAATACACCAACTAGTTTAAGCTATTAACAAGGCATTTATTTAAATGAAGTAAAGTGATGCAGGGCAAAATACCACACAAAACAAAAAATGTAATGCAGCCATTGTAGATAGCCAAGAGTAATTATCAGGAAGACTTTTTTTTTTTAATTTTTGTAAAGGAAAGCTGCCAGCAGCTATTACAGCAAATAAGTTTCTCTTAAAGGGAAAAGAATAACATGACAAGGCTTGTTTTAGAAGAAGGGCTCAACAAATGAGAAATCATAAAGTAAATGATCCTGACACCTTTTTATAAAGTGACTGCCTCCAGGGAAGAGACTATTTCTGTTTAGATTAATTCTTTTTGGATTTGCAAACCTGAGCACCTCATGTCATTTGAGGGGGGCCAAACACTCATAGAGCACAGGGGCCATCATGTCGACCCCTCTGGAGACCTTCAGGAAGCACTGAGCAGAGGCAGGGGTGCCCAGTCTAGCCCTGAGCTGCAGCACCTGTGCAAGGGGCCCGGGTATAGTGGTGGGATCTGGAAATATGCCAGCAGGTTCTTCACTAGCAATTCTTGTATGTGGATTTTCCATGGTTATAGCAGTTTTTGTTTCCTCAGCCCTGGCAGAACTGCTCATTGAGCTGATTTCTCCAGTCAGTCCTTTCCTTTGGGAACAGGTGCCCTGACACCATTTAGCCCTGAAAGGGACATTGGAGATAATAACAAAAAATAGCTAACACTTCCTGAGTGTTCATTGTGTCTCAAGCACTGTTCTAAGTGCTTTACTTGTATTAACTCGTTTGATCCTCATAACACTCTGAGAGATCACCTTATAACTACATGGTGAGACACATCCCGAAGCTATATTTACCTAAGATCTCCCCAAAAGGGCCTATAACAAAACCCTAATGTACTTTCAGATTCAGTACTCTTTTTACTACTACTGAATCAACTCAGAGAGAAGATAATGTACTTGAAGAATTTGGCCCATATGTGTGCAAGTCTATTTATATACACATAAATATAAATATGTGACAGCTGTAATAGATAAAGACTATAGGCCAAATACTTCTTAACATCTGTAAAAATTAAAAACAACAACAACAACAATAGTAAATCCCCTCTCAAATTAACTTGGGAACCTGCTTAAACCAAATAGGAATTACCTTTGTCTTTTCCACTTCATCTAGGCAACTCACCAGAAGTTTGAGTTAGAGGATTTCTGGATTGTATTCTTTGTCCTCCTATTGAAATATTTTATTAGACACATATAGTACTTCTCATATATTGGGCACTGTTCAACCTTGATTAACTTTATTAGCTCTTCATTAGATACTTTAATCTTCATAGTAGTCCAATGAGGGGGCACTATTGCTTATTTTATTGGTGAGGAACTACACTGCAGATAAGTAACTTGCTAAAGTTGCTCAAAGTGAAGGATAGAATCTAGGCAGACTTGCCCCGGTGCCCACATAACCTCCTCACCATATCACCTCTCCCATCCGTTCAGGTTAAGAAATCAAAGTATACAACTCTGCAAGTATGTTGGAATGCATGGATAAAATGAGCCATGATGCCTTACTGGTTTTGACTGGGGAGGCGGGGAACGTTTCTCCACCATTGGTAAGCTCTCATCCTCTCCAGTTAATGGGTGTGCTAATTCCCAGTACACACTCAGTATAAATGAACTGTGCTTTGTGCTGGACAATGGGAGACCCATCGGAGCCTCTGGGCTTCACACAGCTGCAGGTCCCTGATTTAAACACCAATCCCTTTATTCAGGCCCTGTCTGCTGGCCAGTCGGCCAGCGTCTTGCACTTCTCAGCAGTGATTTCCATGTAGCATCCTTGGAGGAGCTGGTGGAAGTCATTTTCCATAGTGATAATGATAATCTTCCCCTCCCCTTTCATATCCTTGCTCCTCAGTTATTTTGTGTTAAAATAGCATTTACATTTAAAGAGGAGAAATGACCTTCTGTGTCTACCTCTGCTTCCTCGCTGCTACGGCAAGAGGGGGACTGACTCCCCCGAGGTACGCACCAAGGTTAACATTCCCAGAGCGTCAGTCCACAGGCATTTTTGTCATTTAACAAAGACTCTTCCATTCACCAGTGAAGAGGGTTCCTATCAAGGAGGTTTAGCACCAAATATGCCTCAGGTGTTGGCAAGGAATGCCTCTGGGTAGATGGTAGAAGGAAATCTCCCCTAATTCTTAATACAAGCCTAGTTCAGACCGATGACTCTTTTTTTGTACAGTGCTGACCCTGGGAGATGCCTTAAGGATAACCAGAGTGAGGCCTTCCTGGCAAGAGTAAAGAAACTGATGTCCGCAGAGGCCGAAGGACTCCACCAAGGAACACAATGTAGCCGCATAACCACAAGTGTCAGCTATCTTCTATACTTCCCTCCAGATTCACTGTCCAGCACCCTCCACCCTGCTCTGGGCCTGGGAGGCTGATCCATCTAGGCTGTATCAACAGACACTCTTGCTCCTTGGCATGGCTGATGGGAGGTCTGGCAGGAGGTCAGAGGAGGTAGCTGGATGAAGTTAGGTTTTATTTCCTTCTCTCTCTCCCTGCAAGTTTGCCTCAAACCGACTGTGCCTCTCCCCTGAAGGCACAGCTTCTCTCAAGGTTGCCTGCAATGTTCTCAGGTTATAATCTCTGCCTGTGAACTCTGCTTCCTCAATTCCTCACGCTCAACATGCAATGTTCTCCTTCTCCCGAGAGTTTCTTTGAACTGTGTGTATTTATTGTATTTTTATTCTCACTTCAGCATTTTCATGCACACTTCCAATTCCACATAACTTTCACTTCTCTTTCTTAAGCCCCATACCTAGCTTGCAGATGCTCCCCTGTTTATCCCCTGATTGCAAACTCCTTGAGAACAGGCAGGACCTCTGCATCATGAGGATTGGGACTGTGTCCGTCTTGTTCCTGGTGACTGGCACAGCCTGGCACGCAGTATGGATGTACATGAGTGAATCAGTCTTTGATTCCCTGCACAAAAGACCAATACAAAGTAGGACAACAAAATCTGTCTATTAAAGAATTGTTCTCTCAATGCCTTCAGCTCCATAAATGGGGAGATGTTCAGTTACCACTGATAGTTGTGTGATTTTGAGGAAATCACATCTCTGTAGCTTCCTCAACTCTACAGAGAGATAAGTGATATCCAGTCCTGTGTTCTCCTCTTAGTGATGGCAAGAGAATTTAAATGGAATACTTGATGCGAATGGAATGCCTTGAGGTTCTTGGAAGAGAAAGAATCATTTTTCAGAAAAGATAGAATCTAATAAGAATTCTGTATTGGAGAAGGGAAATGTTGCTTTTTCAAATTGTGTATTTTCCATTGAAGTAAGTAAGGGACCCTGTCCCATGTCTGGCACAGATCAAGCACTTCATAAATACCTGCTATAATCTTTAGTGATTATTCTGGAAAATTCTACTGTAATATTAAGCAATGAATTCAAGAATTTCTTTGTCATTATATTATTAAAATGGAGTGTGATGTGCCTGTTCATAGTGTTATGGGCTAATTGTATCATTGTTATATTAATAAGAATTACATTAAAACAATTCATGTGGATATATAGGTGTACTGGCGGGTGTGGTGTGATGGGGATGGGATTTGTTGTAGAAGATGTAGCAATGGGATATAAAAGAAGGAAACAGGTTGTGAAGTAACCCATTCAGGAAACTTGGCAACTTATTTGCATTCTGGGATGTTTTGAAATTACAAAAAAATTTTTTTCTTGTTGCAAAAGCAGTATCTGTCTATTACAGTAGAATTTTAAAAAATACAGATAAATAGGGCTTCCCTGGTGGCGCAGTGGTTGAGAGTCCGCCTGCCGATGCAGGGGACACGGGTTCGTGCCCCAGTCCGGGAAGATCCCACATGCCGCTC
>NW_020837947.1:46967452-47002004 GCF_003676395.1 Aethalodelphis obliquidens | reverse complement strand
GAACATCTTTTAATTTCACCTTTCCCCTGGCTTTTTCGTCTGGGGCACTACAGCGTTCCCACTGCATGAGGATTTATTGCTGCAACTGCCAACATGGCAGTTCAGTTGTTCAGCCAAAGAGTGGGGGCATTTTAGAGACTATATAAAAACTATCAAATTAGACCGTTCTGGCAGTCCATTTCCTATCAAGGTATATTCAGATGACTCTAATCCTATGAATCGATGGCTATGTCTATTTTATCATCATCCTCTCGGCATCCACCACAGTGGCTGGAGTAGTAAGCACTCATATTGGTTTAATGAATAATAAATATTTATTGAGTACTTACTATGTGCCAGAAACTGATATGTGTATCAATTAACTGTGACAACTATTATTTTCAGAGAAGTTAAATAAATCACCTAAAGCCCTCCAGCTACTAGGTGCCAGAGCAGTGTTTGAATACGGCGTCTAGCTCCAGAGTCGGTGCTCTGAACGATGAAGCTCTTCAATGGTTCTTCAGTGACTGACCGAATGACTGATCCTATATATACCAACTGAAATGTAACTTCCTCTGGGATGGTTTCCCTGTTTCCTCAACCAGGCTGGATCTTTCTGTCTGTGCTACTTAACACTCCATACTTCTCTTTTGTAGGACTTATCTTACTTGCAATTTTTTTTTTAACATCTCCTTTCTCCACTATAAGATCCATGAGAGCAGGAGCTGTGTGTATGTTCACAGCCTTATTTCTAGTACCTAGCACAAGATCTGGCTCTGTTCACATATTTACTGATCGACTGATTGACAGCTGAGCAAGTGAAGGTGGGGAGCAGCAAGAGGATGGATGCAGGTTACATCTGGCTTCTACTTTGCAGAATACAAACAGCAGGCTGATGTGGAGTTAGAGGAACTAATGGTTCAATTGTAGTCAGCCTATTTTTTTGATTTCACAGAGTTTAGTGTGTATGTAACAGCCTTTTGAGATTGGCCTGCCAATGTTAATTCCTATGCAAGGTAAAGAATGAATGAAAGACAATGGGAGGGGCCACAAGCCCCAGAGAATGATCAGGGAGGTGAACCTCTATCTTCAATATCTGCTGGGATTTAAGAAGCAATTTGCCAAGCGATAAGGGTTATTTGCCAGGCAAAAAAGATACAAAAAACAATGAATATGTAATAGTTATTAGCTTTTTTGCACAAAAAAACAGTATCAAGTATATAAAGCACAATTACGTACTGGAGTACAAGAAGGAAACCACAGTTGTGATGGGAATTACAAAAGTCTTTGACAGGGCTTCCCTGGTGGCGCAGTGGTTGAGAGTCCGCCTGCCGATGCAGGGGACGCGGGTTCGTGCCCTGGTCCGGGAAGATCCCACATGCTGCGGGGCGGCTGGGCCCGTGAGCCATGGTCGCTGGGCCTGTGTGTCTGGAGCCTGTGCTCTGCAACGGGAGAGGCCATAGCAGTGAGAGGCCCGCGTACCGCAAAAAAAAAAAAAAAAAAGTCTTTGACAGATCATTGCAATAAGATACCACCTCACACCAGTTAGGATGATTACCATCAAAGAAACAAATTCACAAGTGTTGGTGAGGATGTGGAGAAATTTGGACCCTTGTACACTGTTGTTAGGAATGTAAAATGGTGCAACTGCTATGAAAAATGATATGGTAGTTCCTCAAAAATTAAACATAGAATCACCATATGATCCAGCAATTCCACTTCTGGGTATATACCCAAAAGAATTGAAAACAGGGACTCAATTACTATTTGTAGACCAGTGTTCATAGCTGCGTTATTCCCAGTAGCTAAAAGGTGGAAGTCACCCAAGTATCCATTGATGGATGAATGGATAAACAAAATGTGGTAAACACATACAATGGCATATTATTTAGCCTTTAAAAGGAAGGAAATCCTGACACATGCTACAACATAAATGAATCTTGAGGACATGATGCTAAATGAAATAAGCCTGTCACAAAAGGACAAATACTGTATGATTTCACTCATGTGAGCCACCTAGAATAGTCACACTCACAGAGACAGAAAGCGGAATGGTGGTTGCTAGGGTCTGGATGGGGAGGGGAGAGTAGAGGATTATTGTTTAATGGGCACAGAATTTCAGTTTTTCAAGGTGAAGAATTCTCTGGATGGATGGATGAATGGTAGCACAACAACGTGAATGTAGTAAACGCCACTGAACTCTACGGTTAATAACGGATAAGATGGTAAATTTCGTTACGGGTGTTTTACTGCAATTAAAAATTTTAAAAAAGGTCTTTGACAGACACAATTAGATTTTCTTTTAATTTTAGAGGATTTGAATAAATCAATAAGCATGTTAACTAGCCATATAGAAGACTTTGCATAGAAAATGGTATGCCCATACTTTCCCAATGTCCATGGACTGCTTAACAAATTTGATCACATGATAGACAAGAAGCATCAATAAATTGCCCTAAATATAAGTTATTCAGGCTGGATTTTATTTTATTTTATTTTATTTATTTATTTATTTGCGGTACGCGGGCCTCTTACTGTTGTGGCCTCTCCCTTTGCGGAGCACAGGCTCCGGATGCGCAGGCCCAGCGGCCATGGCTCACGGGCCCAGCGGCTCCGCGGCATGTGGGATCTTCCCAGACCGGGGCACGAACCCGTGTCCGCTGCATCGGCAGGCGGACTCTCAACCACTGCACCACCAGCGAAGCCCTAAAGTAGTTTTTTAAATGTATTTATAAGGTCAAGAAACCATCCTCACAATCTAATTTTAGAACAATTTTGTCCCCCCAAAAAGAAACTTCATGCCCATTAGAAGTCACTCTCTATTCTTCCCTGTCTCCCTCAGGCTGAATTTTTAACCAACATGTAGAATCACTAGGAAATCATAATACATGAGATGATGTTTTTTGTTTCTCAAATTGGCAAAAAGCAAACCAAAACAAAATGACCACCCAGGATCAGTGAAGATAGTTTCAATACCCCTCTGGTCATCTCATAGGATGGGACCAAGCCCTGGGCTGGTGGAACTGTTCTGTCTGTCTTACCAAAGATAAGATGGTGCTCATTTCTCTTGCTGGGGGCCTATGTTTGGTACTCAGAGAGTAACTGGGGAGTTGAGGATAATAAAGAACAGGTAGGCAAAGGGAAGAGGTATAAGGAATAAGTCATTTCAGAAGAGTTTTGAAGACAAGGAGGAAAACAGTTTAAAGGAATGAGGGAAAAATTTCTAGGTAGTAAGAATGACGAATGTAAGGAACAGATTGGCGATGAGAGCTGAAGTAAGTGAAACAAAGACAGTCATTCCTACAAGCCTTGGACCTGTGATTCCATTTGAGGTTGTCCTAACCACTGTGTTCAGTATGACATATGAACTTTAATTAATACAAATTAATTTCATTTTGTGATTTTAGAGGGTTTTGTATCATTTCTTCTGGAGAGGCTCTCTTTCATTTTAAGTAAAACACAGTTCCAGGCATAATTTGTTTTGGTCCCCTTTCCTCCACTGTATCCCAATGTCCTTTTGCTTCTTTCCTATCTCTCTGATTCTCCCAGGGAACTCTGCACAAAGTGGGCACTTGATAAATGTGGCCAACTGTACATTTTTTTCCCCCAAATGAGCCTAACAAGGCATATAATTCAATGATTTTTTTTTACATCTTTATTGGAGTATAATTGCTTTACAATGGTGTGTTAGTTTCTGCTTTATAACAAAGTGAATCCGTTATACATATACATATGTTCCCATATCTCTTCCCTCTTGCATCTCCCTCCCTCCCACCCTCCCTATCCTACCCCTCCAGGCGGTCACAAAGCACCCAGCTGATCTCCCTGTGCTATGCTGCTGCTTCCCACTAGCTATCTACATTACGTTTGGTAGTTGTATATATGTCCATGCCTCTCTCTCGCTTTGTCACAGCTTACCCTTCCCCCTCCCCATATCCTCAAGTCCATTCTCTAGTAGGTCTGTGTCTTTATTCCTGCCTTACCCCTAAGTTCTTCATGACATTTTTTTCCCTTAAATTCCATATATATGTGTTAGCATATGGTATTTGTCTTTCTCTTTCTGATTACTTCACTCTGTATGACAGACTCTAGGTCTATCTACCTCATTACAAATAGCTCAATTTTGTTTCCTTTTATGGCTGAGTAATATTCCATTGTATATATGTGCCACATCTTCTTTATCCATTCATCCGATGATGGACACTTAGGTTGTTTCCACCTCTGGGCTATTGTAAATAGAGCTGCAGTGAACATTTTGGTACATGACTCTTTTTGAATTATGGTTTCCTCAGGGTATATGCCCAGTAGTGGGATTGCTGGGTCATATGGTAGTTCTATTTGTAGTTTTTTAAGGACCTCCATACTGTTCTCCACAGTGGCTGTATCAATTTACATTCCCACCAGCAGTGCAAGAGGGTTCCCTTTTCTCCACACCCTCTCCAGCATTTATTGTTTCTAGATTTTTTGATGATGGCCATTCTGACTGGTGTGAGATGATATCTCATTGTAGTTTTGATTTGCATTTCTCTAATGATTAATGATGTTGAACATTCTTTCATGTGTTTGTTGGCAGTCTGTATATCTTCTTTGGAGAAATGTCTATTTAGGTCTTCTGTCCATTTTTGGATTGGGTTGTTTGTTTATTTGTTATTGAGCTGCATGAGCTACTTATAAATTTTGGAGATTAATCCTTTGTCAGCTGCTTCATTTGCAAATATTTTCTCCCATTCTGAGAGCTGTCTTTTGGTCCTGTTTATGGTTTCCTTTGCTGTGCAAAAGCTTTGCAGTTTCATTAGGTCCCATTTGTTTATTTTTGTTTTTATTTCCATTTCTCTAGGAGGTGGGTCAAAAAGGATCTTGCTGTGATTTATGTCATAGAGTGTTCCGCCTATGTTTTCCTCTAAGAGTTTGATAGTTTCTGGCCTTACATTTAGGTCTAATCTATTTTGAGCTTATTTTTGTGTATGGTGTTAGGGAGTGATCTAATCTCATACTTTTACATGTACCTGTCCAGTTTTCCCAGCACCACTTATTGAAGAGTCTGTCCTTTCTCCACTGTACATTCCTGCCTCCTTTATCAAAGATAAGGTGACCATATGTGCGTGGGTTTATCTCTGGGCTTTCTATTCCGTTCTATTGATCTATCTTTCTGTTTTTGTGCCAGTACCATACTGTCTTGATTACTGTAGCTTTGTAGTATAGTCTGAAGTCAGGGAGCCTGATTCCTCGAGCTCCGTTTTTCATTCTCAAGATTGCTTTGGCTATTCGGGGTCTTTTGTGTTTCCATACAAATTGTGAAAGTTTTTGTTCTAGTTCTGTGAAAAATGCCAGTGGTAGTTTGATAGGGATTGCATTGAATCTGTAGATTGCTTTGGGTAGTAGAGTCATTTTCACAATGTTGATTCTTCCAGTCCAAGAACATGGTATATCTCTCCATCTATTTGTATCATCTTTAATTTCTTTCATCAGTGTCTCATAATTTTCTGCATACAGGTCTTTTGTCTCCTTAGGTAGGTTTATTCCTAGATATTTTATTCTTTTTGTTGCAATGGTAAATGGGAGTGTTTTCTTAATTTCACTTTCAGATTTTTCATCATTAGTGTATAGGAATGCCAGAGATTTCTGTGCAATAATTTTGTATCCTGCTACTTTACCAAATTCATTGATTAGCTCTAGTAGTTATCTGGTAGCATCTTTAGGATTCTCTATGTATAGTATCATGTCATCTGCAAACAGTGACAGCTTTACTTCTTCTTTTCCGATTTGGATTCCTTTTATTTCCTTTTCTTCTCTGATTGCTGTGGCTAAAACTTCCAAAACTATGTTGAATAAGAGTGGTGAGAGTGCGCAACATTGTCTTGTTCCTGATCTTAGTGGAAATGCTTTCAGTTTTTCACCATTGAGGATGATGTTGGCTGTGGGTTTGTCATATATGGCCTTTATTATGTTGAGTAAAGTTCCCTCTATGCCTACTTTCTGCAGGGTTTTTATCATAAATGGGTGTTGAATTTTGTTGAAAGCTTTCTCTGCATCTATTGAGATGATCATATGGTTTTTCTCCTTCAGTTTTTTAATATGGTGTATCACATTTATTGATTTGCGTATATTGAAGAATCCTTGCATTCCTGGAATAAACCCCACTTGATCATGGTGTATGATCCGTTTAATGTGTTGTTGGATTCTGTTTGCTAGTATTTTGTTGAGGATTTTTGCATCTATGTTCATCAGTGATATTGGCCTGTAGTTTTCTTTCTTTGTGACATCCTTGTCTGGTTTTGGTATCAGGGTGATGGTGGCTTCATAGAATGAGTTTGGGAGTGTTCCTCCCTCTGCTATAGTTTGGAAGAGTTTGAGAGGGATAGGTGTTAGCTCTTCTCTAAATGTTTGATAGAATTCGCCTGTGAAGCCATCTGGTCCTGGGTTTTTGTTTGTTGGAAGATTTTTAATCACAGTTTCAATTTCAGTGCTTGTGATTGGTCTGTTCATATTTTCTATTTCTTCCTGATTCAGTCTTGGCAGGTTGTGCCTTTCTAAGAATTTGTCCATTTCTTCCAGGTTGTCCATTTTATTGGCACAGAGTTGCTTGTAGTAATCTCTCATGATCTTTTGTATTTCTGCAGTGTCAGTTGTTACTTCTCCTTTTTCATTTCTAATTCTATTGATTTGAGTCTTCTCCCTTTTTTTCTTGATGAGTCTGGCTAATGGTTTATCAATTTTGTTTATCTTCTCAAAGAACCAGCTTTTAGTTTTATTGATCTTTGCTATCATTTCCTTCATTTCTTTTTCATTTATTTCTGATCTGATATGATTTCTTTCCTTCTGCTAACTTTGGGGGGTTTTTTGTTCTTCTTTCTCTAATTGCTTTAGGTGCAAGGTTAGCTTGTTTATTCGAGATGTTTCCTGTTTCTTAAGGTAGGATTGTATTGCTATAAACTTCCCTCTTAGAACTGCTTTTGCTGCATCCCATAGGTTTTGGGTCATCGTGTCTCCATTGTCATTTGTTTCTAGGTATTTTTTGATTTCCTCTTTGATTTCTTCAGTGATAACTTCGTTATTAAGTAGTGTATTGTTTAGCCTCCATGTGTTTGTATTTTTTACAGATTTTTTCCTGTAATTGATATCTAGTCTCATAGCGTTGTGGTCGGAAAAGATACTTGATACAATTTCAATTTTCTTAAATTTACCAAGGCTTGATTTGTGACCCAAGATATGATCTATCCTGGAGAATATTCCATGAGCACTTGAGAAAAATGTGTATTCTGTTGTTTTGGATGGAATGTCCTATAAATATCAATTAAATCCATCTTGTTTAATGTATCATTTAAAGCTTGTGTTTCCTTATTTATTTTCATTTTGGATGATCTGTCCATTGGTGAAAGTGGGGTGTTAAAGTCCCCTACTATGAATGTGTTACTGTCGATTTCCCCTTTTATGGCTGTTAGTATTTGCCTTATGTATTGAGGTGCTCCTATGTTGGGTGCATAAATATTTACAATTGTTATATCTTCTTGGATCGATCCCTTGATCATTATGTAGTGTCCTTCTTTGTCTCTTCAAATAGTCTTTATTTTAAAGTCTATTTTGTCTGATATGAGAATTGCTACTCCAGCTTTCTTCTGGTTTCCATTTGCATGAAATATCTTTTTCCATCCCCTTACTTTCAGTTTGTATGTGTCTCTAGGTCTGAAGTGGGTCTCTTGTAGACAGCAAATATATGGGTCTTGTTTTTGTATCCATTCAGCCAATCTGTGTCTTTTGGTGGGAGCATTTAGTCCATTTACATTTAAGGTAATTATTGATATGTATGTTCCTATTCCCATTTTCTTAATTGTTTTGGGTTCGTTATTGTAGGTCTTTTCCTTCTCTTGTGTTTCTTGCCTACAGAAGTTCCTTTAGCAGTTGTAAAGCTGGTTTGGTGGTGCTGAACTCTCAGCTGTTGCTTGTCTGTAAAGGTTTTAATTTCTCCATCAAATCTGAATGAGGTCCTTGCTGGGTCGAGTAATCTTGGTTGCAGGTTTTACTTCTTCATCACTTTAAATATGTCCTGCCAGTCCCTTCTGGCTTGCAGAGTTTCTGCTGAAAGATCAGCTGTTAACCTTATGGGGATACCCTTGTGTGTTATTTGATTTTTTTCCCTTGCTGCTTTTAATATGTTTTCTTTGTATTTAATTTTTGACAGTTTGATTAATATGTGTCTTGGCATATTTCTCCTTGGATTTATCCTGTATGGGACTCTCTGTGCTTCCTGGACTTGAGTAACTCTTTCCTTTTCCACATTAGGGAAGTTTTCAACTATAATCTCTTCAAATATTTTCTCAGTCCCTTTCTTTTTCTCTTCTTCTTGAACCCCTATAATGTGAATGTTGTTGCATTTAATGTTGTCCCAGAGGTCACTGAGACTGTCCTCAGTTCTTTTCATTCTTTTTTCTTTATTCTGCTCTGCAGTAGTTATTTCCACTATTTTATCTTCCAGGTCACGTATCCGTTCTTCTGACACAGTTATTCTCCTATTGATCCCATCTAGAGTATTTTTAATTTCATTTATTGTGTTGTTCATCATTGTTTGTTTCATCTTTAGTTCTTCTAGGACCTTGTTAAATGTTTCTTGCATTTTGGCTATTCTATTTCCCAGATTATGGATCATCTTTACTATTATTATTCTGAATTCTTTTCCAGGTAGACTGCCTATTTCCTCTTCATTTGTTAGGTCTCGTGGGTTTTTATCTTGCTCCTTCATCTGCTGTGTGTTTTTCTGTCTTCTCATTTTGCTTATCTTACTGTGTTTGGGGTCTCCTTTTTGCAGGCTGCAGGTTTGTAGTTCTCATTGTTTTTGGTGTCTGTCCCCAGTGGCTAAGGTTGGTTCAGTGGGTTTGTAGGCTTCCTGGTGGAGGGAACTAGTGCCTGTGTTCTGGTGGTTGAGGCTGGATCTTGTCTTTCAGGTGGGCGGGTCCATGTCTGGTGGTGTGTTTTGGGGTGTCTGTGGACTTATTATGATTTAGGGCAGCCTCTCTGCTAATGGGTGGGGTTGTGTTCCTGTCTTGCTAGTTGTTTGGCATAGGATGTCCCGCACTGTAGCTTGCTGGTCGTTGAGTGAAGCTGGGTGCTGTTGTTGAGATGGAGATCTCTGGGAGATTTTCGCCATTTGATATTATGTGGAGCTGGGAGGTCTCTTGTGGACCAGTGTCCTGAAGTTGGCTCTTCCACCTCAGAGGCACAGCACTGACTCCTGGCTGCAGCACCAAGAGCCTTTCATCCACATGGCTCAGAAGAAAAGTGAGAAAAAGTAGAAAGAAAGAATTAGTAGAAGTAGAAAGAAAGAAAGAAAGAAAGAAAGAAAGAAAGAAAGGAGGGAGGGAGGGAGGAAGAAAGGAAGGAAGGAAGAAGGAGGGAAGGAAGGAAGGAGGGAAGGAAGGAAAAAAAGAAAGAAGGAAGATAAAGTAAAATAAAATAAGTAAAATATAATAAAGTTATTAAAATAAAAAAATAATTATTAAGAGACAAAAAAGAAAAAAATTAAAAAAAGAAAACGGATGGATAGAACCCTAGGACAAATGGTGGCAGCAAAGCTATACAGACAAAATCTCACACAGAAGCATACACATACACACTCACAAAAAGAGGAAAAGGGGAAAAAATCATAAATCTTGCTCTCAAAGTCCACCTCCTTAATTTGGGATGATTCGTTGTCTATTCATGTATTCCACAGATGCAGGGTACATCAAGTTGATTGTGGAGCTTTAATCCGCTGCTTCTGAGGCTGCTGGGAGAGATTTCCCTTTCTCTTTGTTCTCACAGCTCCCGCCTCTGAGTGTAGGTCGCTGGAGGGCGTCTGTTCTTCACTCAGACAGGACGGGGTTAAAGGAGCCGCTGATGCGGAGGCTCTGGCTCACTCAGGCCGGGAGGGAGGGAGGGGCGCGGAGTGCGGGGCGGGCCTGCGGCGGCAGAGGCCGGCGTGACGTTGCACCAGCCTGAGGCGCGCCGTGCGTTCTCCCGGGGTAGTTGTCCCTGGATCCCGGGACCCTGGCAGTGGCGGCCTGCACAGGCTCCCCGGAAGGGGGGTGTGGATAGTGACCTGTGCTCTCACACAGGCTTCTTGGTGGCGGCAGCAGCAGCCTTAGCGTCTCATGCCCGTCTCTGGGGTCCGCGCTTTTAGCCGCGGCTCGCGCCCGTCTCTGGAGCTCTTTTAAGCAGCGCTCTTAATCCCCTCTCCTCGCGCACCAGGAAACGAAGAGGGAAGAAAATGTCTCTTGCCTCTTCGGCAGGTCCAGACTTTTCCCCGGACTACCTCCCAGCTAGCTGTGGTGTACTATCCACTAACCGCCAACCCCAGTCCTCATCCTGCCCTCCGACCGAAGCCCAAGCCTCAGCTCCCAGCCCCCGCCCGCCCCGGCGGGTGAGCAGACAAGCCTCTCGAGCTGGTGAGTGCCGGTCTGCCCTGATCCTCTGTGCGGGAATCTCTCCGCTTTGCCCTCTGCACCCCTGTTGCTGTGCTCTCCTCCGCGGCTCCGAAGCTTTCCCCTCGTCGCCACCCTCAGTCTCCGCCAGCCAAGGGGCTTCCTAGTGTTTGGAAACCTTTCCTCCTTCACAGCTCCCTCCCACTGGTGCAGGTCCCGTCCCTATCCTTTTGTCTCTGTTTATTCTTTTATCTTTTGCCCTACCCAGGTACGTGGGGGGTTTCTTGCCTTTTGGGAGGTCTGAGGTCTTCTGCCAGCGTTCAGTAGGTGTTCTGTAGGAGTTGTTCCACGTGTAGGTGTATTTCTGGTGTATCTGTGGGGAGGAAGGTGATCTCCGCGTCTTACTCTTCCGCCATCTTTTGATTTTTCTTACTTTGAAAAGTATGAAGTGCTACTATACAAAAGTGGAACATTCATTTGTCACCATTACCATAAAGAAAAATATCTATCAGATATTTTCCTAAGGGCTTTTCTCCAAGAGCCTTGGACCTCACCTCAAAGAAAACCATTGCTTTTGCCTGGGGATTCAGTTTTCTAGTCCTTAAAATCAGCAGGATGATGCCCCCCCAAACCCTGGTTTTCTTGGAAGTGGGAAAAAGGGCATGAAAATACCCTAATAAAGCCAGAGGGTTTTTGCTCGGTTCTGGACTGCTTTCCACTGACCCCCATTGTGGGGTACTGTCATAAACCCTTGGAGGGAAGTATAGGGGAGCATACAGATCCCCAACTCTTCAGAGGAAAAACGTATAGCTCTCAGAAATGTACTTATTAACTCAAACCAGTCCCAGCTCTATTTTGCATAGTGTGAACATTACAGGTTTTTAACGCCGGTGGAAAATACAAGGACAAAATATGAGCACATAGACCAGGCTCCTGCTTCTCTTAGGCGCTTCACCTTGTTGGGCTGGCTTGTCTGCCAGCTACGCATGGGACTCTCCTTGCTTCACTTCCCTATGTCCCCCTCCAACAGTTTCTCCTGTGATCCATGCCCATCTCCCAACAATCTTCCCCTCTCTCAGAACAGCCGCTGATATCAGGTGTTGACCCCTCTTATATGTCCCCTGGTCATAATTGATTGATTGGGGTGGACGCCTGACCCAAACTGGCCAATCAGAGTTTCTCTCCTGAGAATGTGAAGAGTGACACAGACAGACAGGGACTAAAAGTTATGGGACCTGAGTCCCGGTGTGGTAGGCAAAATTTCGAATCCCCTCCCCCCAACCTATAATATAATGAGATGATGAGCTATCACTCCCACAATTGTTATGCTATGTGGCAGAGTTGACCTTAAGACGGGAGATTCTCCGGGTGAGCCTGATCTAATTATCTGGTTCTTTCAAAGCAGCAGAAGTCAGAGAGATTTGAAGCACGAGGGGAATATGACACCCCACTGCTGGCTTGAAGATGGAAGGGGCCATATGAGAAGAAAGTGCAGTGGTTTCTAGGAGTTGATGAGGTCTCCCAGCTGATAGCCATTGAGGAAGTGGAAACCTCAATCCTGTAATCACAAGAAAGTGGATTCAGCCAACAACCTGAGTGAGCTTAGAAGTAGATTCTCTCCTTAATCTTCCAGATAAGACCTCAGCGTGGCTGGCACCTGGACTTTGGCCTTCAGCAGAGGACCCAGTTGAGCACTGCCAGACTTCTGACCTACAGAACTGTGAGTTAAGAAATTTATGTTCCTTTAAGCCACTACATTTTTGATAATTTGTTATGGCAGCAATAGAAAATGAATGCACAGGGCACAGGGCCACGGCAATGCATTGTGAGGCGGCCGGGACCTCCTGCAGCTGAGGGCCTCAGCACCACCTCGTTCCTTCCTTCCTTCACATTCTTCACTTGGTTCTGTGAGCTATGTAGACGTCTTCCAAACAATTTCCCTTTTTCTGCTTAAGTCAGTAGATTTGGTTTTCTGTTGCTTATAACCAAGGAGCCTCAACAAAATGGGGTGTAGACTGGGGTGACCTGCAAAAACAGTGTAATTCTGGTTCCTGGAAGTGTTGCTGTGTGAAAACTCATGAGAGATTAAATGAACTTTGGGAAGTCTCGGAACTTTAAATAAATTGAAGGTTATTGAAAAAATCTACTATTTTTGCTGAATATTTATAATTGCATTTTGAAGATATTATTTAGTTGAATGATAATATTGACTTTGGTCTACAGATACGCCTACCCACGTAAACCCAAGCTACATTGTTCACTAATAGGAAGACTTTGCAGTACGCTTGTTCATTGGTTAGAGCACACATTTGAAAGCTCCCTGGAAGCCTGTAGATTTGTTTACACCAGGTAAAAAGCTAGGTGAAGCCAGGGCATGGTCTGCTGCTTCGGGCACTGGTGTCCACCCCACCCCCACCCAGTTCCAGCTGGCTGCCCACAGCAGAGTACAGACCCCAGCAGGAACCATGCCAATGTGGCCTCTGGCCAGGCAGAGTGAGGGAGCAGAGTGACAGAGATGTCCAGGTGCAGACAGCTGGCTTGGCGGGGGAGAAGGGGATGATTGACACAGAGGAAGAGGGGCAGGCCATGGACACCATCCAGAGCCTGGGAATCTGCCCATGCATGGACTCCCAGTCTGCAGGGGCCTGTCACCCTCCATCCTTGAGTGTATGGAGGAGGGCATGGACAGTAAGCTCCCTTTTCACTCTGCAGCTTGAGGGTGGGGCTGGGAGTGAAATAGGAGAAGGAGGGAAGAGAAAACAGCAGAGGGAAGATGCATCCCTGTAAAATTCACCTCATAATGAAGAAAGTCCCTCTTGGCTTTGCTTGCTTGGAGAGGAGAACAAGACTGAGGTCCACAAGATTTCTTTTCAGATGTTCCTGTAAATGCCACCAAGTAGTAGAATTTTTTTTTTTTTTTGTGGTAATATCCTTGGTGCAGGAAACATGACTGAGTTAGTTACAGACAATGAAATACAGTCCCTTCTGCGTGGGGTCAGTGGAAAAAGGAAGAGGATAAGGCCTAGGGGAGGGAGGAGAGACTGTGTTAAGCTGTGTGTAAGCAGGAACAAAGAGTAGCTGGATCTTGGACATTCAAAGAAGGAGCAATTCTAAAAAGAAGAGTACACTCCAGTCTGGGGGCGTTCTCCTTTGGGCACAAGGACAGAAAACCTGGGTTGCTTATACAAAGTTTATTCTGCACCCACCCCGTGCAGACTGGAGGTTGCAGGCTTAGCCTGGGTGCCTGGGGACAAGCCTAGCTGGTGTCAAACTGCCAGCCAAGCCACATGCATAATTAGGTGGATTTGGATAGAAACCCAGCCACCTGAGCCTACTTGTCTGCCTTTCTACACTTGGGTTTTGCTTTATCTTTCCCCTCTAACCAGTTTCTTTAAGGCTTCTTTAAGCCTTAATACTATATAAGGCTCCATATATAGTATTTCTTCACAATAGGAAAGAAGTACTAAATTGGCTGGATTCCTAGCTGAAAGTCAATCTTGGTCTTCCACTGATAGGAAAATCTCTTATCAACCCTACTCCTTTCCCAAGAGAGCCTATAGATCAGGCATTTTGCCACTTTTCAGATCTTTCCCCAGGCTGAAAGTAACTAGATAACCATCATTTTAAGATAAAGGATATGTTCTCTGATGGACAGTCCAGGGGAATAAGATATTTGGGATTTTTTTTTTTCTTTTCTGCTTCTGTTCATCTACTTAACAGTGTTCCAGCAATTTACTCCTTTCACACTGGTCCCTTTGGCTGTAAACTGGAGACCCTAATTCCAGTCATTTCCCTCATAGTTCAGGACAGATTTAATGAATCTTTATGGACCATATAAACCAGTTTTTTATTGCACCTCTCCCTCACTCCCATAACCACATACGCATTTCCTGCGCCATTTGATAAAGCCTGAATGTACTCACTCTGGCATTAGCCCTAGCATGTTTTGCTCCTTAAGGAAGAAAACAAGTTATTGTTCACTGCCGACTTGGGTTGTCTTTTGCTCTGTGGAGTCTTTGATCTTTCAGCTGCCCTTCCCTCTGCTGATCACAGCCTTCCCTTAACCATTTAAAAGGCTCAATGGGTCTTCTGACACGTGGTTCAACTCAGATTTCTCAGCGCGCTTTTAGATGGTGTCTCTGGGGACGTGTTTCTCTGACCCACTGAGTCAATGCTTTTCATCAGCCCCAGGGCTCTGCCAGGGAGCACGGTTTCTCTTGCCTGCTCCAGCTCTTACTCGTTTAATTGAGAGCAATGACAGCATGTATTTAGGGAGAGGAGATCTCTTAGGATTTAAAAAATGGTGAGTACAAAATCTGTATTTTGGTATATAGTATTATAGAAGGATGTTCAGTTTTAAGGGAAATTAGTTTTGAGATTGCTTTACAGATGGGGAAATTAAAAAATCAGGGATGGATTGTTTCTGCTCTTTCTTGCTGGAAGAGGGGGCTTAAGGCAGGAATGTGTGAGATTCCAAATCCACTGCTATGCCCAGAAGGGGTCTCACTTCTCCCTGCCTCCCTCCTCTGCCTGAAATAGACATCAGTGGGGGTATGTTACCCTGGTACGTGTGTGGAGCCAGTGAGAGTGTGGCATCACCACCGCCATGTTCCCAGGGCTGTGGATGGCTGGTGGGGAAGTGGGGAGGGAAGAATTCACCCCCAGCACCTGCACCATGCCTGATCCATCACAGGCACTCAATACGTATTTACTGAATTAATTTGATTTAGAGCCAGAAAATCAGCCCTCTCTTGTTTAGTGAGTCCAAGATGCCTAATCTGTGAAAAAGGGTTATTTCTTGCCCTAGCTCCTCCATGGAGTGGTTTTGAGGATAAATGTGAAGATGTCTGGACCATAAAACACACCATACATTTATGGCATTTCTCTTGGATACAGCCCTTGTTGGGAAGGCCATGATATCACAATTAAAGACAGTTTGTAAACCCTTTCCTAAATGGCTTCAGCGCCTGAGTGTAAATCTTGTCTCCCCTCTCACACACTCTTGAGATCGTCTTCTCACAACTGCGTTCCCTACCACAGGTGGTACCACAGTTAATGGGATTGGGTGAGAGTCAAATGCAAATCACGTTCTTCCCAAGTTGCCAGCTTTTGGCTTTTGGCATTACCTATTTCAAATGTTTTCTTCTGCTCTAGACATATGTTTGAAGGGCTATAGAATTATCTTTTATTGAACTAAATTTGTCCTTACTTAGGACATTTTCTTATGGAATTTAATTCATAAATTAATATATGTAATCTGATCAAAAGAGTTCATGGCACATAGAAAGTGATATATAAGAGTTAGCTTCTGCTGTTACTGGTTGCTAACCTACTTAAATGTCTCCTCTTCAGAAAGGTCTTCTCTGATTACCCTATGTTAAAAGAGTACTTCCCACTCTCTCCTCTTTGCCCTGTTTTATTTCCACAATAGCACCTATCATTATAGTATTCAATCAATACTTTGTTGCTTATTATCTGACTCCTCTACTAGAATGCAAGCTCCATGAGGGCAGATTTCAGATGTGTTTTGGTCACCTCTCTTCCTAATGCCTCATACATAGTAGGCCCTCAATAACCATTTACTGTCTGGACAACCATGCAGAATTTTCTTTTTCAGTTGGTCAGTGTTGTTCCCGGAGCTAGCCTGTAGTGGCTTGTAAGAGCCAACTGCGTGCGTTTCTTCCCAACTCTGTGTTTGTCGATGGCATCATTTGTAGCCTGAAATCAGTCATGGTGGGGGAGTTTATACCACGGCAATAGGCAAATACTGTCAATCAGCACCTGCTCCCCCTTTCCCTCCAGTCAGCTGTTCAACATTTACCAGCACACCACTGTTTCTAAAGAACCAAATCAACTACAGATCAGTTATACTGTTTAAAAGGCTGGTGTAGTGAATTAAAAATGGCTACAAATTCTTTGTCACTGCCCCTCATTAGGCAGTAGAGTCTATCCACTCCCTAGAATTTTGGCTGCCCTGTGACTGACCAATAGAGTACAACAGAAGTGACCCCATACCAATTTCAGACCTACTCTGTAAGAGGACTGGCAACTTCTCTTTCC
This sequence comes from Aethalodelphis obliquidens, assembly GCF_003676395.1. Lineage (NCBI taxonomy): Eukaryota > Metazoa > Chordata > Mammalia > Artiodactyla > Delphinidae > Aethalodelphis > Aethalodelphis obliquidens. The sequence continues at coordinate 46,985,571 of NW_020837947.1, read as the reverse complement.
TTCTTCTTGGAACTCACTCTGCTATGAGGAAATCCAAGAAGATTCGGGGAGAAGCCCACGTAAGGGAGAATTGAGGTCACCAGCCAATAACCTCAGCTGAGTGGTCGATGTCAATTTGCCAGGCCTGTGAGTGAAACCATGGTAGGGGTAGACCCTGCAGCTCCAGCTGGCTCCCCAGTGGTTGCCCTGTGGATCAGAGATTCCCACCACGAGCTGCCCAATCTGCCAAATCGGGAACACATAAACAACTGTTGTGTATTAAGCCGCTAAATTCTGGGGTGGTTTGTTATACAGCAACAGACAGCTGAAACAGCTGGGTAATAAACACTTTGAGAGTGTCTGGAAGTGGTCGGGATTTGGTGAGTTCTGACTGGCTGGATTCGCTTGTGGTCTGAGCCTCAGTCAGTGGCACACATTCGCAAGAGTAACTTTGACAACAGATACATGCTACATGTTTGTATTTCCCACAGTGAAATATAAGTAGAGTCAGAGGATTGCTGTTGGATTGGATGTGAGGATGAGGGAAAGGGATCAGTCCGAGATGACTCCTCGGTTTTTGATCTGAGCAACTGGGTGGATGACGGTGCCATTAAAGGTGACTAGGAAGAGTCGTGAAAGAGTGGACTGTGCGGGGGGGTGGGTGGGAGCATCAAGCATTTCCTGTTGGTTATGCTAAGTTTGAGTTGCCAAATAAGTACTGAGAGATATGCATCTGAACCCCGGAGAAGAGTTGGTGCTGGAGATATAAACTGAGAGTCATCAGCTTGTAGGTGATATTTAAAGCCATAGATATCAGGTAGATAGAAGAGAAAGAGATTAGAACTAAGCTCAGGAGACTTTGGGGTTGAGCAGAAGAGAAGCAACAAGTGAAGGAAAGGGAACTAAGAATGGGTGGCCAGTAAGACAGGAGAAGAAACAGGATAGTGTAGTATCCTAGAAGCAGTGAAAACATGCTTTAAGAAGGAAGGACATGATGGATGTGGTAAAATCCTCCTGAGAGGAGGAATAAGATTGAAGACAGAGAATTGTCCATTGGGTTTAGCCAAATGGGGGTCGTTGGCAACCTTAATAAGATTTGTTTCAGTGCTGTGGTGAGGGTGAAATCCTGATAAGACGCATTACAGACAGAATGAGAGGTGAAGAAATGGAGACATCATGTAGGGACAACTTTTGAGTTTACTGTGAGCAGAAGCAGAGAAATAGTGTAGGAGCTGGAAAAGGATGCAGTTAAGGGTGGGGCACATATAAGAGTAAGTGTGCAGACTTTGGGAATGAGAAGACAAAATAGTGATTCATAAGAGGAGGTATACTTTGGAGGAAGAAGGTTGTAAGCAGGTGAGACGTGATGGGAATGATGAGACTCAGTGCTCAAGTGGAGGGTTGGTCTGAGAATATGGACAGTTTATCCATTTTATATTAGTAAAGACGTAATATGTGTACCGTCTGCAGATGCAGATAGGTTGTTAGATTTATTAGTGGAATGATGAAGTGATTCTCATCAAATTTGGTCTATTCGATCGGTGAAATAAAAGTTCAGATCATCATCAGAGGGTGAGGAGAGGAGGATGGTGTTAGTGATTTGAGAAAATGTGACAGAGTTGCCCTTAGACAGTGAGAACGTCAACTCCCTAGAGACATCTTTTAGGATTATATTATCAGTGTGAATGAGCCTAACCCCTACTTGAAAGTTTTTTGTTTTTTTAAATTATTAATTTATTTATTTTGTCTGCGTTGGGTCTTCGTTTCTGTGCGAGGGCTTCCTCTAGTTGTGGCGAGCGGGGGCCACTCTTCATTGCAGTGCGCGGGCCTCTCTTGTCGCGGAGCACAGGCTCCAGACGTGCAGGCTCAGTAGTTGTGGCTCACGGGCCTAGTTGCTCCGCGGCATGTGGGATCTTTCCAGACCAGGGCTCAAACCCGCGTTCCCTGCATTGGCAGGCAGATTCTCAACCACTGCGCCACCAGGGAAGCCCCCTACTTGAAAGTTTTTGTCATAAAGTTAGACCATTTTGAAAGATGATGTGTTTTTCTCAGCTACACTCAGCAGGAAGTAGAGTGTTTAACTGTGGTTGGAACTTTGTCGGACAGTAAAATGAACAGGGCAAGCAACAAAGGAGGTATGGGTATGGATATAGATATAGGGGTGTGCGTTTGTGTAAAATTGTGTATCATGGGATCAGAAGTTGGTCAATAGTAAGGACAAAGGTAAAGACATGGACGGGGGCAGAAATGTGGGTAGGGGGAGAAAGAGCAGAGCAATGATGGGTCCAATGAAACAGGAGTCCCAATGGGGTGTAAGCCTTGTTGCGAGGAGGACACTAGAATGACTGAGCTGGAAGGACAAGCAGTACTCAGAGAGTGGAGGCTTTAACTTGAGATATTAGGGGTGGTGCCCTCACTGGTGGTGGTGAGGACTGGGATATAACCATGGTAGTAGGTGGCTAAGATAGGGTGGGAAAATGTTTTCAGAGGTGAAGAGATGAAGAACCTGCAAAGCCAGGATGATGGTAGACTGTCCTCATAGAGGTTGAGGTTTCCAGGAATGATGACAGAAGGGTTGGTAGAAAGGAAGGCAGTTGAGCCACATGTTAAAAATCAATAAATAGGGCTTCCCTGGTGGCACAGTGGTTGAGAGTCCGCCTGCCAATGCAGGAGACATGGGTTTGTGCCCCGGTCCGGGAAGATCCCACATGCCGCAGAGCGGCTGGGCCCGTGAGCCATGGCCGCTGAGCCTGCGCGTCTGGAGCCTGTGCTCCGCAACGGGAGAGGCCACGACAGTGAGAGGCCCGCGTACCACCAAAAAAAAAAAAAAAAAATCAATAAATGAAGGGTAGTGACCTGGGAGTCAGTGGTTGAGAGCACCGAGGCAGGGGGGTCATGGGTGCTATAGTCTGATGACATGTTCTTCAGAAAGAACTGAGATTTTTAATAGAGAAGATAGCAGACATGCTGTGGAGGCAGCGATGGGGAACCAGCTTGAGGTTCTGTGTGAGAGGATGGAGGAACAACAGTCTCCACTTGCAAGAGCTACACAGGAAGCTTCCTGCTCATTCCTACTAGACTCAATGCTCCCCTTTTAGAGAAAGACAAATATCGTATGATGTCACTTATATGTTGAATCTAAAATATGACACAAATGAACCTATCCATGAAACAGAAACAGAATCACAGACATAGAGAACAGACTGATGGTTGCCAAGGGGGAGGAGGCCGAGGGAGGGATGGAGTGGGAGGTTGGGGTGAGCAGATGTAAGCTTTTATATACGGGATGGATAAACAACAAGGTCCTCCTGTATTGCACAGGGAACTATATTCAATAACCTATGAGAAACTATAATGGAGAAGAATATTAAAAAAGAATGTATATACATGTATGACTGAATCACTTTGTTGTACAGCAGAAATTTACACAACATTGTAAATCAACTGTACTTCAATAAAAAAATACTGATTAAAACAAATGTTCCTCTTTTATAACAGATATTCTGTAATATCTGTAACTCCCTAGCTGTAACATAATACAAAGATAAAAAGGAAAGTAACTTAACAATAAGATAATTTCATTTTGACATGGAAAAGTGTTTGGTCATGGCTCTGCCAAAAGGCCTAATGAAGTTGTTCACTATTCGGACCCATTAAGGGAACACTGTGAACGTGACTGCAGTACAGGCAGACCGTAAGAGGTGTGTTGCCTTCCCGGATGCGATTTCCCAAAATGTTGCCCAACTCTCCGAAGGTGCACAAAACAAAGCGTAGTGTTCCCCCAATTTAACGTGGAAGTTTTATTTCTGCAAAATTCAACATATTTTACCACTGTATGAAAAATACTTGGGGTTTCTATATAGAATAGAGTTTAAATTCTGGCTTCAGATGATTATAAACGGTTTCCTAAGTTACATGCTCATCTGGCAGGATACAGAGCAATTCCTCCTTGTGAGGGACTGTTGTGCTCATTGCAGCAAATCCTACCCCCTGGCAGAAGCAGCATCCAGTCATTTTGACAACTATCATTTCCAGTTGCTAAAATGCTTTCTAACCACTGAGTTAGGATGACAAGGTGAGGCTCAGAGATGAAGCTGGGGACACAGGGGGCTTGCGGATCACACCTCATGGGTTCCAGAGGACAGACTGCAGGGCTTTGCGGGTGGGGATAGAAGGCTCAGTGAGACGAGGGGACTTTCAGAGCTCTGGGGATAAGAGCCCAGGCGGCAGGAGGCTGGGCTCCCCGTCCTGAGGGACGTGGGCAGAGATGTGAGAGCTGTCAGGAGCTACATCCGGTGGTCTCTCAGCGGAAGCTGGGAAATCAGGTCAAATTACAGCTTCCTCCTCAGACTGGCCCGGCAGGCAGAGTGCTGTGCAGAGGGGCTGTGCTGAGCCTGGGGCACAGGCCCCTCAAGGGAGAGTTTTTTTCCACATTTCCTCACAGTCTTCACAGTTGTCAGTTTAATGACTGCATAATGTTCTGAGGTGCTGGTATACCATGAATTATTAAACCATTACCCTGAAGTTGGAAAATTAGGTTGTTTCCTTTTTTTTTGCTATTTAGAATTTGTTGCAGAGATTGTTGTCAGGTGTATTTCTTTTGCTTCAGTTCATTTTTTGTATTTGTTTTTTTATTGAAGCACAGTTGATTTACGATATTTTTGCTTCAGTTTAAATACTTCCTGAAAATAAACCTCTAGTAGTCCATGGGCCCATACACCTTTCTAATATTTTTCATGCTGCCATTTGCTACCCAGAAAGAGCTTTTTAAAACCAATTTGTGAGCATATTGGTTTCACTGCAATCTCATCAAAATTAAGTGTCATTTAAGCTTTTTCTTCTTACATTAGTGGTTATGACATGGAAACTCAAGATTGCTTACAATTTAGGTTTTTTGATTACCAGCAAAAAGGATATTTCTGTGTTTGTTTACTGTTTGTAATTCTTTATGTGAATTGTTCATGACCTTTGTGCAATTTCCTTTGTCAGATCCCAATGTTTTTGTTCTAAATTTGAATGAACTCTTCATAGAACACAGGGGTGATACACACACACTGTCTTCATTACTGATACAAAATTCTACTCTCTATTTTCCTCCTGTACCCTAGCCCACCAGTCTGCTTTCCTTTTTGACAGTCTGCCTTTGAAGAAAAGCTAGGCAGTATTCAGTTTATTATTAATAAGTTGTGCTCCTATAACAGAGGTTCTCAACTTTGGCTGTCCACGGGAATCACCAGGAGAGCTTTAAAATCTACTGATGCCTCGGTTTCACTTCTGATTTAATTGGCCTGGGCACTGGGGTTTTAAAAATCTCCCCAGGTCATTCTGATACGCAGCCAAGGTTGAGAGTCATGATACTAAAATTCGTAAATTGTTTGTTGTGTTAAAATGAAGTGGGAGGAGGTGGTGGGTGGATGAAGGGGTGAGTGTGAGCCTGCAGGGGTGGTGATGGAATAAGTTACTGTTGAGGGGAGAGTTGGGGGAGGGAGTCCAGGATGCCCACTGGCATAAATAAGTCTGGGCATATTTCTTGGTCCTAGTAAATGCCTGCTTTCTTCTGACTTCATCCAGAACAAGGCTGCCCACTTCTTCTGATTTCCTGACACTATCCCTTCTTACCTGGTCCTTTCCTCTAAGACCCACTGTGGGACAGAGCCTACTCAATCTTGTACCTTCATTCCCATATGCCCAACTGTGAAGCAGTCGTGTGGCTTTTTAAAAGAGACTTTGAGAGTAAAAGGCTCTCTCTGAGGATTTTCCGTGGTCCTCTCCAATCCCTTCTTTCTCTTTTTGATTTGCATTTTGGAGTCAGGGAGACAACATACGTGTCCTGAATGTCTTCAGTTTTCACTAGCTTTGGATAACAATGAGATTGCCTTAACCATAAAAGCCTACCTTTTGCTGGTTTGATGCTCCCACTGACAGATAAGGACCTCAGCTTCCCAGGTGAAGCTCCCCCCCAGTTATTTTTAGGAATCCCCAGGATGTGTCTCCTGTGTGCTTATAAGTCCACTCACATTCCTCTACTTTAGCCTTCTCACTGATATCAACCCCTGCAAACTCATCTGAGGATGGAACTGCCCTTTCAGGAGGACCTCTGGTGCCTTGGGTGCTACATAAGACCATCGTATAAGCATCCATATTTCAGAATAAAGCCTGACCTAGGTACTGCTGGGTTCCAGTTTGTGAGCTCTGGGATGAGGTATAGGACGGACGTCTAGAGAAGGTGATGAGGAAATGGAACCAGGGGAATTCCCTGGCGGTCCAGTGGTTAGGACTCTGCATTTTCACTGCAGGGGTGCAGGTTCTATCCCTGGTCAGGGAACTAAGATCCTGCATGCCTGGGACCAGGCTGGGACCCTGGTCAACAAGACGGATGCTGGGGTGAGGGGACCTCCCAGTTCCCATCATATTCCCCCAAAACCGCACCCTAGCTTACAATGGGGCAGTGGCAATTGCTGAGACGACCAGAGATGAAGGGGAGGGAAAGTGGTGGAGAAGGAAAGCTATTGTCCCCACTCCTACCTCCAAGGGTCTTAGACTGCCTTAGGAAACAAAGTTCCTGGAGGACAGACACTCAGTCTTGTTTACTGTGTGTCTACACTGTTTCACGTAGTCTCCAAGGTAGGTGCACAGTAAATAATTGTTGAATAAATCCACTGAGTCAGAGGATTTCCCAAGTCCTACTCCACTGCTTATATGTTGGATTTTCTTGCCAGTTGAATTACCACCGAAGCCTTCTTTCAGGGTTTTAAAAATGATTGAATTTCCCTCCAAAGTTGTATCAGGGGAAATAAAAGCACAGTTCCACCACCTAAACATTGAACTGATCATTTACTACTTGAATCAATTGGTAACATTCTGTTTGCCGGTCTGTGGAAGAGGGGTAATTCCGGCCATTTTCACTGTGTGAAAAATAAGAATTGTTTGGTAATAAAAACCAGAATTAACTGAAGCACACCTAATTTATTAGCCTGAATTAACCAAACACCATTTGCTGTCTCTCACCTTTTGACTTGGATGACAAATAGACAAATAGCAAGTAAACATTAGATGGGTTTGTATATTAAATATATACTTTAACTTTTTTGGAACAACTTCTAGAGGCTACTTTGAAATAAAGGGTGTTAAATACCTTTGAGAGTTTTTAATAACAGTAATATTGTAAGAATCTGAATCATTAAACTGTTTTGCATATTTAACTAATGTATATTGTACATATTTAAGACAATTTTAATAATAAAAATAAAACAAAAAGACCATTTTTGGCTTAACCATTATTAGCCAAAAAATGTAACCACCCAAGATATTTTATTCTCTGCTTCTTCTAGGAAGTTTAGATTTTATCATAAAGATTACACGCATATAAACCATCAGTGTTGAAAGTTTTATCTTCCAGGATTTGCCAGAGCACACACCTATTATTGAGATTATTGAATGTATTTTAAATAAGAGGTTTTATAATTGAAAGTAAACAACTTGGAATATTTAGGGATGGAAAACTTTTAAGCAAGTAGTTTTTTGTGATTTTTAAAAATCGAATGATCCTGTGATGTCTGAGAAGTTGCTGCAGTTACTGCGGATTTAGAGTTCTATTTCTTAGAGGGATTTGCACACTCCCATTAAAAGAAACCGGAAAATCTTGATAATTCGAAATTTAAAATGTTTTTAAAAGCCTAGAAGGGTTAAAAATATTGTAAAAAGTGATCAGGCCAATCTTAGTAAAGGCAAACAATCTGAGAAGAAAACTATTTTTGCCCTTAAGTTTTTGCCAAAAACTGCTGAACCCAGCAAAATTGGATTTGTTTTAATGGTCCAAGACTGAGAGGACATAAAACAAAGGCTAGGGCCTATCTAAGGTAGGGGACTATCTAATGGGAGACCCTGCTCATAAAACTGGGACCCCAAAGGGCTACATCCTCAGGGGAGGGGTCAATCAGAAATGAATGTATCCTTCCTACCCCTACCTCCAGTGGACTGTAAGAAAAGTGGCTTTGGTCCTGAGCAGAGCCAGTGTCAGAAGGGACACATCTTAGCCCACAAAAATCTGCCCTGGTGCATTTTTTTAGCACAAATTTCATATCATTTGGGTAGTTAAAAAACTTCAAGCCTAAATTTAGATTAAAGTGGTCTGGGAATGGCAGCGGCCTCAGGCAGCTGGGTAGAAGTAACAAGAAATTCTCTCTGGATGAAAACTTCTTCATAATAGGCCACAAAGAAGTCCCACAAATAAGTTTCCATGAAAAATGAGCTGCTCACTGTAAAAAAATAACTAAGCACCCAAGGAAATTGGTACCAAGAAGGAAAACAGACAGGAGAAACAAATCTACAAAGGCTTCAAATAATGGATTAGTATTCAAGGAATATAAAACTAGCATGCTTGCTATGTTTAAAGAAATAAAAGACAAGCTTGAAAATACCTACATAGAATAAGAAATTTCAAAGAATAGCCAAACAATTTTGAAAAAGAACCATGGAGAACTTCTAGAAAAAACCCAATTGGAATTTAAAGCTCATCATATGGGTTAAAAATAATAGATGAAGATAAAAAGAGAAGAGTAAATTGGAAGATAGTTCAGAAAAAATTACCCAGGATTTTTTTTTTTTTTTTTTTTTTTTTTTTTTTTTTTTACTATTTATAGCATCAGACACTGTTCTCCTTGTATGGAAGGGTTAAATGATAGCAGTAGACTTTTCTGCATTAGAAATTGAATGTGGCACTTATGTGTACAGTGTGTCCATAAATATGTGTAATCCTGGTGAACCTGCAGTGTTAGATGAAAATTTTAACTTTATTTAAGATTAGGTTAGAATAGAGTTTGGTTTTAAACTTTTACCAATTATCTTCCAAGACACCAAATGTCCAGCTTTTACTCATCCTACCTTTCTTTCTCCTTTATATTTCCTTATAACTTTGTAATATTTGGTCTACCTTGAATTATGTACCTGTTTCTTACTAGACTGAGATCAGGGAACCTACTGGTACACTCTCTGGCCTAGCCGGTACTCCAAAACATACCTATCACCTGAAAGAAAGAAAAGCAAAAAGAGGTAGAGAGAGAGGGGGCAGGAGAAAGAGAGGTGGGGAGGAAAGAGGGAGAGGGAGAAAGAGAGGTGGGGGGGGGAGAGAGGGAGAGAGAAAAGCAAGTGAGAGAGAAAAAGCAAGGGAGGAAAGAAATTTCCTAACTAAATATAGGGTGACTATAAATGAACTTTTTGGAAGAGGATGTTTCTGGAAGAGGATAAGGAGAATATAAAATGAACTCAGGATTATAAATTTTGCAAAGAAATGAAAGAAATATGGTTTAAATGAAGTTTGCAGATGCTGTGGGTTAGGAGGGGATGCAACACCAAGAAGAGTCAATTAGATGCAAAAGGACCTAAATTAAAGAGATGGATAAGAAAGAGTAAAATGACTTTTCACTTTGGAGAAGTACAAAATTATGCATTTGTAGAAAAATAATTTGGGAGATGTAAAATTAAGAATGGGTAAAACCTGCAAAGAAATGTAAGTGTGGGAAAAAAAAGACATTAATAGTACTAATAATAACTACCACTTAGTCGAGCACTTCCTATATGCCAGATACTGAACTGGTCACTTTGTATACAGCTTTCCTGAATACTCACAACCACCCTATGTCAGGGATTAGAATCTCTCTCTCTTTTTTTTTTTAGTTGAGGAAATGGAAGTTTAGAGAGGTAAGATAACTTTCCCAAGCTTGCATAACCATTAAGAGGCAAAGCCAGGATTCAATCCAAACCCACGAGGCTCCCAGGCCCATGCTTTCCCCTCCATCACATACTTCCATCACGTATAACAAAGTGGTGACAACCAAGATAGCAACAAAGTGGTGACAACCAAGAATAAATAAAAGTTAATCAAATTTAGGAAACTGACTTAAGATGTTTAAAAGATGGAAAGTTCAGACCAAATACAAACACTAAAAGTCTCACTTCTATGACTGGTTCTGGAACTGCCTCTCAGGACATGTAAACTTACATTTGACAAAGTATATAATATACATTGTAGGAGGAATGTGTATGGGCATTAGAAAAACAAGAAGGACTTGGTAAGTTCTATTATAGGTTATTACCAGACATTGAATATAGTTCCCTGTACTATACAGTAAATCCTTATTGTTTGTTAATTACAAGGAGAAAATAGTAATTTTTCAAATAATTTGTGGGAATATACTTTGAGACTATGTTATTGTGTTGTTCCTCATTAAACTTTTTCTTTTCTACTAAATAAATAAATAGATAGATAAAACCTTTAATCCATGAGTCCTTGCTAACTGAAAAGTTCGTAAACAGTGGGAAGGTAAAGCACATTACAGAAGAATGCCAGCTAACAAATGCGGAAGCAGTGATAGAAACAGGAAGACACCATTTTACATCCACCATAGTATTAATAGATTCAGGCAAGAATCATCAATGAATGATAAAATAACTGGATAAAAGACCACTGGGAAACAGAATACTTACATAGTCTCAAAGGATCCCCTAATAATAGAGTTCTTAGTAATAACAAAGGTGAAAAAGATACCTTTACAATAGAGAAATCCAGTGGGTACCACTTTAATCACACGATCAACCATCACTGATAACGGGACAAACAAGCATCATGTGTCCTTGATGTGATATAATAAGGACACAATATTCCTTATGCGTTAGGTTGAACCACGTTAAATTGCTGATATTTGACTGGTTTTGGTCTTTAAAAATGACAGTTTCACTTGATTCAAACTAACAGTATTTCTGGTGTTTAACATGAATTTAATCGTGAATAAACAAATAGACAAATGAAAATTGAGGGCATTCTGCAAAATAACTGGCCTGGATTCTTAAAACAATGTCAATATCATGAAAGAATTGTTTTTAAAAGGCTGAGGGATTCCTTTAGGTTGAAGGAGACTAAAGGGACATGACAACGAAATATAATGATTGCTTCTTGTTAAGATCCTGGATTGGGAGGGCAAACTCCTCTATGATGAATATTATTGGGATAAATGGAGAAGTTTGAATGTAGGCTGTATATTATTAGATAATAGTATTATGTCAATGGTCAATTGTGAATTTTTATGAATATGGTAATTGTACCGTGATTATGAAAGAGGGTGTCTTTGTTATTAGAACATATATGCTGAATATTTGGAGCAAAGGATTATAACATCAGCAGACAACTCTTTAAAGGCTCAAAGGTTCTGCAAAACAGTGAGCGTGTAATTACGTGTGTATGTATAGGTATCACGCACACACAGAGAGAAGGCATAAATGTGGCAAGATATTAACAATTGGCCAATCTAGTTGAATGGTATATGGATATTCACTGTACTTTTCTTGCAACCTTCCTGTAGGTTTGACCTTTTCAAAATAAAGCGTTGGAGGGGAGAAAAAAGAATTGTCATTATCTTCATTCAGGGTATAAATGCTGGGCTTTTGGGTGCTTTCCTGAATGGAATCTTTTGACACTATGGCCAGCTGTGTTGTGACCGGGATAATTTTTAAAAAGACCGAGTTGAAGTAGAGATTATGTCCCTTACCCAGAGGAAAACGATGAGTTTCCACTTTCCTGCTAATGGAACCACTAAGCCCCGTGCGGAGCATCAGTGCACTTGTGAACGGAGCCTTGCTTTGCATGGTGCAGCTGTCGGTCAGCACCCGAGAGTCCACGAATCCATCTTCATCTGTGCATTAGCGTAAAGCTCCCTCAGGGATTTAGAGACTTTTTTTTAAAAAAATGCTGAGTTTTAATTGGATCTTCGAGCTGTTGGGAAATTACGATTCTGTAGAACAACTGCGTAATTGGAGATAAAAGAAAAAAATTCTCTTTACTAAAAATAGAAACCTCGAGCTCTCCAATTTTTTAAAATGTAAGAGTTGGGTTATGATGGGGGTGTTGAGGGCTTAGGGCAGGCGCTGCGCTCCCCCCACTGTGCCTTGTCCACCCCAGCCCTGTGCTGTGGACCCAGAGGTGGGAGGAGGGGGTGAAAAAGCCTTCGCTCTTTCTCTCCTTAGAACTTCATCTTTTCCTGAGCACCTCGTTGTTATTTTAGCTCTAGTTGCCACTTCTTATGCCAGGCTTGCTGCCAAGATCGTCTTTGTTTTTACCCTGGCCTTCAGTCAGGGTTTCAGTTCTTTGCAAGAGCCTTTTCCCGTCTGCTCTCCCATCGTTCACTCTTTTCCTTCTGTCTTGTCAGCTTTCCCTTTGTCCGTTTGGCTTTCCTGCTTGCTCTTCCTGCCAGCAAGTCTGTCCTATTTCCCTGCCATTCCTGATCTTATTTTCAATGTAAGTACATTTCTTTGGGAGACGGAAATAGATGGATGAAGGGGAAAGTCATCCTTTATAACACACACATTCACACAGACAGACACACACACAGAGACACCAAGATGATGGTAAAGTAAGGGACTGTTAAAAAGGAAAGGTCACTTGGCTGGAGTTTTGATTTCTCTGAAAGATTTCAACGGTCCATTTTTAAGAGTCATATTAGCCTTAATCTGCAGGCTTGTGGTGTTTAGCAAACACCTGGATTAAAAACCAGTTTCACACATATATACACTACCAAATGTAAAATAAATAGCTAGTGGGAAGCAGCTGCATAGCACAGGGAGATCAGCTTGGTGCTTTGTGACCACCTAGAGGGGTGGGATAGGGAGGGTAGGAGGGAGGGAGATGCAAGAGGTAGGGGATATGGGGATATATGTATATGTATAGCTGGTTCACTTTGTTATACAGCAGAAACTAACACACCATTGTAAAGCAATTATACTCCAATAAAGATGTAAAAAAAAAAAAAAACAGTTTCACCACTCACAGTGTGAACTTGGGCAAGTTACTTCCCCTCTCTATATCCCTGGCATTTTGGTTTTGTTAAGATCTGAGACAGTGACTTTCTCTAAGGGTTGCTATGAAGGTTGAATGAGGTGATGCATTTAAAGTATCTGGCAGAGGGCCCTGCAGAGGGCAGGCTCTCTGCAAGAGCTTGTATTATCATTGACTTCTTCAGGCCATCACTGTCCAGCACAATCGGACACAAGGTGATATCTTCCCCCTTAAGACGCCTGTGCCCCAGCTTTGACACTATTTATTAGGCTGCCCTTTATTGCCTTTCTGCCTGCCTTCTTCTTCCCCTCCCACCATTCTCTCTCTCTTCTTCCTTTTATATTTTCTTTATCTTCTCTTTCTTGTTTTCTTCCCACTCCCTTCCACACTCCCCCAAAGACTTCAAAAATATACCCAACTTAAAAAGTTAAAATCAATAGTTAAAGAGAAAATAGGTGAAGGGAAAATGAGGATAGAGATTTCATAAAGCCAGAGTTAAGAGGAAATGCATGACTGCATACCCTGGTAAGACATAATTGCTAGTTGGGGTACCATTTTACTGAGCTTCCTGGCTGCCAAAGGAAAATGGAGACAAAATAATTAAGAGTAACGAGGTGCATGAGGTTAATATATAGAAATTGTGGTTCTTTTCCTGAGCACTTCTGTGGATTCTTATAAAAGGAACACCGAGTGATAAAAGTAAATGATATCCAGCATAATAATGTGTCTACTTTCATAATAGTTATGATGACAAACTTCAGAGAACTGTTTCTTATGATGCCAATAAGACTGATGATATACAGCTGCGGTTCAATCCTGTAAAAGCATTTTTACAAGGAGTTAAAATAGTGTGCTTTATGCATGCAGTCCTCCAACGTCTGGCACACTGCAAGGACACATTTTAGAGTACCAAGAGGAATAAACAGACTCGTGTCCTTCAGGCAATCCTCTATAGATATCTCTGTCAACCAGGCTTTTGAAAAGTATGTGAAAGAATTCAAGGCAAGTCCCTGAGTATGGGTACCCTCTGCTGTTGGTGAAGGACGGAGAGATGTGATTGGATAATCAGCCAGGTAGAGATTAAGACTAAGGTCCTTTTTTAAAAAGTGAAAATTAAGAGTCAAGCAAACATACTTGCCTAAACAGAACTATCCCATTTCTGTGTGTGGAGGGCTGAGAGTTTACCTGCAGGCAGGGTCAAAATAGTCCTCCGTTCTGACACTGGATGGCTCTTTACGGTACAGTATTAAATGATGAAAGAAGTTGGATACCATTTAGAGGACGAAGAGCACAAACAAATGCACAAAAAGAAAATACACCAAAATGTTGATAGAAGAAATCTCTGGGAAGTGGGATTTGGGGTGATGTTTTTCTTTTCTATGTATTATTCTACAATAAGCAGATGTTACTTTGGTTATAAGGAAAAAAATAAAGCAATGCAAGTTATTTTCAAAGAAAGCAGCTACCCTGGGCTTCTTTGATACATGGATGAGTAGGTGAATGCAGCCACAAAGTTCCACAGCACTGGTTCTCAGCCCTAGCTGTGTTTTAGAATCCCATAGGGAGGCTTTAAAAGCTAGTGATGGCCTGGCTCCACCCCAGATCAATTAAATTAGGATCTATGAGGGTGGGGCCCAGGAATTGGCATTTAAAAAACTCCTAAGGTAGGGCTTCCCTGGTGGTGCAGTTATTAAGAATCCATCTGCCAATGCAGGGGACACTGGTTCAAACCTGGTCCGGGAAGATCTCACATGCTGCGGAGCAACTAAGCCCGTGCACCACAATTACTGAGCTTGTACTCTAGAGCCTGTGAGCCACAACTACTGAGCTCATGTGCCACAACTACTGAAGCCTGTGCACCTAGAGCCTGTGCTCTGCAACAAGAGAAGCCACCGCAATAAGCCCGTGCACCGCAACGAAGAGTAGTCCCCGCTCGCCGCAAGTAGGAAAAGCCTGTACGCAGCAACGAAGACCCAAAGCAGCCAAAAAAAAAAAACACTCCTAGGTAGTTATAGTGCAGAGCTGGGTTGAACTAGGAAAATCCTGTACGCAGCAACGAAGACCCAATGCAGCCAAAAAGAAAAAACACTCCTAGGTAGTTATAATGCAGAGCTGGGTTGAGATGGCACACTGTAGAACACACCTGAAATCATTTAACCCTGGACCATGTTCTAAGCAGGCGTACTCTTTCCAGGGGCCTATATGGCCCTCCACAATCTGGCCTCTGCCCTCCTCTCTCATGTCAGCTCACACCGCATTCTTATTCATTTAGCTCCCAGAACAGTGCATGGCACATAGTAGTTTCTGAATTGAAAACAAAGTAGGACTCAATGAATTCACGGATATGGTTTGCTGACTATGGCCACAGGAAAAATAAACATCTGCGTTTGAGTAGCACAGTTTTCTATGAATTATTTACCAATTGTATTGACATTGATTGGTTTTCATGTTTCAATAGACTTTTTAGGTATAACCGAGAATAGAAAGGGTGTTTTTTTTTTTTTTCAAGAGTTGATTTAATTATTGTTTTTGTAATCCTTGGCTATGAGGACCATTTGTTCAGTAGGTCAATTTTTTTTAATGCATGACAAGAATGTATGCTCCATGAGCATAAGATCTGCCTTTCTCACCACTATAACTCCTCAACCTAGGAAAGTACCTGGCTTGTAGTACAGGCAATGAATACTTGTTGAATGCATCTTCAAGAAGTAAATAATAATAAAAGCATAATATTATTGTAGAGGAAAGTAGTCATCTTTCTATTCCCCATATAATGGGTTAGGGTTTTTGTTGGGTCAGGGATGGGGGGATCTGTGCACATACTTATGCAAAAGTAGCATCAAATTATTTAGACAATTGTTGAACAAAGGTGTGACTGAGAAGTTATAAAAGCATACTGAGATGTGGTTTGGGAATCCAACTGTTGGTACGTGAAAGAATTGAATAAAGCACAGCTGGCTGCACTTTGGCCCCAACACAGCCGCCAGTGATCTTTAAAGAATGGAAGCCAGATCGTGTTTCTCCTCTGTTCAAAACACTCCAATGACCTTATCTCACACCACATACAAAAATTCACTCAAAGTAGATCAAAGACCTAAACATAAGAGCTAACACTATAAAACTCTTAGAAGAAAACATAGGGGGAATTCTTCATGATATTGGATTTGGCAATGATATTTTGCGTATGACACCAAAAGCAGAGGAAACAAAAGAAAAAAACATAAATTAGACTTCATCAAAATTAAAAGCTTTTTTGCATCAAAAGACATTATCAAGAGAGTGAAAAAGCAATTTACAAAATGAGGGAAAGTATTTGCAAACCACGTATCGAATAAGGTTTTGATGTCCAGAATATATAAAGAACTCTTACAAATCAACAGCAAAAACCCAAAAAACCCGATTAAAAAACAGGCAAAGGACTTGAATAGATATTTCTTCAAGGAAGATAGACAAATGGCCGATAAACACATGAAAAGGTGTTCAACATCACTGATCATTAGTCCTTTAAATCAGGGGCCCCCAACCCTGGGCTGTGGACCAGTACCGGGCCACGCCCTGTTAGGAACCAGGCCGCACAGAAGGGACTGTGCGGCGGGCAAGAGAGTCAAGCTTCATCTGCCGCTCCCCCGTCGCTCCCCATCACTCGCCTCACTGCCTGAACCATCCCCCCTTCCCCCCTGCCTCTCCTCCGGCCGTCCACGAAACCGAAACCGGTCCCTGGTCCCAAAAAGGTTGGGGACTGATGCTTTAAATGACCCTCCATAATCTGGCTCGTGCCCTGCCCAGCCCATAGCTCTCTGATGTCTTCTTTTATACTTTCCCTGTATTTGCTTTGCTCCACACACACATGTCAGCAACACTCTCATCACGGGACATGGGCACTTCCTATTCCCTCTGCCTGGACCGCTATTCCCCTCTCCCGTTTTACCTTGCTCCCTCCTTTACTGCTTTCAGGTTTTTGCTCAACTGTCACCTTCTCAGTGAGGCTTCCCCAACAACTCTATTTAAATTTCAAACCCCTTCCCCACCTCACACATAGCTGACACTCTCCGTTGCTTTTCTTGCTTCATTTTGCCCCATATCACTTATCTCCATCCGACACAGTTGATCTATCTATATTTTATTTACTTTTTATCGTCTGACTTGCTCCTTTAGAGTGTAATAACTATGCACACTGGGATTTTTTTTTTGGTCTGTTTAGTTTTCTCCTTTATTCCCAACATCTTGAACAGTGCCTGACACATAATAGGTGGAAATTAATATTTTGTTGAATGAAGGAATAAATAAAAGATGAAAATATGATGTGCTTATACCCTGATGAGTTATGACACCTCACTCTGGTTACCTTTGTATTTTTAGTTGTCCATTCACATGCGAATCAACGCTAATCTCTGCTCGCTTATCAGTATGAGGAGCCTTGTCTGTTTTGTCTCCCTAAAGTGTCTACATGATTCCAAACACATAACAGAAGTTTCATGTGCACGTAGGTTAATTGAGTATTTGTGGAAAGCAAGACTCAGATGCTAAAGAAAACTGGCAGGTCCCTCACTGTGTCCCTATCAACATATCCCATTAAAGTTTGCCAAATAAATGCATGTTCTGGTCTTGGGACAAAATGAAAATGATCGTTACCTATTAATGTAGTCCTACTCTTGTGGTCCGCTTCAGATTTAGAAGATGAAGTCAATCAAGTGAGAAGTTTAAGAAGTTTAACAAACAACTTCTCTGAGTTCCTGCATCTCCAGGCTCAGGGCAAGAACAGAGAAGGAAGACACAGCATCATGCTGTACAGGGCTGTGCCCTGCTTAGCTAGGTTAAGAAACCCCCTTAGCCTTTCGGCAAAGCAGGCTAGATGTCTCTGTTCAAGAGTTTCCTGTAACAGTCCAGATTTTCATATCAGAAAGCTTCAGTGGTGCTATTGGGAAACTCTTGGCATTTGTTTCCCCACCAGTGAATGGGTCCAACACCAAGAAAAGGAGGATACTTGGTAATGAAGGGCCTGGGGTCTGGAAGAGATGTGTTCCATCTGACAAGGCATTTTCTGCACATGGCTGTTTTTATTTTTTTTTTCCCTTCTTTTTTGAAACTCTTGCCCAGCAAATAGCACATCAACTCATTTCTGCTAGTAAGACCACAGTCTTCTTCAAGGCCACAGACTAAGAACATGAATGATCTGCTATAAATCAGTTCTAGGATAAATATATATCTTTTCTCCTCCTCCCCCTTCCCCAAGTCTCTCTCTCTCTCTCTCTCTCTCTCTCTCTCATACACACACACACACACACACACACACACACACACACACACACACACA